>NC_140079.1:62517939-62855231 GCF_964194135.1 Talpa europaea
CTAGAACTAGAAGACCTCAGGTATTTTGTGAGATAGGTAGACTCTCAACCCAATACCAAGATATCCAAGACTCCCGAGGGTCAGCCAATAGCAAACTCCAAAATGAAAAGAATTGTCCCCTTCAAGCAATGTTAGGAAATTTGAAACAATGGTAACATAGGGGTTTAAAAGGATGTAGAGAGATCCTTTCTCAGCCCCCTCCCAAACATCTTAAACACTGTCTTCTTCCCAAACATTGTCTCCTCTCCCCACAGACCTGAGATCAGGTCACGAACCACACACCCACTATAAATCACCTAATGTGGGCATATTAACTCTTCAAATCTCCTTTATCACCCTGCCCCTAGGCAAAGACTAGACTGAAGCCTTAAGTTCTAGGGAGCAGAAGTCTGAGTCCTGTTTCTAAGACACAGATTCAAGAATCATGACTCAACAATTGCTGGCATTGGTTTCTAGGTAATGGAATATCCAGAAACTGAGGCAAAAGGAAGCCAATCCAGGTCTTAAAGGAGGTATAGGTCTGCATTTATATGCACTTGTGTTATAAATCCAGCTAACAAGCTTCAACAAATTATGCTCTACCTACCTATTTCCATGAATATATCTTCATAATGGACTGAAAAACCCAAGTTTGCAGTTAGAATTCTCAAACTTTTCATAGTTTCTTTACAGAACATGGTATTAAAAGAAGGGTCAGACTCTAGCACTCTCTGCACCCCAACCTCGTGGCCTACCCACTTCTTTTCTGACCCTACCCCCATCCTGTACTGCACAGGCAGCATGTGTATCCAAGATCCATCTATATACCCTGAACCCTAAGAACGGTGACCCCGGGAGAAAAAGCCTGTGTAGGCACTAGAAGTGGGCTCCAGTTCATCTGGAGAGGGAGTTCCAGTTCCCAAGGACCTGGAGGATGGGGTTGTACAAGGCAGGTTGCAGGTTCCAGGTGGGCACATGTGGCTGATTCCACAGACTCTCTAGCCAGGGGAGGGGCATGGTAGAGACGTGCAGGTGAGATGCAGGATAAGACGTGCAGGTGAGATGCAGGTGTATAAAGAAACTTTCTAGGTCTAAAAGGATGGGCCTCACTCCTGGAACAGGGTTCCCCAGAGCTGCTCTGTTTCCACCAGGTATCCTTCAAATAAAAACCCCTTGTAATTTGAACTAAACGGGTAATTTTCTGTTATCTGCAATGGAAAAAATCCTTATTAATAAGGCTTCATGCCCCAAATCTCAAGCAAATAATTTATAGTCTTTATTCTATTTTTAAAGCACTAATTCATATATAATTTGTCACAATTTATCTTCCTTCTCCAGCACTAGAATATAGTAAACTATATTCTAGAAAATCACTAATATGGTGGCCCTCTCTCCACCTCCAATTAGCTGGTCTGCTCTGCAGCACTTGATTATATTAAACATTCCCTTTTATTTCAAAACTTCTCTTTTGTTACCTCTGGGCTAATAAGGTGATCCTCCTCTGAGTTCCCAAACAGCTCCTATAAATTATGTTCAATAGCCCTGTCCTCATGTGCAGATGTTCTTCAAAGTCCAATCTTCCTGCCTGAGCTGAAACTACTTCCAAAAACTATCAAAATAATTATTTGAATCACGATGACTGTCTCTCCTCTGGAAGAACTCACTCACTCTGTACATAGAGGTATAAGGCCCGTCCTTAAACATGAATCCCATCCAACCAGCTATCTACATCCTAAACCTTGGAGCCAAGTCCTCCTTTTATGTCTTCACTTACTGGTCACTTAAATTGGGGTTTTCAGAGTCCGTAATTTGCAGGAACTGCAATTATTGTGTCCTGTTCCTGGGTCTCGTCAACTTTTGTTGATTTTTGCCATTGATTCATTCTCCTAGTTCCAGGTTTGAATCTTTGTTGCCTTTGACTCCATTCTTTTTTCTCTGCCATGAAGTTCTATTGATTCTATCCTTGTCAATTGTTTCCTTTTCATTCTTTGTTTTTTTTTTCCCTTCTATCTTTTATCAACCAATTCCTGTTTTGCTCTAATTTCTCTTCATTATTTTACCAGAATAATCCTGTTAAAGTAGTATTTTTCTGCATGACATATTATTTCTGTTCATAGCCTCCACTAGATCTCTCTGAGCTGAGGAAAAGTCCAACTCCTTTCTCTGACATTCCATACCCTTTAAGATAAAGGCTGGATGTCACCTTCCAGTATTTTCTTTTACTTCTGCTTCAAAAAAGCCCAAAAACCAAAAAACCACTTCATTCCATCTGGGTTTATTTTGTCATGGCTTCTGAACACAAATTCCTCATTCCAGTGTCCCAACCTTCATCTTTCCTCTCTACTCCTCCTTTTGAAAGCCTTTTCCTCTTGTCAGAATCCTGCTGATGAAATTCAAAACCTAGTTCCTCTGTGGCACCCTCTCCCTCTCCAGCTTAAAGCCCTCCTCTTCTGGACTCCTATCCACTCTATTTGTTTGACATTAATTTATCATCTTGAATTGTTGTATAAATATGTTCATGCCAGAGTTGCCTTTTAAGTGAGATTTTAATTTATATGAAAACAGAACCAGTGTCAGAGTTTGGTCTTTCTGTTCCTCCCATTATCACACACCCAATGCTATACACAATAGGTACTTAGGAAATTTGACTTTGTTACTTTATTCTAAAATAAAAGGTTGAGCTTTATATGAAGTCTATTTTGTCATATGATATCTGGTATTATAGATGCTAAAGATGCTGGTAAAATAAAATCAAACTCTTGTAAAATTTCCACTCTGCACTTATCTGTTATTCTAGTAGAAATGCCCCCTCTCCTTCCCACCATTGTCTTTACTCTTGAGAAACTATACACCATTTTCCTTTTTAGGAAATAATATTACACCCTGATAAAAGTTCTCTTATTCATAAACCCCTCTCACTTTTACTCTTTCCTGAATATAACCTTAGATGCTAGCAGATCTGTTTTGGAGGTTGAAAGAGAAAAGAATCAACAGACTCAAATTTATGTAACAAAAGACGATTTTGTAGTATCCTTCTTTCTTTTTATTGAAAAGGAATCATTTCTATTCTAGCGCAAACAATGTATATTTTACATCATAAAGCAAGATATAATTTACATATTACATTTTTATGAGAACTTTATACCCTAATGTCATTCCCTTTTTTATTAAGTCACCTCTTTGGGTTTGACTTAAACTGCCAAGTACCCTACAAATCAGTATTTTGTTTGGGGATGATTTGGGCATTGACAGATAGTTTATATGTGTTCATTTGTATCTGGGGGTAATACTGATGTGGAACAGACATATACCTTTGAATTCTGTGGTCCCCAGGCCATCTGTTGACATCTGGCTGAAGAGCCAGAAGACTTCCTCCAAAGCACGTATGAAACTGGTATTTTCTCAACATCATTAATAAAAAAAGCAAAACTGGGTGCTTGTAGCATGTGCATAGTTCTTGGTCAAGTGTTTCATAATGGATACTTGGGGTGTTGATTCACCAGCAGGGACCATTCCTGGGACTGACCAGCACAGGCTATTCTATTGTACTTCAGTCATCATCTGCCCAGGCATGGAGTGGAACCACCTAGCTTCTCCTAGAATTCAGATTATAGGTTCAGATTTTTCTGTGCATAATTGAAAATGAATGTCAGGATGAGAACTTCAAATGACTTTGTCTCACGTGGTGCTCTCTCTCTCTCTCTCTCACTCTCTCTCTCTGTCTTTCTTTTGGTCTCTCGCATGTATGTTCTCTCTCTCTCTTTCTTCTAAGATTCCTCCCTTCTTCACAAAATCTTCTCATGAATGATTTCTGTTCCCTGCACCATAACCCCAATTCTCTTTTAACTCCCTAAACTCCACTTTTCCAAAGTTATCAACTTCTTGGATTGCACTTATTTCACAAATCAAACAATGTTTTAATCTGTTAGGATAAACCGTTCCTTGGAAACTTAAAATCATTGGCGGCAGCTAGTTGGACAAAAAAAATAAGTCAAGGGATTCGTTAGGAAGCAAATAATGTGTGTTCAGCCAGCCCACACAAACCATTCAGTAAGAAATAAACTTAAAGAGAAAGAAATAAGTCAAAGAAAGCAAAAGATACAAGATGGGCTTCCTTCTTATTTCTGAAAGAAATACAGAACTGATATTTGACATACATTTTCAGGTTGGTTACTGACTGAAAAAAAGATCACCATTAGCTCAATTTGATATGTCAAAGGAAAACACAAATGTGTACTGAAAGTGCATCGTAAACCCAAAATTCCTTGCCTGTCACTCAAAGTTGGCACATATGGCCAAAATCTTTCTATAGCTTTTAATCACTGATAACTAAAATTACTAGAATCAAGCTGATCAGGATGAAAATATAAGTCAAAATTACACGTTCTGTGTGTCTTATTCTTTGGTCAAATGATGGGTTTTAGGGAGGTCTGTAAAGAGAAACCTTAGATGCTAGCAGATCTGTTTTGAGGTTAAAAGAGAAAAGAATCAACAGACTCAAATTTATATAACAAAAGACGATTTTCCAAGTACAAGTGGTAGCATTCCCCTGCTAGGAAACAAGACTTCCAGGTACTATATCCTTCCATTAGCATTGTCTGTTTTTACAGTCTCTTTCCTCCAATGGCTACAAAGTGCTGGACATGCAGAGGATACAGGAAAGAATGAAGGAGTAAATGAATAGAGCCTCACAACACCCCTGTGAGGTAGGTAAGTATTGTTAAACCCATTTACAAAAAGGTAAACTGAGGCACTGCATAGTAATGTGGTTTGGTCAAGTCCACCTGGTGAGTTACAAAAGCATGACTGGAGACACAGAAAAAGAAGCAAAGAAAGGTCAGTCCTAGCTCCCAGCCCCAGACATTAAGCTTTACTGCAAAATATTAGAAAATAAAAAGAGCCCACAATTGCTTTTCAAGGTTTTGGAATTTAGACAAACATTTAAGTATTCCACTTAAAATGTACATCTTTCATAGTCCTGTTGAGTGGAGAAAAGCAGGCAACTAAATGGCTTTTCCTCCTCTCTCTTGGTGTCATTCCCAGGACAGGGAGGACATATCAGCATTTCACCAGGGCCCAGGCTCCAAATCCAAGGACATTTTTATAGCCTCTAACCATTTATTCTTTATTTAAAGCCCTAATGGGAAAATAAGATCTGTTCTCAAACAGCTGCCCTGACAACTTCTCTATGGCCTTAATGAGAATTGTGTAGAGAAAGAAAGGATCAAGATCCCTCATTAAAAGTCTCATCACTGGAGAGATAAGGATGGTGGTGATGGTGCAACATTTCTCTTCGACATGTTTGAGAAACTGCAAACTCAAGCTTGCAAGAATATTATATATATATATAATATATAAATATATACAGTATATATATAAGTGTGCATCTGACTACCCTTAAGGCACCAAAGAGACATAGGCCATCCTTTTCACAACCCAGTCTGTTTTCCTAGAGAAATTTCTCTCTCCCTCTCACAAGTGAAAAATTTTCCTTCTACTAAATAGCCTGTGAAGCAACTCATTCAAAAATAACAAATATCTTTAACTTAAGATGACTGATTATTTGGAAGTAGGCAAGGGGTGATGGTAATGGTGATATTATCACCAACAGCTTAGAACTTAACATCTATAACTTAGAGCTTAGAATTAGCCAAACACAGCCAATCACACATTGAGTCAGACACACCGGCAACCAGGTGTTGTACACAATGTTTTTGGTTTGTTTTCCCCCAATAGCTGACCATAACCAACAGAGATGGAGACAGTGAGGATGGGAATCGGGTCTGGCAGACTCTTCAGAAAGACTTTGGCTTTTCAAACACTCCTAGAGCTTCTGTACAGAGAACTGGAAAGGGTAGGGTAAGGCACGGAGGTTCCAACAGGTCAATGAGAAGACCAAAGGCAATTATTCTGAATATATATATATATATATATATATATATATATATATATATATATATAGTTTCTTTGGCAGCTGTAGATGTTTTTAAAAACCCATACAATCATGAGGGTGAGTGGGCTGAGCCTAACTGAAAGAAGCTCGGAGTATATTAAGCAAAGCGCATGAATAGAAAGGAAAAACAAAATTAACACACACAGAAACAAGTGGTGGTGATATCCCAGAGGGAGGAGGAACATTTGTTAACTAATTTTCATTTTTGCTTCCTCTCCTGCTTTTCTCTGCCATGGTCCCAATATTTTAGTTCTGTTTTTGTTTGGTTTTATTTTTTTTTCCAGCAGATGAAGAAATGACAGAGCAGGATAGGTGTCTTATGGTTTTTGATTTCTTCTTAGGCCTGTTTAATTATTTTTTTCCTCAGTTGACTGTTGGCACCTGGTTCCTCTGTAAACTATATTCCTTGGCCTTCAGTCTCAGGTTGGCAATGCTGTTGGCCATGTTGATGCCCTGTGCAGGGCTATTGTTGGCACATGTGGCAGAATAAGTAGCCATGGCGCTGTAGGGACAAAGGAGAGAGCAGGGAGAATAACAGGCATTAGTTTCACAAAGCTGCAAGTTTGTGCCCCAAATGGATGTAACTCTCAGGATGGGGGCAGCAAGGGTGAGTGATCGGACTAGATGGCCTCTGAGGTCCCTTACGGCCCCAGATTGTCCTTGGTCTAAGGCACTTATAAATGGGGGTCAGTATTTTGAAGGGCAGGGGAGAGCAATGGAGAGTGGAACAAGGCATGGGGAGAGATATTCACTGGGTTGGATACAACGAGTAATGATTTATCTTTGGGATGAGAGAAGAAAATGTTGCTTGTGTTGAATAGCAGGTATTTTTATGTGCTGACCAATTAAAATAGTATTTAATCTCTCTTCCTGTCTACATCACTATGCTGTGGAGGCAGTGAAGAACAGAAGTAGGCATTTAAAAGGAAACTAAAAGGCATTTGCCATCTCCATTCTAGGTAGCTGTCTTTAATTCTAATACATTTTAGATAATCAATAAATACCATTTTAATGAAGATATCTGGAGAATCAGTAAAACAACCCAAAATAATTTCCTGCCATTCTTGATTCACTGGGTGATAAGACAGAACATTGTCGAATCAAAAGGATCTCATTCCAATGGGCCTTGATTATATAACTTCTCTTCAAAAAGCACTTGAGAAGTTCACACTGTCTTTTCGTCAGTTGTTTTGGAAATGTTTAAATTTCCTGGATAAACTATGAAAGGCTCCAGTTTCAGGATTTCTAGCCTCAGAGATAACTGTTTCTTACTGTCCTCATTGCTGAGAAAAACATGAATTTGTTTTGCCTTGTCAGAGATTGTATGTAATTAAGACCTAGGATGCCACTAGGCAAATCACCACTGTAAATGGTGGTTTTCTGTTCATCAAATTGCTAAATTTCTTTTAAAGGAAAAGGAAATGGTTGCTTAGATTTGGAGGCTAGTCATCCATTACTTAATACTAAACAGTTAAAGGGGAACTAATTTTAATTAAATGAAAATGCTTCTGGTTGTTTCTAAGATTAGCAAAATCCCTTTCAACTGAAGGCAGGCATGAGATAGTTATAAGTGGAATGACATGTGCTGTTCTGTTGCCTGCATTCCAGCAGAATTTTGTCAGCCACATAGGAGTTTGTGGTTCTGGGAATCAAGTGAAAAGACCAGAAACAGAGAAAACTGAAGGTACTTTGCAAATAGGGAGACTATATTATTAATACTTATTTGGGACACCACATAGTCAAAATGTACAATAATCTATTTCGCCTTAATTACTAACAATTAACTTGGGGAAATTATGTTAAAGAAATACAATCAGTCCTAGATTGTTGTCTTCCCAGAAATACTTATCCTTAATATTAAATCTTTATAGCACTGGTATATGTTTGTGTAAGTATAAGCATGTGTGTGTGTGTGTGTGTGTGTGTGTTATGGCAGGCAGAAGACTCAGAATGGTTCCAAAAGAATTCAAAGTTCTTTATATTTCATTTTTGCCTGCCTCACTCTTAGTCCTCCTTGGGTAGACCATCTTAACTTTCTCCATGTAGTTGGATTCTCCTACATATAGCACTCCATACTTTTCTTCTTAGTACTTATTTCAATTCCTTAACTATAAGTTCTATAGACCAGAGATCACATCTGCCTTTGCCTTGTTCACCACTGTATTCCCACATAATGCTACCACCACCATACCTAGTGCACATTTGGCATTCAAGAGAGAATTTAATGAAAAGATAAATAACTGAGAAATATCTAGATCTAATGTGATTAAACTGACTCCTGCTTAATATATTGTTTTCTGTCATCCTGCTGTAATGATTTCTAAATACTCTTTCATTCTTAGGAACTAGTCCTTTCTATTAATTTTGCTTAATGGATCAAACAAAATCTGAAAGAACATAACAAGAGCAGAGGTTGATGATTGCATGTTCTTAGATCTATCAAAAAATATGTCTTAACAGTAAAAAAAAAATGAACAAATAATAGTACAGTTTACACTAGAGAATAAGTTAACACTTTTACTACTGTTGACCAAGAGACACAAGCAGAAAAAGAGCCCCAGTTACAGGTTTCAATTAGGAGTGAGATAAATGAACAGAATAACTCATTAAAATGGGACAAATTATTTCAATATACCTAGAAATTTCATTTATTTTTAAAACTACGTACATATGATCATCAGGTTCTAAAGATGGAGAAGTTGGAATTGTAAGTTACTTGTACCTTTTAACTTCTGTTTATTTTTTGCATTATGTTTATTAAGGTAACGCTAGATTACATCATTGTATCTTTGGGGGTTACAGGTTTAAACCTCTACAAACGTGTATTTTCACACCATGCCCAACACTAGTGCCCCAATAAAGAATAAAATTAAATAGCTTCTGAAAACAGAAGACTAAAACTTCCTTGAGAATATGGAGAAAAAGATTATCTGATGGTAAATTGTAGATTGTCATGAAATGCTGCACTTTTAAGTACTTGATCTAATTTTCTGAGGGATATGGTTTCTAGTCTTTCAGATTCTGGAAAAGCAAGGGATCCTTCAAAGGTGGGCGTGATCCATTCTTTTTAGCAGACAAGAAGACCACAATCTTGGGGGATTCTTTTTGTTTACTGAAGAGTTTATTACTTTTTTCTAGAAAGGTCTACCATGTCAGCAACTTCTATTTTATCGATTATGTAACCATTTTTCTTGTAGCTACTTTATATTTTGCTAATTCTATCATCTGATACTCTAGTCTGAAGACTCAGCCTATGATAACACATTTCTTGGAAATAGTGAATTTCTTTCTCTGATGCAGGCCAGATATTAACATCCTACATAAGATGAATGTTGATCCACTTTCCAGCTCAAAGCCAAATTAATGGAAGATAGAATGATATTTTACACAGGAGGTTGAATTTCTCACTAGGACATTTTCCTTTAAATGACAACATGTGTTTCCAGAGTTGAGGACAGCACTCTTGTCCAGCCGTACTGTGATGCTATTGTGAATACACCACTGTATTCATGAGGTTGGTATAATGCCTTGTAGATTGGTATAATGTCCTAAGGTTAATAGAATATGAAGATAAAAATGTGGTTGATATTAATAAATGAGTTTTGCAATTCTATAGGAGTTTCACACCGGATATGATATCACATGATAAATGCTTAAGAAAGTTAAAAACTTAAAAATTGATCTCACTTATTCCAGCATTACATATCCATAAGAAATAGGATAAAAAGGATAAAAGAACAGAAACAGTCTTCATTCCTTCCTCTTAACACACATTTAGGATATATAACCCCACAAGTAATTCCTACAGTGATTGTGCACTTACTGAGGAATTACCAGTCTGTTTTCCCTCTAATAGTTTTATGTGAGTCCGGTCTCTAAATCTGAACTAAGAATGCCATATAGGCAAACAGTAAACAGTCCTTTGACATACCAGTGGTGAGGAAGACTTGTTACAGGTCAGAAAAAGACAGAATTAATGAGTGGTGCTCTAAGAGTAGCTTAGTCATGCTTTAAAAATGGTATTAATGAGTAACTTGGAGAGGACCCACTTCCAAAACTGACAACAGATGCAAGACAGCCTTGAGTGGCTGCCAATCTAAAAGATTGTCCACGACCACCTGTTTTCCATGTCATCAAAATGTCTAAAGCCCTGTGTTGAGAAAAGAAAGAGAATACTGAAATTTTTTCTCACAAGTCAGAAGCCAATAAGGGTATTTAGCTGTTCTCAATCAATTTTATAGGGTCATTCAAACCATGTATAAGAATTTCTCTATCCTAAATAGGGTAGCTTCCTGAGATAAAAAGGTGAAATTGAAATGAAGCAATTTGTGCAGATTAAGCACATAACACCAAACACTTGCTTACCAACACCCAGAGATCCTGTCCATCTGTCTTGACTTCTGAGTAAGGACCACCTATTCCTCCAACATGAAGTAGGCATGAGCTGAGAACAGTCACTGGATTTATAGGGTTTGGTGAAAGCACCACTTTAAGCTACTTTTTAGGAATATAAGTTTCTTTGGATCTGTGAGTAAGAAACACACTGCTGAATAAAGTCCATTGAGCAGTTAGAGATGAAAAAGACATGTTTGTGTCCCATCTGTTGACTCAGCTTATCTGCACTGGGACTTGCATAGAACTGACACATTTAAGTGAGCTTGAGATTTTTTCATCTCCTTATTTGGAGATTCCTAACAGATGGAGCTCAGCCATAGACAGCAGAATGCTAGCCACCAGCAGGTTTAGAGTTCTGTTTTCATTGGGGACAAAATATTTTTGATCACTTTAACCTACCCTGAAAGATTGTGAAGAAGAATGTGTTAAAACAATGCCCAAGGCCAAGCACCGAGGAAGTACAGCTAATACTATACATGGTATGATTTTAAAGTCAGGAAATCTACAGGCACCCCCCATCCCCCCTTGCCTGCTTTCTAATCATCCACAGTGTAAGTCCCACAAATCACCAAACATTTGAGCAGAGCCGGGGGTAGGAGTGGGTGGGAGGAGCAATGCGTGACTAGGTTTTCAACTCTAACTCTGTCTACTGTTCGGCCCCTTTGGACAAATGATGACAAACTGTCAAAAATATCACCCCAAAGACAAATCTGTCAGCCCCAGAGGTCTGTGTGTCTTTTTGAGATTCTAGGATTTCACCAGACAAGGATTTTTCCAAAGGCTATACAGCTTGAACGCTCACGACTTTGTGATGTGTGGAGATTGGGAGACTGTCACTCTGGATTGTTCTTTTGTCCATGCAAGAACAGAAGTATGCCAGCTTCATCTAAGAAAATTCTATAAGGGTTTTTCTCTGGAAATTTACTGTTTAAGAAAGATAGAGATAGCCCATAAATCCTTTTGGAAATGAACACTTATGATTGAAATCATTATTTCTAATATCTGTTTTTAAAATTCACAAGGTGACTTTTTAAATGCATGTGAGCCCTGAAAGTGGACACATTTGGAACCTTGTTGCATTGGTAAGCCTTAGTTTGTACTGCAAACTAGTCTGATCTCCCGCTGTTTGAAAACTTTCTGTCAAGAAATATTTTTTAAACTGAAGACTTGCATCTTGCTGTTGTCTCAAGGGGTTTTGTGTTTCTTATTAAAATGCACATTGATAGCCTATAGGTTGCAAATGTCCCCCTGAAATATGCAATAGGGACACTATTGCTAACGCAATCTTAGATCCAAGGCTACAGAAGAAACTGATGATCCAACTGGACTGATGAGCAACAGGAGGCAGGATAAGAACACAGTTCTTCAGACCTTTGCCCGATACCCTACGACCATCTAAAGCTTCACTATTCCAAGTATGTAGCCAGTGTCAGCAGCATCAGCATCACCTGGGAGCATTAGAGACGCAGACGCCAGCCCCTGCCAGGCTTATGGAGTCCCAGCCTGCAATGTAACAAGATCCCAGGTGATTCATATCCACAGTAATCTTGGAGGAGCCCTGCTCTCATATCAGACTACCCTCAACTTTATGGACTCATTTTCTGGCAGCTCTGGTTTCCAATAGCATGTCCCCCTCGAGTGCCTCACTGCTTACATTTCTAGGACTGCAAGCCCCACTTTCTTAAACACACTTAATCCCACTTATACCCTACCCCCAGCAGCCACCCTCGTCCCCCTCTGACAAGTTACCTTTTCAGTGTCTTCCGTTAGAATCCGTTATGAAGCCCCTCGTGTAAACAACATCTTGGGAGGGACGAGGATCTATTTTTGAAAGTGTGAAAGGGAGAAATGAGCCAAATGCGTTCAGCAGATGTCAGGCAGCACCGTGACCACGACCAAATGAGGGGAGGAGGAGACGGGGGGGAGGAAAATTGTGGACAGGGCTGGCTGGCCTCTCTTTCATTTGTCATTAGTTTTCTTGGGATCCCAGCCCTCCCTCTGGAAATGTGGAAAGAGTGAGACCATTCTCTAGCTCTCTCTCTCCTAGACAAGGATGTCTCTGGGGAAAGTTTTCTTGACTACTTCATCTAAAAGAATAGTCAAAAGTGCAGGACTTGGTTCAACATCACTAACCCAAGAGGCAAAACACTACATGATAAGTGAGTCTTAATAACGCTGGTGCTTGGGTTTGCTTTCATTTGCCTAAGAGGCTAAGCAGTAGGTATGTGTGCCAATAGCAAGCATTGTGTAGGTGGCTTCGAGAAGATACGTGCCAGAGAGAAGTGTCCTGTCAGGGAATGCTTTGTTCCTTCTGGTGACTCCCTGTCTGCCTGACATCAACACGTCTAACATACTCCTGGGAATGAACGAGGTCATGGAATGCTATAAATAGATTGAGCCGTGTGTCCCACTTTGCCAGGGACAATCCCAGTTTATGCCTGTTGTCCTAATGTAATTTTAATAGCGCACCCTTTCACTCTCAAAAGTGTCCCAGTTTGAATATGAATTAAACCACCACCACTCTGGATATAAAAGACCCCCAGGAATAAGTATGTTGGCTATTTCCTATCCCATATTTCTGATCACATGCACACAATTGCTTAGGTCTTGGCTTCCTCCTCTTAATAGCTTCTTCTAGCGCAGAGCTATAAAGTCAGTGAACTGTCTTCATTGGCAAAACTGTCTGCATGACCAAGCCACATCAGTCATCCTAAGGGGATAGGGTACCCACATAGCTCAGAATTTGGACCTCAACTGCAGGCAAGCTCTTCTGATCTGAGACAGACCCTAATCAAAACTATACTTATGCAATTTCCCAGTCTTATCCTTTTCACCACTTTCAATATAATGTAAGGTTTAATTTGAATGGAAATATGGTTATGTGGCTTAATATGTTGGACTGAAGCAGGGGGTCACGAGCACTGGGTCTAATTCTGCTTGCTGAATTAGTCTCTTCTTTGGAATCAGAGCAAGGGCAGAGCTACAACGCAGGAATGTTCCAAGGATTAACCAAGACAAATGCCTTTTAATGAATGTCACATGTGCGATTACTAACTTGACAGGATAGTACCAACAGAAAGAGAGAGTAAATTTTCCATAACACAAAAGGGCTATCATTTCCTTTGCTTTTTATCACTTGTGCTTCTATTATATTTCTTTAACAAGACTTATATTTCCTATCAACTTTCAAAATGTGACATCATAATGTATTTTGGTTCAAAAGACAGCAAATAATCTCCACGGAGCAGAATAACTTTTTGCCAATTTTAGAAGTTAATCAAAATATATAAACACTTCTGTTAACATTGGGTCAAAAACATTATTGATTAAATAACTGCTTAAAACCATCATCTTTCTATTTATATCTGCAGATTAATTTATTCTTCAAACAGAATATGAACAATCAGAGGCTATGAAATTGTTTTATTTTTACAAATCTGTACTTACGAGAGAAATGATATAAAAGTATACCATGAAATGAGTAAAAAGTACTAGGTTATAGGTTTTTAAGTGAAGAGAGCAAAATACAAAATAATATGTACACTACATCTATACTATATAAAATAGTGAACTGTAGTTGTAAAAGTTAACAAACTAGTTGTATCTATATGATGGAAATATCAATATTTTAAGAAATGTATCTAGTATTTCTACATAATCTTTCAGATTAAAATAAAACATTTCCCCAAAAGGCACACACAAATTGCATGTTCATAATTTCATTGAGATGCCCACAGACAAAATACATATAATGCAGTCGCTGGGGCTTGAACTTTGCCAAGGTCCAAATATTCTAACCCAAAATTAATTCAGGAAGGATTTAATCCCCACTCATACAGTCTCCTGCCATCAGTCTGTCACTGTTTAGGACCATGTGATAGTCATCTGGATTGTTTAGAGCTGGTGTGAAAAATTCCTAACTAGGACCCAGGCAGAAAAAGAAGTTAGGCTTCCTGCTTGTGTCCAAATGCAAACCAGAGACCTATAAACATTGAACTTTGAACAGTATCTATTTCCAAAGCATTTAATGGGTCTGTGAACTTAATATTTCTCAGAGAAACAAAGCAGTCTTCAATTTGTTCAAAATTTGAAAGAATATGTGATTTCAAAAAGGTCTTCAAAATGTGTTTTTAGTAAGTTCTATGGGAGAGGAGTCTCAGTTTTAAATAGCATACACAGGGTCATCTTTTCAAATAAGGTATTCTAGGGGCCTCCCTGGTGGTGCAAGGGGTTAAGATGCAATCTATGAAGCTGACCACAGTCACGGGAGCACAAGTTTGATCCCAGGCCAGGGAGCTACCCCCATGGTGCAGCAGACCTCTCCTGATTTGCCCACTGCTCCCCTCAGCAGTGTATTTCAGTAGCTCTGCCTGTTCTGTTTCCTGCTCTGTCTTTGATGAGTTCTCTCACCCCCCCTCAACCTCTGGCCTGTACCCCAGTTCTTGCATGCATAAATAAATAAATCTTTAAAAAAAACCTCAAATAAGGTATTCCATGTCTGAGGGCAATAGAAATTTCCAATTTCCTGTGTATGGAGTCTCTATGAACTAAAACAAAGCAATGCAGGTTATTTTCACAATGGGGGGATTTACAAGACATTTCCAAATGCATTTATGGTATTTCTTTCAAGGAACTGGTATGTAACAAGCAGAAAAATAAAAACATTTGGGTGAGCACTTTGGCTTTGATTAGAGTGATCAGCTTTGGAAAATAATTTGATTTCACATCAAGAGCTCAGCTTCAGCTGAGAGGTAATCTCTCATTCATTTTAAACCTCCTTAAACCATCAATTAGCCTTCACAATAAAAAAAGTAAATAAAAACATAGCAGATGAATTGGTGAATGCTTCTTCCACTACTGAAATGAGCCAAAGAGAACACAGAGCCTTGATCTGGTTTCTCAGAGGACTTAGATTTAAGTTCAAAGAAAGGGTCTTTGGACTGGAAACAATGTGGTAGGCACTTGTGTCTCAGCTTCCCTCCAGCATTAACCTACATTTTCTGAACAGCATAGTAAATTGAGGTTAAAAACTTGTTCAAGAGGTTGAAATAATACTCTGTTACGTGCGTCTTTAAAAATGTTCATCTTTCCAATATAAAATTAAATGTAAATTACATATTCTTTTTCTATTTAAAAAAAAAGAGCCCATATAAACAAACTGACCTCCAAAGAAACCTTCAGAGTACTAGATAAGAATTAGCAATAGAATAGGAAGGTATTTTGAATCATAAGACTTCCCTACCTACAGACAAAGAACTGTAGCCATGAAAGTGATCACATAATCTTTGATTTTCCTTCCTTTTCTCTTTCCCTCCCTCCCTCCCTCTCTCCCTCCATTCCTTTCTTTGTTCCTTCCTTCTTTTCTCCCTCATTCCTTCCTTTAGGTCAAAATCAGATTTACTGTGCAGTTTGCCTTGGGTCCTACACTAAGAGCCCTACAAATTAAATTCCTACTTGAACATAATAAAACAAATCTTCCTCAAATTTGGAAATGGAAGACAGTTTCATTCCAGAATGGTGCAAGAGGGACTCTGGGCATAGCTTAATGATCTTTCCTTTGAGATTCCTCCCCATCTTTGAAGCCTTTGCAAGAGTTCCTGAGTCCAAGAGGAGGTTGCTGCAGGCCTGCCCCTCTCTCTTCAGCCCCAAACCCTGCTCCTGGGGCAACTAGTAATCTCCTGTGAAAATCTGGGCATGTCAGCAAGTTGAATGTCTCTGAAGAGGTTTACTCAGTAAGAAACGTCAGCCAGCTGCACACGCAGCTGTGAGTGTGACCAACTGCTGAGAAACATGTGGAAGTGGAGCAAGGGAGAGTGGGTCAGTCATTCACCTGTACGGAGACGCTGTCCCCCAGGAGAGATAATCAGTGGGTCTTGGAGCCGGACGAGGTACGATGGGCTGCTCCACAGCAGTCACATCTCCTGAGTAGGATTTGAGGAGGGAAGCGTTTTTATTGGCCAGCATGGCTCGCTCATTCCTGCGGAACTTGGCTCTTCGGTTCTGGAACCACACCTAGAAGGTGGTAGGGAGGCCAGAAGGGCATGAGGAGGGAAAGGAAAACAAAGAAGAGCAGGTTATATGAGTGAAGGTCTGGTGGAATTATAATGCCATCCCAAGGAAGACAGTAGAGATGTATTGAATTGCTTCCAGAAAAAGAGAAGTATGCTCTATCCTTTCCCGGTAGGCTATGATAAAGGCTGTGAAGGCTGACAACTCGCACAAAAAGACGATGAAGCACTTCCAGTCAGCATGCCGCCAGAGGTAGGACCCATGACTGACCCCTCGGAGAGCAAGCAATGGGTTGCTGGATCACTTGTACCTCATGCACTGGTCCGTTACTTCATTCTTCCCAGACTACAAGTATATTCAGCATTTTCCCACCTATGAGCATTCCCACCAAGAGTTCCCTCTGCCTGTGGCTGTTTTCCTCTCTGGTCATGTGTCAACAGATGTGTTTTTCAAGATTCAACATTAACATCACCTCCTTTGTATAATAGTGTAGTGGAAAGAATATCACTTTAGTGTCTCACGGAGTTGAATTAAAAATACTGACTCCACTACTTTAAAGATTTGTCCTTGCATAGTGATTTAATTTCTCTGATTCTTTGTCTCCCAACCAGATGGAGATAATACCTACTCACAGGATTTTTATGAGAATTGTTACTGAAAAGGTGCTTAATAAATGTTACTTCTCTCTCTTTTTCCTTAGGCAGACTTGATCATTCCTTCCTCTAGTCGATCATGAATTCTCATAGGAATCATCTAACTCTTTTGGACTTATTCAGTCCAAAACAGGCCTAAGAGTATAGCGAGCACCTGATACATGGGGGGGGGGGATTAATTTTTGCAAAGATGAGTTAATGATTTCCAGTTAAGAGGTTATCACAGTCTAGTTGAGAAAGTTGGCTCCTCTATTGGTCAATATAGCACATGTCATGCCATTACAAATGCAATATATAAAAAAGGCAGGGTCTAGATTGGAGTGGTTCACACTAGGGTAGGGAAGACTTCTTGAAGAAAGAAAAAAGTTATGATAGAAGAGGTCTGCTTTGTTCTGCTCATGGAGAAAATGGTCCCACCTCTGAAAGCCATGAGAACACATCAGGGTGAGAATGGAAGAAGATAAAACAGTTGAGCATAGGAGAAAAACATTTGCTTATTGCTGTGATGGGCCACAATAACTCCCAAACACCAAATGACTCTTCTATATCTGTTTGTTTGTTTTTTTTTATAATTTCCATCATTACCTGTCCAAATTTACTTAATTATAGGTCAGATCACCAAGGCAAAGGTGACACTTTCAGGTACTGGGAGTTATTGGTCTAAAATTACTTATTCATCAGACCACTGTGGACCAATCCTGGGGAATAAAAGATAAGAGATTTTGAAGGAATGAGGAAGAGATCTGAGGGTAGAAATAGGGAGTGTGCTTGCAGCACTGTGCTATGGTGATGGCCCAGGGAGAGGATGTGGGGAGGCAAACCTGAGTAGTCTGCTTTGGTGGCAGGATGGAGAGAACAAAACTAGGTTTGTCCCCATGAATCACCGTCACGTGAGTCTGGAGGAAATGTCAAGCTCACACTTAGTTTCTCCTAACCTATCCTCAGGGCCAGCAAAAGACCCAGACAACTTTCCCCTTTTGTCATTGAAATTATTTTCCTTTTCTCCTGGGGAGCAATTCTAATAAGTTCCCTGTCTCCTCATGGAAGCAGTTTCTTTTCAGGCTGAAGAAGCCTCCAGATTTTCTCCCTCAATTCAGCAAGAGTCTCTTACAGTGTTCTGTGTTTCTTGGCATTGTAAGTTCTACCCTCAACGTCCTTTGGTTCTGGCTCAAGTCCCTGTCAGTCAAAAGGGTTATCATTTGCAGAAAGAAGTCCTGAAGGGAGTTAAACACAGATATACAAATGATGATTTCTTCCGCAAGGCAAGACACTACCATGAAAGTAGCAGTCTATCACTGGCCATATGGAAAACCATAAGAGATTGACTTGGAGCAAAGACAGCAAAGCAGTATTTGAAAGAGCATTTAGTCAGGGGACTTATTTATTCAAATTACTTCATCTTGAATCTCCATATCAGTGTTCAAATCCTAGTTCAGCCACTTCCTGACTGCGTGATATGGAGCAAATTACTTTAACCTCCCTTTGGATCACTTTGCTCATCTGCAAGATGAAGAATGGTATCCACTTATTGACTTGAATAGGTTCAAATTCAATGTTGACCTTAAGTTGGCCATTCAAATGTTCAGCTGGACAATGTTTAACATGAATGTAGAAGGGCAGAAAACAGTGAAGAGGAGTAAGACCTGTAGTGGGGAAAGTCTATCCTACCTGTTGACATCCAATTTAATTTTTAAAAATACTATGCTGCCTGAAGAAACACAGATACGAATTTTGTCCTCATGCTGTCCATTTGTAACTTTTAGTAGTCTCACCTCCAGCTTGAGATCAACAATTTGTCTTTAGTGTTCAGAGATGAAGGGAGGAATACTTCAGTTACCTGCACTCTGGCTTCTGTGAGGTTCACCCGGCGGGCGAGGTCTTCTCGCACAAAAGCATCCGGGTAGTGTGTCCTCTCAAAGACACGCTCCAAAGCCTGTAGCTGGCTGCTGTTGAAAGTTGTCCTGTTCCTCCGCTGCTTTCTCTTCTTCTTTTCCTCTGAGTTCAACTGATCATCTGGCAGAGAAGTAATTGATAAGGAGTCAAAGTCACTTTGGGGGAGGGGATCCCAATGTATAGCTCTTTATTGATAGCTACAGTAAATTATTGTTTCATTTGCACATTTCTTTAGCAAGTAGTGGGGCCAGTGTCACCTTCAGTGTGTGAACGTGGGCACATGGGTACGCACAAGCACTCCCAGCAATTCTGAAGCTTGGTTGTTGCTTCTAAATCTGGGAGCAGACCTACCATTTTAGAGGAATATTTCTTGTGTTGAAGACGTTTTGTCAGAGGGCCAGAGGAAAATCCCACTCCTACCCATGTTCTCTAGAAATGTGGGAAGAAATTAGATTGGTTTGGACCTTCTTTGTCTTAGATGATAATATGTTCATTTGTATAGTTTCATAACCAAGGAGACCAATTACGTCCCTGGTTCCTTCTCTTCAACATACTCACATGAACACAGATGCAGAGTTTTAGAGGACAAAGTGTGTTCAAACAGAATTAGAGGGAATTCTGTTTTACCATGCATCCTCCTGTATTTGCTCAAGACTGCATGCTGTTGCCAACACAGGCTTCAGGGGTCTCAGTCTAGATGAGGGTTCATAGTGATAGCTCTATCATTACAGGGACTCAACCTATAAGAACTCAGAACAGGGAATGATATTAAAATACCTTTGAAACTGTTTCACCCACAAGTGTGATCTAGGACCATGAGATCCTAGGACCTTTGGAGAATCATGACTCCAAGTCTTCACCTGTCAGTTACTTAGTTTTTTCTGGGTCCCCTCAAAGCACCTTGGCAATCTGATCATCGAAACTGCTGCTGGCAGTCAGAATAGTATAACCTTGCTCCCCCTATTCAACTCAGGCAGGAATGATGGATGTGTGAAACTGAGAGCAATACCAGCTGTGCTAACACCACCAACAAGCCATCGCCTTGAGGCCTGAGCCCCTGCAGAGCCTGTGCAGTATTCAGAGATTTACAGCACCACATTGCTGAGGCCCAAGTGACTTGCTCAGCCTGATAAACTAGACTTAAATGCCCAGTGACTTCTCTCCAAAAAGGCCCAATCTGGAGAAGGTTATGAAGAGTGAGAGTAAGGATGGAGAGAAAGGGGACCTTGGCCACTTACTTTACATTCATCAGAAAGAAGCTCTTAGACATTTTCTCCAACATGTGAAATTTCATCCTGTCTCATTATAAACACACGATACACTCAACTGAAATTCTCATATGAATTATGATGTCCTAAGACTAATGCTCACCTATCTGAGCATTGCTAGTATACCTATCACAAGTAGGACTATGTCCTGAGGGCATATTCTAGATTTGGGTATAGACTACAGAGTAGCTTCAACCCAGGAGCTCCTAACCCAGATTTCTCGGAACTCTCCAACAGAGGTCTCTGAGTCTTTTTGATCAGAGACCTGTTCTTCCTGAGTACTGCCTCACCAGGCATCCCCTGGAGTTTAGGATAGAGACTGTACATTCCTCTTGGTATTTAGAGCACCAAGATAGTACAAGTGCTAGTGAAATTTGTGTTCAGACAAGAAAAATTTGTTTTCTTATCTTTAGAACACTGCTTCTGTCCGAAAAAAAAAAAAAAATCATATGACCTCAACCACCTCCAGCCAAGAAGCTGTTGATACTCATTCTCTCTGCTTCATGCTTGGGCTCAGCTGGACCTGGTCTCTGTTTTTTTGCACTTGTGGGACCTTAACTGGGATCTCTGCTTTGAAGGCTCTTATGTGACAGTCTTGATAAAATTGTCAGGTCAATGGCATTTGAGTAAAGAATCAATTGAATCATCATGATTTCTGTGATCTATCGAGGCCTGAAATATTTCAACCAATATCCATGGGTATACCCAGGTTTATCTATTAGCAAAATGAGTTTACAATAATACCATGACCAGAATTCAAGCACCTAAGAACAAATACATTTCAGAAGTTGCCTTGCAATTTTAGAATCCTTTCTTAAACTACAAATGGAGGCATTCCTGTTGGTCCCACTCTCTTTCCCAGATTTTTTTGTCTACATTTCTCTTGCATTTCAGGGCTCTCTAGATCTTCCAGACCTGTCCAACAGCACCCTAATTTTAATTTAAATCTGCTGTTAAGCAGAAATCTGCAAAAAGTCCTTAGCTCCCATTCCTACCCCACACTGAGACCACTTAGATGGGTCCTAGGCTTTTTTTTTTAAAATCATATGAAGGAAATCCCTTATTTAGCCAATCCATGATTTATATTCTTTCCTCAAAGAAAATTCTTTCACAGGTATAACCACCAATTCTAAAACCTTTACACTGTTTCATAAGTTCTTCTTTTCTTGTGCTGCTAAACTGTGATCAAGAATACTTTTTTCCTTAATACTACAATACAACCTGCTATATAATCTCTTGGTAGTTCTTTGAAATCTTGTATTCTTCATTCAAATTCCACTGACAGTCCACCATAAACTACCAACTCCCCCGACGTGGGAGAAAGGGAAATGGAGAATTATAGTTTATGTCAGAGAATAAATAGCTATGAGGACCTGAAACAATTTCAGCAGAAGTTTCCCGGTGAATGTCTTGTTGTTTTTAACAAATGAAAACACCCGTCCAGATCATGTTGAAGGTGAGAAAAGACACACAAATAACAGGGGTTCAAGGAGTCTGGGTCTGGCAAATGTCCTTCCAAGTGCGAGTCTAATAGAAAGAGACAATGAGTGGGCAACAGAGACAGCAGGAGCGGCAGCCCTTAGCCTGTCTGTCTTTGCTCACTAGTCACAATCCAGGAGCTCCCTGCTCCCCTCCTAAGACACAGAAAAGCAAGACCCCTCACAGTTTCTTCAGCAGCATGAGAGAAAATGTAAAAACAATAGAGGTTTACAAACATGGGGCATTTGAAGGACTTGTGATAATCACTTTTATCAGATTCTGAATTGCAGTTGAATACAGGGGAGAGCAAACAGTACATTCTTATCATAGCAGGATGATTTTCTTTCTTGTAAAAAATATACTTTTAGTGAAGATTGATTTTGATAAATGCTGCCAAAGAAACTCATATCCAATCAGACATGAGAGATCATCTTGCCCTTGGGAGTCCTCACATGGGTAGGATTCACCAAACTGCAGAATGACCATGGGCAACATGGATGCATTTTGATCAAAATTATGTTTCTCCCCAAGGTGTTCATGGACTTTTGGGGTGGTTTTGTGTATTTTGTGTATGTTAGAAATGATTGAACAAATTTCAAGTACGCAGTATTGCCATGCTTTCCAATAAAAATAAGCCAAATGACCTCACCAGCAGGTGCCTTTTCACTTGGAATCATGAGTCACAAAATACTGGCACCAAATGAAAAGACAGAAACTGTCTAATTCAACCTCTTATTTTAGAGATGACAAAAAAATGAGGCCTAGAAGTTAGTAATTGCCCCAAGTCACAATACAAGCTGTGCCTGAGCCAGAGCTAGGAGTCAGGACTATATTCTACTCCACATTCAAGTGCAACGTATGTGCTGTTCAAGAGGAGAGATGAGGCATCAGAGACATAAATAAAAACTATGTACTCAGGAAAATATGCATGGGAAAGACAGATTTTTCATACTAACTATTTAAAGAGAATCGAAGAAAGAGGGTCCATGTGTACCCCATGCTGTCATTCCTGCCTGACTAGCGATTAAAATGCACCATTCTCATCTAGAGTAACTAGTTCAACCCAGATGTTCTTGATTTTTGCTTTTCCATGTGAGACCTCGCTTCATCAGTTAAATTTGTGCTGGGTTATTTTAGCATAGCACTTTACCCCCACTGTCCATCCCCTCCCCTTATCTATATTGGCAGTTTTCTTTTATTTCAGGACACAATCCAGAATCGTTTCCCATGATATCTCAAATTTTACCTCCTCTGTAACATTTTGCTTCCATGGAGGTCCAAAGCACTGTTCCATAACAATGTCTCTATTTTCTAAATCTTGTATGTTTTTAAGTACATAATAAAATACTTTTCAATAAATACGAATCAGTTATTTCTATGTAAATGTTTTCCTACAGAAAGACACAGGGTCTCTTGGTTTTGTATGTATATACATGTTATATGTAACACTGTTACCAATTGTCCAATAATGTTTCAAAGAGGTAAGTAGTATAGTAATCTAGAAGCAATCTCAGAAATCTGTAGCTTGAATAGGCTGAGTATTTTCCAAATTCCAACTATGATTTCTAATAGTGTGTAGCAAATAATTAGTTTAATATAGACTTTAGTTTTTGGATTTTACCTGTGGACTCCAGGAAATTCTTAATGATGTTTCTTTTTCAAATAGGCTAGCCCTCAGATTTAGAGATGAGGGAAGTTGTGTGGTTCTGATTCCTTTGCAAATGTAGGAACTAGTCCTTTATGTTTATTCCTTACTAATGAAACAGCTCCAAGACAAAAAAAAATTGATGACTTAAACAAATGGGACAGAACACACATAAGAACGAGATGCTGAAGAGAACGGTCTATCTAGTGTGGTTTGATGTTACAATATATCCAAACACTTCTCTGGGAAAGAAAACCCTGAACAGTAAGTGCGACACCCCCTGTGCATTCAAATGCCAGTTAAAGAGAAAGAGAATAATAGCCTATCAGTGGCTCTATCTTGAAATTCATACTGGACTCCATATGTGTCTGCCAAAGCTGCAATGAAGGATGGGCAAGGATGCTGTGAGGAGCCATCATCATGTGTGAGGACCAGGCAACACGCCTTAGATCCCTGCTTGCTAAGGCCTCGCCCACACCACAAAGACTTCTGCTAACTCCCAAAGTCCCTGACCCCAATCTTCTTTACTACACCTGTGGGAAGAAGTTTGGAGATTCCAAATAGATGGTCAGCCAAATGTAATTTAAAGGTACAGCAAAAACATATTTTAGGAATAAAATCTGAAGAAAAATATGTTTCATATGTCTGAGTCACATCAATTTGGGAAGAAATCTGATGCAAGAAGATAAAATGCCAGCTTCAGTAGCAGAAACCAACCACCACATCAAAGTTTGTCATCTGCCTTTTGGTTGAAAACATGGCAGGCAATCGGATCTAAAGTGTAGCCCGCTGATCATTTTATGGGCATTGAAGAATGTTTTCAAAGGAACTTAAATTGCACAACAGCTACTTACTTTAATGGGATTTGTGTGGTTCAGGCCCTATAACCTTTGGAAAATTGAAGGGAAGTATAATTGCAAAAGCCACTAAAAACTGTTTAGCTTTTATTGCGAGACCTATGAAAAGCAGTGAGATGCCCCTATGGCATTCATTTGAGTGTCTTTGGTTACACGAAACTCCAACTGTAATTAGGGCAGCCTCCTTCTAATATGAGCCCTGATAAATGGTACATGGGTCACTTAACTGGATGCCTGTTGCAGTGTAGACTAAGCTTAGCCCATCACGATGACCAAAGCCAACTTTAGCAGCACATCCTCCCCTTCTCACTAGCATATCTGCAATCTTCTGCCACCCAATCCCAGCACTCATCCAGAGCGACCGCTCTCCACCAATACGGACACTCAACTGCACAGCTATTGCTCGATGTTGTGTTCATTTGTCACATTACAGCTGCCAGATCCTGAACTTTGCAGAATGGTCGTTGATGTGTGTATTATTTTCCATTACTGGCAAATCAACATCGACATTGTTGATTTAGTTAGTATCAATCTAAACCTTAGAAGACAGCATTAGAAACACTTTAATTGTAATTTGGAGACATGTTCCTTTGAGAATAAATACTCCAAAAAATGTGAAATTACGTTATTTTGACAAAAAGATGAGATAGTGGCTCGGGCTAAAACTACAGCAGGTTTAACTGGCGGGTGCTGAAAATTAAGCTCTTTTGGCATTGCTAAGCCTCCAATGAGATAGAAAACACTGAGAAATAGGAGGTATCAGAGAGGGGTTTCCACTGCTTTTGACTTCACCTCATGTATTCCTTGTACATCTCTAGGACTAATATGTTGCCATAGAACCAGAAACATTCACAACCCATATGACCTTCTCTGATTTAACTCTCTCCGAAAGCATTTTTCTTAAGCATTCTGAATCAGAACCCAAAGACATCTAACAGAAGGCAAGCCAGCCCGTGTACTCCTACATTGGAGCTCTGGCTTCCTTCTGGAGGCCTATTGATACCCCCTCCCCCACCTTGCTGACTTGTTCCTTAGGTTATAATTTCAGAGTACAGAGTTTACATTTTTATTGGTTTTGAGTTCCTATCAATGCCCAGTGAATACAAATTAGTAATCATATTCATCAATTCAAATTCTTATCGTGGATGTTCAGTCACTCCCAGTGTCTCCACGGAAGAATCACTTGTTATTTTTCAATTCATTTCAGGCTGTCAAAAAAAGTAGAAAATAATCTTTTAATCAGACCCAGCTAAACAATAATGTGGGAGGGGGCCTCCCCTGTGGCACAGCGGTTGAGCACTGGGTTGCGAAGCTGCCCGCAGCCTCTGCAGGGCCAGTTCGATCCCCGGCCACTGGGCGAGGGTCCCACATGGCCTGCAGACCTCTCCTGCCGCCCGCTGCTCCCCTCAGCAGTGTACTTCATCAGTCTGCCAGTTCTGCTCCCTTTCTGGCTCTGGTGAATTCTCTCACCCTCCCGCGCGTTTGACTGTACCCCAGTGCTTGTATTAATAAATAAATAAATCTTTAAAAAAAAAAACAATAATGTGGGAGGGATTGCGCTGCAGTGATGGGGAAGTTAACTGGCTTGTACATCAAAAAGACTGTAGGGCCTCCCTGGTGGCGCAAGGGCTTAAGCAATATGCAGCCTCTGCAGCACGAGTTCAATCCCCGGCTGGCCAGGGAGCAACCCACATGGTGACAGACCTCTCCTGTTTCACCCGCTGCTCCCTTCAGCAGTGTATTTCAGTCAGTCTGCCTATTCTGTTCCCCACTCTGTCTCTGGTGAGTCCTCTGACTTCCCTGCATCTCTGACCTATACCCCAACTATGATATGCATAAATAAATAAACCTTTTTTTTTTAAAAAGACTGTAGAATCTGCCACTTACTAGTTGTGTGGCTTTGGGCAAGATGACTCTGAGTCTCGTTTCCAAAACAATGCAATGGGAGGAAGACTCCCTTGTTACAAGGTTCAAAGTTTAACCCCGCAGGCATACAGTCTGGAGCAGTAGGCATCTGGTAGGTAAGTGGCAGATTTTCTAGCTACCACTGCTCCGGCAATTTCTTCTTGAAATAGACAAGTCAAAATGCTTGCTGTTGCTCCTTTTCACCTTCTGTTTGTTGTTGGTGTATGGCATTCAGAGAAATTAAGAATACCATTCTAATGTGTTCATATGTCAGTTAGGTTCGAGGGAGAACATGATTGAGACCTAGGAAGCATGAGAAATGAACAAAAGTTATAAAATTCACAAAAACTGAGACCCGGTGGTAGTCTCAAAACTGTAGAAGGAAATGATTCATAGAAATTTGTCTGAAAACCACCATTTGGGTTAGTTTTCTCCTGCTAGTCATTCCTGTCTTCCTAACAAGATGATAGTCCTTTCTAAATTCAAATTTTGAAAAGAAATTATTAGGAAAGTCAGCAGATCGTAGCACTCAAAACAGATCAGCATTATTATAAATGCATATCTACTGAAACATATGAAATGTTATAATGCCATGTCACTACAATAAAAAATATATATTTTAAAAAGACAGATAAGCAATTGGTACATTTAACAAGTAACTTCACTAGCAATGAAGTTTTTTTTATATAAAAAGGGCAGGAAAAAGGAAAAGGAAGGCCAGGGGCTGAAGCCAGGCTATGAAAATTCAATTATTTCCCAGTCTATTTGCCTTGGGTTGACTAATTTGGTTGCCACATGTCTAAAAACACAAAAGTTAGGTCATATTACTCAATATTTATTCAGTGACTTTTTTCTAAATGTTTGAGCACTTTGGTAAAGTCTAAAGGGAAAAAAGAAATGAAGGAAAGCAAAGTTCTGGGAAAAGAGCAAGTTCTAACTAAGATTGTAAAAGCTTTCTAAACTTGCAATATTCCAGGTGTGTGGTCTCCTTGGAAGTGCCTGGTATTTGACTAGGATTACAAACAGAGCTCTTGATGAGCCATACCCTCCTGCCTTCTTCTGGTAGGCTTATTTCCTTTGTAGTGAGACTGTTGTCATTTTGTAAAAGACACAACATCAATCTTGACATGAGCAGTTGAAATTTGGTGTCTTCATAGGAGGCAACTGTGATAAGTCATTTTTTAATGATTTTTTTTTGGCAATAAATTTTAATGTCCTAAAGAAAAATCTCATAAAATTAAGTTTTAAAAACACAACTGAATGCAAATAGCCAGGAAGGAGCTGTATGTGATTAATTAGTGAGCTCAAGTCTTGAAAGGATAGTAATGATGGAGGAAGGCTCTCTCACTTGGATAAAAAAACAATTATGAGGCATTTGAACACTTGAGAATAGAATGACAGTGCTTCTTTATACTTTCATTTCAGGTTGAAAGGACAAAATACCTAGAGCAGAGGAAGACAGAGATCAGAGAATTAACTTTTTTTCCAATGATAGATGGAAGCAAGGGTAATTCTATAACACTATCCAGAGTAAATGAAATTAACAACTCTCTCAGGTATTACCCTGATCTTTGACACCAAACTAAAATGAAGACTGACCAGTCTGAAATGGCCAACAACAAGGAGCCTGATAATGTTAAATAATGTTTAGGTGAAAGGTAATGAGAATTCTTTTAGGAATTAGAAGATCCAAGGTGCAGACAATGGCTTAAGACTTGTTAATTTTCTTTTGAGGAATGTTAAAAGTAGTCCTCACATTATTACATCTCTGTGTTTCAGCTTTCCTATCTGTAAAATGGGTTGTTTTAAGATATGAATGATGTCTGCTTTAAAAACTTAACAACTAGGTATATGTATTTCCTTTTTTTAAAAGATTTATTTATTTATGTATACAAGAACTGGGGTACAGGCCAGAGATGCAGAGGGGTGAGAGGATTCACCAGAGACAGAGTAGGGAGCAGAATAGGCAGACTGACTGAAACACACTGCTGAGGGGAACAGCGGTGAAGACAGGAGAGGTCTGCTGAGCCATGTGGGTAGCTCCCTGGCCAGCCAGGGATCGAATTAATGCTTCAGAGGCTGCAGAAGCTGCAACAGCTTCACAGTGCTGTGCTCAACCCCTTGCATTACCAGGGAGGCCCTATGCATTTCTTTACATTTTGTTTTACATTGCATTATGGGGCAATTGTGGAAAGGGCTTTAGACTGCCCATCAGGAGATCCAGATTTTAATTCAGCTGGATTGCTGACCAAATCTGTGGTAGTAGACCACAGTGGCCTTGCTGGCAAATTTATAGGTTGGACTAGGAGACTAAGAGCTTTCAAAATCCATTGTGGGTTTTAGGGTGGTTTTTGTATTTTCAGTACCTAGCCCAGTAGAAAGCTTTCAATAATTATTTGTTTAAGACAATGACTGAATCATATCTTCTTGTGGTTTTCCATTGTTTTAGTTTGTTTTTTGTTTTAGAAAACCTTTGGCTCAGTGATACATTGGATGAGGACTGTGCTGCAATTATCCATGCCTGGAAGAAGTTTAGAGGACTAACATGATCCTCCATGCCTAGGGCACACTTCAGAGATACGTCTCCAAGTGGAAAATAATGTGAGTTTATATTTTAAAAGAAATGAATTCACCTATAACCACAGTCTGGAAAAATAAGAAACCTGAAATATTTCTAAGAGACGGTTTTTCTATCCCTTAAATTTACTAAACAGAAATGAGAAGAACTGCTATTTCTTTCTTTGCCCTGTTGGCCTTGATCTCCTAACCACAAGTTGGGTGAGATTAGTATTGCTCAAAACATGGTCAATCACCTCAGGATAATCTCAAAATTGGAGCCACCAACAATGATCATACTCAGTCTTGACTATCATATCCTTTCACTATCACCTTATTCATTCATTTGAACAAATATATATTCAGGCTTTATAACATGTCAGGCAAGAATATGTTCTGAGAAAAACAGAGACATATTACACATAGTCAGCTTTATAACTGATATGATATGGGGAATCAAGTCTCAAGCATCTGAAAAGTGAAGTAACAATAGTGAAAAGATATCCCAGTAGGACCAGCAAAGGGTGAGGGAGGAAGACAGAGATCCAAAGTGAGGCTATCATATTTGAAGTTCAGTACCCCTCTTTCACTGCATGGTGACACATCCCTTCATTGACTCCACTCCTATTGTGTTGCGTTGGTGACAAAAACATGGTTAACCTGACGTTCATTGATATTCTTCTTTGACCTTGTCTCTCTTTGCCTAACAACACATCCACCTACCCCTCATCCACCAACTCTTTCTATTGATAGCTTCTGCTCCAAGCGTCTGTTTACCTGTCAGCTCTTCACAAGACCCTTCTCTGATTACTAACCAGAAGAAGCCTTCTTATTATTATTTTCCTTCTAGTATCTGAACCACCTATGTTATAATGCTTATCACAACCTGTAATGATTGCTGTGGATTGTCTCCTATACTCAGATATGAGCTTCATGTGGGCAGGAATCTTGTCTGACTTGGTAACTGTATTATCCTGGCATCTAGAATTAAAGACTGGTATACTTTAGGCAATTTTCTTAGAGTGATTGAATGAATCCATCAACTGTGCATAATGGAAATGACTATTCTAAACATCCTGGCCAATTCACACTCAGCTACAAAAGCTGACAGCCCATTTGTAAGTCCTTGCCACACAGATCTTCACATTATGAGGCTTATTACATTCTCTCTAAGGAAGGTAAACTCCAGAAACATGTGTTATCCAGGTTTTTCATGTGCTTCCTCTGTCCATGACTTTGCATATATAATTATCTACCCAATTAGAAGGTATGTCTCGAAAGCAGGTCAAAAATGTGTGTTGAGCAGAGCCCTATACATCTTGGTAGCACTCAATAAATGTTTGATTTTAATAATGATGACACATAGGGGATTATTGACCATTTCAGATGTGACCTAGCATAGTTATTCCTATGTTCCAAAAAATACATGCTTTGCTTTAGATTGTATTCTCTCTAGTTAGTCATTTCTAATCACTGTGTTTTTTGTTCACTTTCACTGGCAAAGGAGCTTGGGCAAAAGTCTGGCTAATTCATCTGCCTGTATACAGGAACATTACTGCCTGTCAACCACACCTAAGCCTTAATTACATGGTGATTTCCTCTCCTGGGATAAGTGAATGTTTTAACTAATATGGAAGCTGATGCACTAAGGTCATATGAAAAAAAAAGCTTTTGGACAAAACACCCTAAATCCATCTTATTCCACTGAATCATGCCCCCTGTTGTTGGCCAGCCCTAAAGAACTCCTTGTTAATAGGTGATTCTGTCTGCCTGGAGTGGAAACCTATGAGTAATCTATGTGTCACTGTGACTCACGTCATGGACACCACTTGAAACTCCCCATCATCTCAAAGTTGGCAAGAAGAATTCATACAGCTCAACTTGTAATGGAAAGAAGCCAGAATGGAGGAAAGACCTAATAACAACTTTTATTGATTAAAAAGGAGATGATAACTAAAAATGGAGGCTAACTCAGGAAAAGAACAAAGACTTTTTAGTAACCATTTCAATCCTTCTTGCTATTTGTTTCCAAGGTGACTCCAATGCCAACAGAGGCATTCTTCCTTCCACATCCTTGAATCTTTTTTCATATTTACCCTACTTTGAGATGTTTTCCAACTTCTAAATTACTTTCATAAAAGGGTTTTTTTTTTTTAAAAAAGATTTATTTATTTATACAAGAACCCGGGTACAGGCCAGATGCAAGGGTTTTGAAAGCAATATGTTAAAACAAGAGGAAGGAAAAACTGAGACAAGGTAGTACTTAATTCCACTACAAATCTGCTTCCCAGTCATTGATAAAACTTCATTTGGCATCTTTCTTACTTTTTCTGGGTTCCTCTACAATTCCAATAAAAATAACAGAACTTAATATTGTGGTTAACTTACTTGGTAGTCAGAATCTTTAAAATAAAGTATCTTAGGAAGATTTTATGATCTCAGGAGACTCACAATTTACATATACTTATTAGTTGAGTAGGTGGGAGAAGGGACTTTGGGTGATAGTAAGGATATTCTAAACTTCAGTCTTAAGATGTTTTATGTAGCCAAAGCTGGTGTTATCTACAAGGAAATATGCTTCTTTCTTGCTTTTCAGATGTGTTTTGGGGATCCCTCCTGTGCTCCCTCACTTTGTTCTATTTGTTTCTTTCTTACACTATGGTTTTTTAAGGGTAGCGGTCCCACCTACCTTGAGAGGATCCTTAAACTTCTTTCTTTACTACAGAAGTTAGTTTGGGTATAAATCTCCTTGACTAGAGGATTGTGATTTGCTTTCATGGAGACTTTCAGTTTCAGTGTTAGTCCCAGCTTTTCCCAGGGCCAAGGAGATACTAGCTTTGCTGGCCACTAAGTCTAGGTAGTCATCAAATGATATTCTTACAGTTAACTCCTTGACTTGAGAGTCTCTGTTTTTTTATGCCAAAATTTATCTCTAATTAGTCATAACCCAGATCAGATTTATGGAGAGTGATGTTAGAAGCTTTTCCACATTTTCAGCAATCCACTATTTATAAAAGTTTTTTCATAGAATTTTATCAGAAAGGCAACTTTACAGAATGATGAGAGGGAGGACTCCAGTGGATTAGAAATCTGACAACCTGGATTCTTGCCCTGTCTGGTCCTAAAAGGTCTTAGGATTTATTTTTCCAGACATGTGAGCTTAAGAATGTAGCTTTGCCAATCTGGGTTTTCATTTCTATTGCTGGCAAACAGGGCATAGCACTAGACTGTTTCTAATATTTCTTCCTGATCTTAACATAAAATTCCTCTTCAAAGACTTGCCCAATGGATAAATTAGTGCTCTCAAATAGGTATATAGTTAAAAAGGAATATATTTATTTACTACTTATCTCCAATTTTAGAATCTACAAATTAATAATATATCTATGAATTGAACTAGAAATTATGTTGTTCTATGTCTCCACATTTCTGTAGTCAAATCTGCAGTGTTTTTGATGTTTTCAATAACATTACTGATACTTTTTGTGGAGGTCAGTGCTATTTCATCATTGCATGGATATTTATTTTTTTTAGATAATTTTTAAAGAAAATGTACAGATTTAGTAGGTATTCAAATGATTGAAAAGAGAGAAAAGATGAAAAACTGTTTTATAAAGTCCAGGAATTTTAAAATAATTTAACATTTAAAGGTGGGAGGACAGACTATTAGACTATTGCCTGGGTGTGTGTGGGTGTGTATCTGAATGGGTGCATGTCTGACTCAGCTCAGAGAATCCTGGATTGAGCACTAACAGTGTTATAAACATGAGTAATAGAAGCAGATCCGATTGCCCACAGTGGAAAGGACTAACCTGTGGCATTGTGAAAGATTTTACTTGTTTGGGCTTTCTGTATAGCCCTCTACAACTGCTAAGACCTATCATCATTACCTAGTCTCATGCCAACTCTATCTGGTAACTCACTTTGACATACTAGTTCTTAGGTACGAGCTCGCAGACAATGGCTGATGTGATATCAGTGCCAGCTGGATTTAGCTGTAAACAACAAAAAAATATTTTAAATAGATATTTCAGATGTTTAAAATCTAAATAAACCAAGACACAGCATGTGAGATTCCAAAAGAAGTCAGTTGCCAAGTTGTGCTGATTGGTACAGCCAAGTACTATATCAATAAGGTCTTAAATTGCTGCATAATGCAGACATGGAGGAAGAATAGGGGCAAATAAAAGGGTGGGATGCATTAAAGAATGAATCACTAGGGATATTTTTCCATTAAAATCTGAGTGTACATTGACACCATCCGACTAGGATCCAAGTAATAAGTGAGCCTTTGGAACCATTTGCAGTATATGTTTCAAAGTCCAGACCAAAGCCAGTAGGTAAGTTTTATGTTTCCCTCTAGAAAAGCAGCTTCTTGTCAGGGCTGGAAAAATAATGTTACAAAAGATCCTGTAACAATAGAATCTAAGCCTGTTAGTTAGATTCCAAGCTGATTCCTCGTCCAAAAAGAGAGCATCCAGAAAAACAATTTATTTCCCAGACTAGGAGAGGATGTACAATATTTAGGATTAAGAAAAAAGTTCCATATATGCAGGGTGCAGATCTGTTGGGGCAAATCTGTCCACTATTACATTTGTTTTAACAAAGACTATCATGAAGTTGAGTTTCTCCAAGATCATCCCTGGTGGGAGGCTCAGAACAGGAGACAGAAAGATGTGTGTGGTTTCCTGAAGTCAGAAATCAGTCAGAAGATGGTTTTCTGAAGTCAATTTTGCTTCTCAAAGTTCCATCAGGAACAGAGGACAGCAGAAAAGGCAAGATCGCATGTCCTAGACATTGACTGTTGCAACCAGTGACAATAAATCAGCTACATCATACGTGTCCTACTTAACCTTTGAATGTGATGAATATTTGCAGCATTTTTTTTTAAATCTCAAGTCAAAAGTTATCCTTTGTCTCGGGATTCCTGAACCCCAGGAAAAGAACCAGAAATCTATGTTACCCATTTTATTCTCAGTGCAGTCATAGAGAACAGAATTCTTTAGAGAAAGACAGTGTAATTGTGTTCATAATTTTTATGGGTTGAGAGATTGCATTTCTATGGTGTCTTTCTTCCAAAGATCATAAAACACTTCACATATGCTATTTCATTTATATTCCAAATGTCTTTATGGTATAGGAAAAGAACATATAATTTGAACAAGAGCTGTATTAATAATTTAATGAAATGTTAGCAAAACTTAGCAAGGTATCACTTACTTAATTTAATATATAGGAAAACCAATATTTAATAATGCAAAGAATAAAAAAATCATCAGTGGGTGAATTCACATTTTCACCTTTAATTAAAAATTTTTGATTGCATTTTCCCACCTTCTCTAGATCACATCAATTATTCTCTTTTCTTAATGCTTACTGTACTAAGAGCTTGATTCAGATTTATGTACTGTCATATTGTCTTCTTTGTTTTCTATCTATTTCAGTTTCACTAGCTGCTCAAAGGGAGACTGATGTGAATTAGAAATGACACTAACTAGAAGACAGTTCTTGAGTGACAGTCCTGCAAATTCACTCAGTCTTCCCATGCTCCAGTTTCTTTTTTTAATTAATTAATTAATATATATTTTACATCATTGTTCAATTTTGTACAATGTTTTCTTTCTCCTCTCAGGCGTAGTACTTGTAAAATTCTCACCACACATTCACCTGTGCACCATCACGATAGTTCCTTATGCTCTTTCCTTCCCTGTTTTAACCTCTCTCCTTCCCCCGCCCCTGCAGAATGTCTCTGATTTATAGTTGCCTGTTAATTTTGTTTTATTTATTTATTATTTTTAATATTATTATTTTCTGATCATTTATTTGGTTCCCTTATATTCCTCCTATAAGTGAAACCATCCAAAGCTCCAGGTTCTTTATTGACAAATGAGGAAAAAAAGTTCTAAAGGATTGTTGAGAGATTTGAATAAAATGATTTTCTAAAAACGCGATCCCTGTAAGTAAGACATTATTATTATAACTGTGAAGGCAGAACAATATTTTGTAGCTTTCTTACATCCTAGGATCTAATATGATGCTGGGTCAGCATTATTTCCCAAGTACTAATAAATAACTTATAATAACAATTACAGAGTTCTTACTATTTGCCAGGGACCACTGTTAAGTGCTTTACCTGGATTATTTCATATTTCACTACCACAAGAGACAATATTATTATCTTCCCCATAGTGCAGATGAAGAAACTGAGGCTAAGAGAGGTTGAGCACCCAGGGCACATGGTTGACTCCTGACTGTCAAGAGCTTGATTAGAGAGTCCAAGTTCTCAAACACTTTACTTGCCTTTCATAGAGCCAGTGATCCTAAAAGAATACAGAAGTTATGCAATTTCCTCCTGAAAAGCTATTAAAAAGTAGAATAAGTGTTAAAAAGCAGACAGGAATTGAGTTTATTTTAATCCAGAAAATGAACTAGATAAATAGACTAACTGCTTGGTATGATTAGGTTGCAATCATGATTTTTATTAGAGGTGTTTAATACAGAGAAACGCTGCTCAGCATTTGATTTGGAAAAAATATTGAGAATTGAAGTTATAGCTTGCAAGATATTTCTATTCTCCCGATCAACTATTTATAAATCTCTCCAAGATTCGTGTGAGCATAAATCCAATTATGCATGAGGCCAATGGGAACAAGATAATTGCGTGGTTCCAGTACCCATCTATTACTCCAAGCATCATAAATCATGGAACTGCCACAGTCTCAGCTTTCTGGAATCCCCAAGTTGTTTGAATTGCTCTGCCATAGCCATTTATGGAAGAGCCATATTATGCTGTCTTTGCCTTAAGTGCTGTCAACAGAAAATTTAAAATTCAAGTGCTTACACTTCAGAGGGTACTCATGTGATAGAAAGATGCTAAATAAGAGGCAGGGAATCAAAATGTGATATGGCTAATGTGAACATGGGCAAGTTCCTCAGTCTAAGGAACTGATGTACCCCCTTGAAAGACTAAGTTGTGTAGTTCTAATTTTAGTCCTTTTGTGATGGAAATTACATTTGTTTACAGAAATGTGGGTCTGCTTTTCACTCACACACACCTCACACATATGCCAAATCCACAGCAGGGAGCCTGACGAATGTGTACTTCTTGAAGAAAACAAATGAAACACTTGGCCTGAGCAGAGATTGAGTTGATCGGAGCCTACAGACTAGACTGAGTTCATGCCCAAGTCCTTAAACCTGGGTATTCAAATTAAGCTGCAATGATGAATTAATTCAGATTCTATATCATGTGCTTTCTTTCTGCTCAAAGTAATATATGTTCAGTGAACAGCTAGTGGTTGGTATGGCCTCCACCCCCACAAGCTCACAGCTGAGTAAGAAACACACGTGCAAATTCAAAAAAGTTAATTAAAATGATGGAGATCATAGGTTGTAAAGTGTCAAGTATAGGACAAAAAAGAGATCAACTGTACCTCCATACATGAGAAAAGACACAGAAAAAGAAAAAGAGAACCTCCCTGGTGGCCTAATGTTAAGTCTCAGAGCTTCCACTGCTATGGCCTGAGTTTAATCCCCACCATGGAGCTGACCCATATGGCGCAGCAGACCTCTCCTGTCTTACCCACTACTCCCCTCAACAGTGTATTTCAGTAGATCTGCTTATTCTGTTCCCCACTGTGTTTCTGGTGAATCCCCCCCCCCCTCACACACACACACACACACACACACACACACACACACACCCTCCCTCGCACCTCTGGCCAGCACCCCAGTTTTTCTACGCTAAATAAATAAAAGCTTTAAAAAAGAGAGAGAGAGAAACGAATTCACAGGATTTTTACAGGAAAAAAATATACTTTAACCAGTGGAAAAAAGACTAAAGGGTGATAAAAATAGTGTTGCTCATTTATAATGGTGGATTTTCACCTCATTTATCCCTCACAACAGACCATGAAGGCGTGTGTCCTTGTCCTAATTTTAGAGTCTCAGAAACCTAGACGTCTCAAGAACATAGGGCTGCTTAGTGACCCAGATTGCCCTATGTTGCAGCAACTGAGCCTTTGGGAGTTTTGAGACGCAGAGAAAAATGAAGCTGCAAGGACAGCAGGCCAACTGGTAGAGAGCCTCTTACTTATATGGAGCATTCAGACATCATCCTTTAGTGCAGGGGAGTCAACAACAGACTTTTCAGCAGATGAGTGGGTGACAGGAGTAGTTCTGCCTTTCAGATGGCTTCCTGGCCATTGCATGGAGCTTCTTTTGGGCAGAGCATGAAACAAACTGGACGCTTTGTAAATTGGGAAAGGTCACTACTAATAATATGGCCCTTTATAATAGCTGTCAGGATCTCAAAGCTTCTTAGCTTCTTAAATGTCCATTATCTACCCTGTCTGGGCCTGTTTTGACTCTCCATCTTGTCTTTCTTTTAATCTTTGAAGTCTATGTGCATCCAAGTTCTAAAAGTGCAAAGTAATTATGGGACAGCTCTGAAGGACTTTCCCAGCAGAAAATGTTATGTACCTCTCTGTTAGGAACATGTGGTGATACCCTGTAAAAGGTCCTATGTTAGGGGAAGTGCCTTCAACATTCTACCTGAGACCACCTCATCTTCCCAGATGGTTCTGAGACTTGGATACACATAGACTTCAAAGATTAAAAGAAAGACAAGATGGAGAGTCAAAACAGGCCCAGACAGGGTTGATAGGATGTTTAAGAAGCTAAGAAGCTTCGAGATCCTGACTATTATAAAGGGCCTATTATTAATATAGTGACCTGCCCAATCTACAAAGCATGCATGCTTGTTTCATACCCCGCCCAAACTATGCTGCCTTTAGATAATGTGATTCATTTAAAAAAATGGAAATTTCCAGAAAACATCACATCAGATATGACCAAAAATTAATCATAGAGTATTTTAAGATTGCTAACTCCACTGGTACATTTAAAATATAATTATGTGTATGCTATGCTAAAACCCTAGAAAGCCACTCATTTGTATTTTGCAGCATGCTGGTACTTCTCAGCATATTTTTGTCTCATTTTTTTTAAGATTTATTTATTTATGCATACAAGAGCTGGGGTTTAGGCCAGAGGTGCGGGAGTGAGGGGATTCACCAGAGACAGAGTGGGAAGCAGAACAGTCAGATTGACTGAAATATACTGCTGAGGGGAGCAGCAGGCGAGAAAGGGGAAGTCTGCTGCACAATGTGGGTCACCTCCCTGGCTAGGGATAGAACTCGTGCTGCAGTAGCTGCGGACTGCTTCATAGTGCTAATGCTTAACCCCTTGCATCACCAGAGAGGCCCTCACTGTCTCATTTTTAAAGGAAGTGACCACAATTCTGATCCTCCTTTTGCACATACATGCACCATTACTTCTGTCCTCTTTGCCATTTTCCAGCCCCTTAAACTTTTCCATCAGTCTTGAAGTGCAAAGACCCCTCAAAATACTCCCTCCCAATCCTGTGGCCTAGATTTCTGTGCACTGACAAGAAAATCACCTTGTTTCCAGCTATCTGTGGGAGCTTTGTGCAAACAAGAGCTCCAGAAGGAAACAAAGAAGTGAGCCACATATCAGAACTCAGAGAATCCCTCACATTTCAAGGAACCAAATATTTGTATCTCTTAAAGCGTTTTGTTAAAAAATAAATGGTAAAAGTAAAGAAGTAAATAAAACAAAAACCTTATGCATGTTTACTAGAGAAACAGAAAAGCTTTTTCCACAAGAAAAGTCCTTTCTGTACTGAAGTTGGCAGCCAGACGGCCTGAGCATTTATCTCCGGCATAGAAAGTGCTCTGTCAGGCAAGCTGTGACTAACAATAAGCTAAAAAACACGCCACAGACTTCCACTGTATTTTATTTGGCAGAGAGGAATTATTCCTCAGCACAAAGTATTTGCAACTGGCATCGGTTAAACAAGAAATTACAACCTTTAAAAGTCCTATTTATCATTAGCTGCAAAAGTGCAGACTTCACCGTCAATTACCCTGACAAAGGATTATAGACCATGAGCCCTGCACACAGGATAACAAATCTTGGCGGCCGGCTGGCCTGATGGAGGAAGGGTTAGAAAGTTATCCAGGAGCCTCTTCTCCAGAGGCCTCCTTGACCCTTCCTAGCCTCCTCTTTCCCCAGCCACAGCCTGACTCTCCCATCTCCAGCAAGCTCTAGCCCTTCACCTCAGCTACCAGAGGCTGGTAGACCAGCAAGCTTTCATATGTGAATCTTGTAATGTCTGTTTAAGATGGAATCATCAGCCACATCAAGTCAGCAGTAACTCTGCTCCAATTCTACACTGAATGTGTTCTGTTGATAAAAATGGAAATTGCAAGATTGATTTCAGAAAGCAGAAGAAATAATATGGTGTTATTCCTCTCAGCTGCTTCATTTAGAAGCTAACTCAGACTCCAAAACACCCTCCCAAGCCCTGAATGGTGCCTATGTCTTCTTGGAAGAAGACTTTTTGGCATTTCACTGAGGCATTAACCCATCTTTAAATGATTTCATTCCTTAAGAACAGAAAAATAAAGAGATGCTTTGTTTTCCAGACTTTAGATTGTTTTATAAATTTTATTCTCAAATGCTTATACAAATGGTAAGACATCTTTCTTAAGAAATGCATGTGTATATCCTTATTTAGCTTTAACTTTCCAAAAGAGTATGAGGTCATTACCAGTGTAATTGTCACCTTGTTGCCAGTTAAATTAGTTTAAACGGCCTTGGAGTTTCTCCCAGAGGCACAAGGTTTAATGATTAATATTATTATTCTCTTCAATATTATTGTTTTTATTGGCTCTATTTATCTGAGTAGATAAACATCAACATTTCATGAAAATAAAGTAAGATAACATAAAATGTGAAATCATTTACATATGGTTTGGTCCATAGTGATGATGATGTTGGTGATGATGTTGATGAAGAGGAGAGGAATATGTAGCATTAAATTCTATTTATAAAGTCTTTTTAATGACATGAAAGGACACTTATGATTCACACATATATGTATATGAATGTGAGCTACACATACAGTATCTTCTCAGCAGCATAAAACAGTGTTCAGGAAAAAAATCTGGATGGAACAAATCAGAATGTTGAGTGTTCACCTCTGAGTGAAACAAGTGTGGGTATTTTTTTCCTTATCTTTTTTTCTAGATTCTTCTCTAATCTTCTATGATGGGCTTGTCTTACATTTATCATGATCATATAAACTTTTTCACTTCTAATATGGTAACACTTTAAGGGAGATAATTGTTCCCATTTCACAATAAAGTAACAAGTCATAAAGATGAAGTGACTTGCACAATGGAAACAAGTTAGAGACCATCATGGCCCAAATTTAGAGGTACTTTGCTAGTAGTAGGATACTGTGCTTTCCTAGAATTCGCCTTGCTGCCTCATGGATTGGGGTTACTTGCATGTTCACATTCTGTGTCTTTTCCAGTTAATGGCTGTTTAAGAAGTGGTTCAACTCACATATGTGGCTCCTAATCTCTCCATATTGGAACATGTTCTTCACATTTGGTCTGCTGTGTCCATAAAAACTGTCACCGGGCTATCACTTGTGGGTGACCTCTTCCAAAAATCACGGGATTTTGGATGGCTTTATTTGCTCTATTAGGTTCAAAGACTGTGCCAGGCAGATTCTCTGTCCAAAAATAATCTCCTTTTATTGGTGCTCTAAATTTACTCACAGAAGAGTGAGTTGAGCTAAATTAAGGCTTTCATGCAGTGAGGCCCGGGACTTTTACTGAGTGGTAAAGGTTTTCTCCTTGTGAGAACTTTACTGTTTCCTCTCTCTAAGAGAGGCTGTGCTTAGATGCAAAGAAAGTTGTTCAAAGCAGATCCTGGAGAATTCATTTTATTTGACAAAGACTCTTAGTTTAAGCCCCTGGTGTGGAAGATTTAAAAGTTTATAGGTTTTCTTAGCTTTTTAAGTAATTTGCATGTAAATAAAGAGATACTAATCTCTAGCACAAATGGCAATATGTGTTCTTTGCCCTTTTTGTAACTGGAAAATTGGATTCCTACGAGTCATTGGGTGAGGTATTTTTACTCATAAAGGACTTCAAATGAATTAACAAATCTTAACCACATCCTTTCTGGAATACCAGCCGTACCTTGTGTTATTTTTTCATAACTATTGGAATACTGTGGTACATTCCTCTCTGAGGACTACGCACTAGGGAACAGGCAATATAAAGCATAAAATATGATATTGGGATACAAGATTTCTCCTTCTCTAATACAGACGTGTCACTGCTGGTCATGGCTAATGGTGAATTAACCACGATTCCTGAAGTGTGGGAGTGATACCCACTGAGTGTTCAAATAGACAGAGACAAATGAGCTGAGCTCGCCTTACAGCCAGATGGTCCTGGGACTTTTCATGTGTCACTCTCTCCTTTGCTCCTGCCTACCTTACACCTCGAATGAGTGACCAGTGCAGGTGTGAGACACATGTTCATTTTCTCTGTTTCTCTCTCTGTACCAGAGTTTGGGCATGCACACCACTACAGAGAGAGGAAACTCAAGAGCAAAGCCTTTTATGTTGAAGTCAAGAGGAAAACATGTTTATATTTTATTTCTCCACCTTCTAGATGTGGCACCACATCTAGAAGGTGCCAGAAAAGTCATCTATGTTGCTCTGTGCCTGTGCTACTATGTCAACTGAGGTTCCAAAACAGTTTCTAATAAAAGAACAAAAACAGTATATCCGGGAGAAGTGAGAAGAGAGGATGGGTCAGGATAGCTGGGGGAAAGATGCAAGTTCATTCCCTTTACAGATTTCTTATTGTTGGGGGACGTGAATTTGAATGAATAGAAACTAATTTAAATTATTAGAAAATTTAAATCACAGGGGGTTTTGATCCAAGTGAAAAGATCTCAAAGCTGGCAGTGTAACGGCTGTTGGTTCTGACTCCAAAGAAGAAAAATATACACCTGGACTTATATATGTGGTTAAGAATCTCACACACATACCTACTCCCAGCATGAAAGAATTGCCTATCCACCTAAGGACAAGCATATATGAACAAACAGATGACACTGGCATCAAATATGTTTCATAAAGATTTTGCTAAAAGGCCTGGGAAGGGAGGTGAGAGATCAATTGGTTGAATGTTTAGGTATGCATATTTATATAGTATTATATAGCATCTCGTTTGAGGGGTTACAAACAAAATGCAGCTGTGGGAGAGGCATTGGTGGAGTGAAACAAGCATGAACAGGGGGAGAGTGGTCAAACAGCAGTCACAGTTCTGCCACTAGCTAGCTGAATTGTGCCTGTGACTCAGTTTCCTCTCTTTGCAAATAAGGGGTTTAGAAGGATACTCTGTAGCCCCCCCTTCTTGCCCCAACTGTCTATCGTTACAGCATTGCATTTAATCATTCTAATATCATATATCTTGTAAGGAAAGCCTCCAAAGACATCCACATGGACCTTCTCCCCACACCTCTCCCTTTTGAGTTCTTATAGCTACAACCAGTCAGATCTTGGCAGCATCACCCCAAGCACATGGGGTTGTTACTCTCTACCATTTCTTAATTCATTGACCCAATGACAAATGAGAAGTACTGATGCCTTTAGCCTCCTCTTAGTTCCTACATCTACTGTTATTCTAGCAGTGAAAATCCTTAGATGTTATCCTACTTCTAATTTTTATCTAAAGGAACATTTCAAACACAGCTGTTCCTCATTAGACTGCGGTGGCTGAAAGCATTTGGTTACTACAGGAAAAGGAAAAGAGAAAATCAGTAAAGTTTTATTTACAATCTGCTTTCATTGTAAAAGAGTAGGAGAGTCCCTGAATCAACATAAAGATGTGCTTGGTACTAAAGGCATAAATGTAATTTTTAAAAGAGTGGTAAATACTGCGGGTATATTTCCCAAATTTGAAGTCTATTCTGTCTTATTTTCCGCCTCGGTGTACTCACACTTCTTAGCTCATGTGACTAACTTAAATAAGAAAATTCAATTATAGAGAGAACACCCCTGTTTTAAATAGGCACATATACTATACATGCACACAAGCATACACATATACAAAATATTTATATAAATTTTATCAAGATAATTTCCATCCCTCAAAGGAAACAGCTGTTCACAGCACTCCCTAGCTATGAAAATCATAGAAAAACCTGGATTCTGTGTGCCAGGAATACCAGAGAAGGAATTCAGGATCACGGAATAGATTGGACTCAACCACTCCCAAGTGCTCTTCAACTCTGAATTCAAAGATGGTTTAAGTTACGACTTTTTCTTCTAGCTTCATTTTTAAAATGGGTCCAACCTTCCCACTGTGTTTCATGTGTTGGCAGGTACTATAACAAACATAAGTGAGAAACTGAAACCTTATGGTGATGAAATTTGGATACATTTGCACCTGGGATTTTGGACACACTTGCACCTGGAAACCAAAATATGTGGTAATAAAAGTCCTTCATGGCAACAGCTCTCCTTCACGAAAACTGCAAAGGGTTTTGGAAAACCAAACTTATATTTACTTCATGGGATCTCTGTGAACAATACTATTTTCAGTTCTTACTGGCAGAAAACATGAAAATTAGGGTTCAAATACTTATAAATAAGATGGAATTATTGTTCCCAACCATTTTACTTCTCGATAAAAACTCACCTGAGTTTTAACTCTGCAGAAACAGTGCTTTCCCACTCTGTCTCATCTACCAACATTAATCAAATTTCTGAGAGAATAATGTTTCCTTGACCCCTGGTCTGTTGTTGAAATTTAGTCCCCTTCAAGATCTGAACTTCTCAGCTTTTTTATACACTTTCCAAGAAATAGCAAGTAATAAGTTGCTCCACCAAATCCACTGTCATACTCTTCATAGGATCAAACTTCTTATTCCAAAAAGTTGTCCTTTAAAGAGTTTGGCTGAGTAAGTTTCATCCAGGAACCCAAATTTCCACATGATTTAACCACAGTGATTGTTGAGTTTAGTGGGGATGGGGGACATGGAACAGGGGGATCACAACCCAGCATGAAAGTCAACTGTTGTTCTTCATAAGTAAGGCAGCACTGCCATATCAAATATCCTGTTTCCTGAAAGCCTGCCTCTGAGATTGGTATGTGCAGGAAATTACATCATAGCAGAATTCTGTCATGCTGACCCTAAGTGCACCCATATTCCAGCATTTGCCCTCTGACCCCACCTCCTTAATCACATTTGCATGCTGTCTCCACTCTTTATAGTAATATTTAGAACCTTTCTGCAGCATATTTTATTTTGCAAGTCATTTATCAATGCTAATTCATCTCTTCTCACCCTCATTCCTTTGCAGTAGAGCTCTGTGATTAGTAATAATAACAAAATCATGGTATTTGGCTTTTCCATAGCTTCTGTCTCCTGAGATCTCTACAAATATTAACAGCACACACAGCGGTCTCCCAGAGTGGCTTAGGTCACAGAGGAGTGGAGAAGAATGCTATGACTAGCCTAAGTGGAATAAATTGAAGGTTGGGTTGGAACGGAATCAAAATGCCCGTGCTAATATGCCTGACTATTTAGGAAAAGTTCCAGGATCACTTAATGATGAAAAGCAATAAGGCTGTCAAAATTTGCCTGGAATATATGTAGGATTAGGCCAGCTCCTAAAATTTCCCAGGGTACCTCAGGGTCAAGGGCTTTCTACAGAAAGTAAGCCTTTTTGATGATATAAAAATTCCAAAAGTCCCTGATGCAGAAAAATGTAAGAGAGGTAGAGGGTGTGTGTGTGTGTGTGTGTGTGTGTGTGTGTGTGTGTGTGTGTGTGTGTGTGTGAGAGAGAGAGAGAGAGAGAGAGAGAGAGAGAGAAGGATTTCTATTACTTATTTTCATAGACCTTTTCTATTGGACCTATTTGCATCCTCAATACTTGCTGTAGATTATCATTTCTTACCTTGAAAAACTGATTCTACAACTAGCATAAATTTGATTCTTAAACAATAAAAGAACACTAGTGGTCTGAAATAAAAAACAGCTGTGATTTTTCACCAAATACATGTAATATAGCAACTTATAATGATGTAGTAATTTCTAATACTTATTAGAATGTAAGGTTATACTTAATAATAATGTAATGTTATCCTTCAACTACATTCTAGAAATTTAGTTGCATTCTAAGCTATAATTCAATAAGGAAACAAGGAAGGCTATCCCAACAGGTTTACTAAATCAAATCACTGAGATTTTTAATGTTTTTTTTCCTCGAGTTAAACCATTCAAATCTAGAATTTAATTAACGATGTTAAAATATAGAAAAATCAGAAACTATAATGTTAACCCATAGGATTCATGCCAGTTATTAGGAAGGAGTTCTCGATCCTGAACTGTTGCTGATAGAAATGCATATACTCATCTGGAAATGGGAAACTGAATAGATTCTATACAAATTTTTGGCTGTCAAGATAAAAATAACTCCTAACATAATTATCATACAATTTGTTCCTTTCTCATAGAATCACTTTCCACTTTATATTTATTTGTGCATATCTAGTCTAGGGTGTAGATTTTAGATTTATCCTTCAACTCAACTTTCTTGAGGGACAAGGAATTTGTATCCCTCAAAGTGCTTAACACAGAGCCTTGTGCACACAGGTGTGCACTAAAAATTTCTTGAATAAAGCTTGAAATAAGGCACATTTAAGTAATAAAGCACAGCTCCCCCACCCCAAATGAAGTTCCCGAAGTCCCCAGAAACCTGCTGCTGGAACTCACTCAGACCACAAGGGTTAACATTCTCTGTCTTATACATGAAACCCTTGGGACTTTGTGCCTTTTATTTATTTCAATACTATATTTGCCACACAAGAATAGGGAAGTAGAGGAGGAAGGAAAAGAGGGAAAAGAGAAGGCAGGATGAGTAAAGGGATACGAAGGGATAAGAGGAGGAAAGAAGGGGACATGATACAATGTGCCTGAAACAAAAACAAAAACATGAAAAAGAAAAATTATGGCAAAGGGAAGAGAGAAGAATGGAAGGGGAGAATTTCTCCTGGTCGATGTCAGCATCATTTGAGTGGCAACTCTATAAAAACTATTGGTTCTCATTACTTATACAAATTTAGGGGCCACCATCAGTGGTCTCTAAAAGATATTACTATATATTTCATTCACTAATGCACATTTTTAAAGCAATCTTTACTTTCTAGTACCTATCTGTTTTATTTCATTTATTCATTCAACAACTACTTTTTGAGGAATAATCTCCCAGGTCTGTGATTGGCACTGGAAAAAAAAATCAATGAACAAACCATATCCCTCACTTAAAAGGTTTATCCTACTCTCTCTACAACCACCTGAAACCCAAGTTAGTTTTATTCCCCAATTTTTGTCAAGCAAGCACACCTTTATCATATTATACTCTCTAGACTCTTTTTCTGCCTGGACAAAATCATTAGGATCTTCTCCATGCAATCAAGCCTTTTCCAATGGGCCACCTGTGATCAATTTCAGACGTCCCTTTCTCTGACTCTAAGGGCATTGCCTGCATCAGGTTCACTGACTATTCTCTTGGTAAGCTTTTCCATTTTCTGAAATTTCCATTTCTCTGATTAGTTGCTAAATTTTATTTTCTTTGTACTCTTCCCAAAATCATACTTCCAGGACCTTTCTGGCACGTAATCCAGGAGACCCAGATTTAATCCATCCTAATGCAGTAAAAATGTTTAAAGTCCAGTTTATATTACAGTTACACAGATTCACATATCTGGAGCGGGTGGGGGGAAGGAGAGTTTTGCCAAAGTGTATTTGCTCACATTTTCAGATTCAAAAACTAGGCTCCGAGGGATAACTACCATTTTTACATTTGAGTATAGCTGTGAATACATGCTAAGACTTGAGCGACTTTCTCATACATACTGCACACACCTGAACTGTTTACAATGGTAAAATTGACTACTACCATAACATCTCCCCAGTTAATTCTAAGTAATGAGCTTCTACCCATCTTTCACTGTTTAACTTAAAGTTCATATCTTCCATGAAGTTTGTGAGCCTTCATTATCTGCCTGGTCCTAAGCGTTATAAAACCCATAACACTTTGGGGGGCTTAGCCTTCACAATCTGTATCTTCTAAACTATAAGCTCTTAGGGGCTAGGGAACAGGCCTGAGATGATATGATATTTCCAGTGCTCACTACAGTACATGGGATATGGTAGGTGCTCTGCACATGTTTGTTGAGAGGAGAGGGAGGATCTTACAATAATGAAATACTAACCAAAAATGGCAAACAGAAGCTCTTGAATTTTCCAAGTAAAATCTTGTCTGAAATCTGGTATGAAAAAGACTAGATGCCAACCTAGTCTTTTCAGTGAAAACAACAAAATCTTTTTTTTTAATTTATCCATTTATTTATATAAGCACTGGGTACAGTCAGAAGCGCAGGAGGGTGAGAGAATTCACCAGAGCCAGAGCGGGGAACAGAACAGGCAGACTGACGAAATACACTGCTGAGGAGAGCAGTGGGTGTGGCAGGAGAGGTCTATGCATCATGTGGGACCCTCCCAGGTGGCAGGGGATGCAACCCGAGCTGCAGAGGCTGCAGGCAGCTTCACAGCTCAGCGCTCAACAACTGCGCCACCAGGGGAGGCCCAAAACAACAAAATCTTTAAAATGTTTTGCCATTTTTGATTTGTGTGTCTCTCAAACCACACACCCACACCCAAACAGAGTTTTAAATCTAATCTGTTGGTTCATTTTTTTTTTTTTTAATTTTTGGTCAATATTTGATTTCTCCCCTCAGGTGTGGTCACTGTAATTCTCCCACTACCAAATCACCCAGAATCCATCACCAAAATTCCCTTGTGCTCTTCCTCCACCGTGTTGTTACCCCTGCACACTCCCTCCCCTCATGGATGTTATATCTATGGTCAGCTTTCAAGGTTTGCCTTTGTCTGACCTTTTGTTTGTCTTCTCTATATTCCACATGTAAGTAAAACCACCTGAAATTTATCTTTTTCCTTCTGACTTATTTCGCTTAGCATCAACCCTTCCAGTTCCATCCATGCTGGTGCAAATTGCATGAGTTTATCTGTCTTTGATCTGTTGGTTTTTGAGATCTCTGCATACTTCTTCCCCTTCCCCTGGGGCATTGTACAACCTCAATGACCCAAATTTCCCACACCTCACCCCATATCGCCACCTGCTGTCCAAAGCAAAAAAAGAAAAGAATAATTTTTTTAAGTTGACAAGTATCAGAAATCTGGACCCATATACTGAAAGGTTCTTTTTTTAATCACGTGCTTCTTGGTGTAGACTTCTAGTCACAAGCATAAAAATTAAATGCACAAACTTCCCTCAAAGCACAGCCTTGTTTTCATTCTCACATTTTCACATACACAAAAGAATGTTGTGTCTTTTCAGCTCTATGGACCACTTTTATCCATTGATTTTGTGCTTTAAAAACTTTTCTACCAAATAAATTATATATATAGTCATATATATTAAGTAATCAAAATTGGTTCTCTATAATACCATCTAGCTTGTGATATTCGGAAATATCATCATTCATTCAGCTTTAATGAGTCCCCACTCTGTTCTAAGAAGTGGTAAAGTTACACAGAGTCACATTAAATTACACAGTCACATTAAATTAAAATAAATCCAACCAAAAAAAAAAATCTCAAAGTTTTTTGGTCTGCAGAGAGTAAACATACACTTTTAGTGTGTGTTTTGAAATAACAGAAAGTTGCTAAAAGGTTCCCTATTACTGATGATAAGAATTTGGAAAATCTGAGATTGGGCACCAGAGAATTAGAAAAGAGTATATCCTCATGGATTAAATACAACCTCATATCAATAATTTCTGGAAAAAGGGTTAAAAGTCTAATTTTATCTCAGATTGTCTTTATTTGGTTTTAAATATCCAGCTAGTTGCTAATCTTTACCAATAACTTTATTGTCACAGAGCTCTGACCCAAATGATGCATCCTTAAAGGATATGAATACTAGTTGAACTTGGGTCACCACGAAGTCATCAGTTACGTTTTAGTAGTGAAATCAGTATTTACACAGTGAAATTTACCTCAATCAGAGATTTCTAGTCAACAATTCTTAGGAGAAAGTTTTCAAAGTTCCAAAATAAAGTGGAGAAGTGAGGACAAATTCACCCAATTGCTTTATTTTGAAATTAGAGTCATTTTATTATTTTGATACATAATGTCCTTTCTTTTCTGAAACAATATACTCATAAAATAGCAACAGACTGAGTTACTGTTCTTATTTGGCTAAACAAGTAAGGGTAGTAAGGGTACACAGATTTATGTTTAATAAAATTTTACTGATAAATTTTTGTTAAAATAAAAGTTTACTTGTAAATAAATTTCTGAAGCATGGAAACCCCTGAGCATGAATTGGAAACTAATTTTGAAATTCTCAAATTTGGAAATGCTTGAAACATATCTGACTTGTTATCTCTAAAAGCAACTTTTAAAAATTCATTTGATTTCTAAATGGATTGGTTAAATAAAAACAATTCTTAAGAAAAAAACAGGAAAAATTAGAAGTCTTAATTTTTGCCTCAAGTATAGCTCAATTCCAGAGACATTTTTATTAACACAATGCAACATTATATTTTTCTGACCCAAATCGCACCTTGAGTGTTAGTGTTTCTTTTTTTTTTTTCGCCCTTTACCATTTTATTTAAAATTATTTTTAAAGTCTACAATCAAGTAGAATCACAGAGTTGTGCAATTATCAGCACTATCTAGCTGAGGAACATTTTATCATTCCAAAAAACAATTCTGTATTCTTCATTTCCTCCTTCCCCTCTCATCTTCTGTCTCTTATAAATTTGTCCATCATGGGCATTTCATAGAAATGCAACCATTCCATGGAGGCCTCTTGCAATTGGGCTTCTTTCACTTGACATCATATTTTCAAGATTCCCTAGATCAAAATAAGCTTTTCCCCCCTTTTTTTAAATGAACATGAAGTTTTTATTGATTGATACGGTAGGACACAAAGTCCTGAAAATGAGGTATAATTTAAAGTCATTTTTTTATATTTCTTACATCATTTTTCATTTTTGCACAATGTATGCATTTTCATCTTGGTTATATTCCCCATACAATTCCCACCCCCCTTATTTTGACCCCAATCCCCCCTCTCCCTACCCCCTCACCCCCCCCCCCTAGTTTTAGTGTTTCTTTCCATCCATATTTTACACTACTCCCCAGGCCCATGTCAGGAGGAGGTTATCAGCTTTATTTTATGTCCCACTATCTTTAGTTTAGTAGATATAATAATAAAAACACCTAAAATAACAATAAATTTTAGAGAGGTATGATAATGGAATTAGAGGTAATTCAGGAAATAAGCTGAATGCTTTGACTTCTAAATTATATTGATAGATTCTAATTCACTAACATGTTATTTCTCAGTAAAAATATTCTCAGTGCTTAGTTTTATGTGGAATCCATTTCTCTCTTACCATTTCTTTCTCCTGCTTTCCTTTGGTCACTTGCTCTTTGACCCAAGAGTCTCCAGAGACTATATATTCATTTTAAGAATGAGTCCCTTTAGTTACCTAAAGTGTCCTCAGACTAAATTGTTTCCAGATGTTTACAAATATTTCAAGGAAATATCCATTCGGTTTTTATGGCTGAGTGATAAAGGACTCCACAATGTCTGCTGAATTGTAAAATAAGGATCAAATACTTATTATTAAAAAAGAACTTCCATTGGGCAAGGCAAGCATTTGTTACATGCTAAGCACGTCATTAGGCATCAGTACATTATCTCATTGAACAACAAGCCTACATGGATGATACTGTAATCTGAATTTAGAGAAAAGAAGATGAAGCTTAGGGAGTGACTCAAAATAAGTAGGTGAGAGGAGAAAGCAAACACTGTATGAAAATGAACAATGTTTTCAGTCCCTGGGTTCTGCTGCTGTCTCAAGTACAGCTCTTCCGCTGTTGGCTTAAAACAGGAAAGCATTCACAAAGGTATGGGGCATCCCTGAGGTTCCAAAAAACCGTCCTTTGAGAAGTTAGAAAGGGAGATGTGTAGACCCAAATCATTTTTTAGTCTCAAGGGACTTGTTCACCAAATATGACTCCAACAGACCATAAATGCATGATGCCAACATTTCTTCATTATTTAAATACCAGCTTTTACATATGGGTTTGAAATTTGCCTGGTTAGTGTTTATGTTGTTCTTCCTGCACAAAATCCTGACTTATAAAGCAAAAATCGTAAATGGTCAAGGTGAGTTGTTGTTTTTTTTTAAAGCACTTAATATCATAGGCATCATGCTTTTGGTTTAACATTATATTATTCGTAACAGGGACTACCATTTAATAGGAAAGCTTACATGGTGAGCACTTGGAGAGGGGTTGGAGAAGTGTCCCATAAATTGTTGATTTTTCTAACAGTGAGAAGTCAGGCATAACCATCTAGAAGATGTTCAATGAATATTGGTTCCATTCCCCAAAACCAAAGGTAGTTTAAAAACCTTCTGCATGTATGCTTAGAAAATATTATATAGTTTCTTTGTTTTTATTTACTAGGAGGTATGTGCTTCCAATGAGCCTTGCCCAGGCATAGTTTCCAGATTTTGGATCCTGCAAGTGTGGACTCTGATAATGAAATGAAATAACCCTGCAGGATACAAGTGAGCGATGTCAACTGATGTTTCCACCAAGCGGGAAATCCATGTGCAGGTAATTAAGAGGTGACTGTTTGTTCTGGAAATGTCTCTCATGGAATTGACTGAACACAAGGCTGAAACCCCAGTGCTAAATGTCATCTGTTCATGCCACCCCTTCCTCTGTTCTCATCAAATCGCACCCCCCTTAAGGCTAGAATTTGAGTGTCAGAAACTGCTGACCTTGGCAGGTCACATTTTCCTGAGTCCCCCTCCCCAAGGTACCACCCAACTCTCAGACTTTTGACCTTGCTGAAAACCATTGGATTATTTGAAGGTGAAACTCTCTTCCCCACTTCTCTTTCCTTCTGCCTCCATAGCTCCCTTTGAAGAAAAGCTGGGTTATAAAATACAGAACTGCTCCCTTTTGCCCTCTTAGGGTTCTCTAGGCCAGTGTTTTTTTTCCAAGCTGCCATTCTCCACTCACCAGACCATATTTTTTAAAAATATCTGGAACACAAACAGCAACTTGTTTTTTGTACCTTTGACTGAAAACCTACCAGACTTTTTTTTTTTCTAATGCAATGTTGTTTCAAATCATTTTTAAGTGAATTTAATGCTGGTGAAAGATGCCAGATTGACAGCCTGGAGGCGGCGAGGAGGGGGGTCTATATTTTTAACTGTAACAGAATGAAGCAATGTCAACTACTGCCAAGGGTATTCACAGGCCTCACCCTTCAGCTTGGAAAGATTCTTGTGGATTTGAACAGGTACAATCCATTTGAAATGTTCCCACTTAGTGCTTATATTGTTCTTAACTCACAATATTCTGACTTGTAAAATAAAAATTATGATGCTCAAACACCTGCTCAAATGCTACCTTGTTCACAAAGCCTTTCCTCATGTATTTTTGCTAAGGATGAGAATAAATTTTTGACCTAGAGGGAACTGGAGAGGATTGTGCGAAGCAGAAATCAGTCTGAAGGAAGGAGAAAGACAAAAACTGGGTGGTTTTACTTATATGTAGACTACAGAAAAACAAAACAGAGGTCAGAGAAAACCAAAGCAATAACAAGCACTGGAAATCTGACTGTAGAATTGAGGGGGAGATGAGAAAGGTGAGGAAGGAGCACAATGGACTATGGTGGAGGACAATGGGTGCCTTGGTGGTGGGTGTGGTGTGTTGACGCACCTGAAGAGTGTGATCGTATACCTCTAAATCATGTACCATGATGTAAGCCAATGTTACCTCAATAGTAATAGTAATAATAAAAACAATAATAATAATACTATCTATCCTCTGAATACCTAGCAGTTTATTATCCTCTTTTACACTAGAATTTTATAGTCACGTTGATTACCTCAAAGTATATACATCCTTTCATCCCCCTCGTGCCCCCTCAAGACTCCATGATAAAAAGAATCAAGCAGGCATTATCATTCCATTTTACAGATAGGTAATAGAGGCTAGGAGTGGTACACTAGACAGAAATGGAGGCAGAACTGAAATCTAGATTTTGTGATTCCAAATTCCAAATTCTTTTATTCTCTCTTGATCAAGATAAATGCTTTTTAAACTTCCTGTCTGTGTGAAAGCACTTATATTCCCAAATCATCTTCCCTATAAATGTGTCTTGCAGAGTGCCATAAAAACTCCCCTGGCTCGGAATCAGCCTTTGAGGTTTGCTGAGCTGTTCCCTAGTCAGCTGCTCGTCTAGACCTGAGTCACCCTTTCATAAGCACTCCCAAACCTGAGCTGAATATGACTGGCCTTCGAGACCACTGGCCAGGTCCACCTCAAACTGTTCTCTGTGTCCACTTTCATTAGCAGTGCAGGGCTACTGGCTCCAGCCACAATGTATAAACTAGCTTATCCTGACCCAATTTCCTCTGCTCCTTTTTTTCACCATCATCAATTAAGACTTTAGAGGAAGTGCAAATGAAGGACTAAGTCTAACAAGACCTCAAATAAGCTGTGTTTAAAGCCAATACTTCAGCCTCAGGAAAAATATTGACTAGATCCCCGATGCTAAGAAATTTATTTTGTTTCTATGATTGTCACAAAATTGTAATATGGGAGTCAAAAGACTATCAAATTGTTTCAAGGTTCAGTTTTCTTGGAGTCCAATCTTTCTTTAAAAATACTTTCCAGGTGCAGCAGACCTCTCCTGACTGGCCCTCTGCTCCCCTCAGCAGTATATTTCAGTCAATCTGCCGGTTCTGCTCCCCACTCTGTCTCTGGTGAATCCTCTCACTCCCCAAAACTCTGGCATATACCCCAGTTCTTGTATGTATAAATAAATAAATCTTTACAAAAATAAAATAATATATACATAAAAAATAAAATAAAATACTTTCCAAAGAATTTTCTGCATGGGTTGCTTCATCAATTGTATAATAATAAAGATATAATTGTATAATTATAATTATGCTGACAATAACACCATTTGTCAAGTAACTTGAAATATGAAAAGTGCTGGGAGGTTTGGAATCCTGAGGAAAAACTGAGCAATCTATTTAAATCTTATGCATACTATTTCTATACACAATGAGCAAAACAATCACAATAAATAACTTCATACGAGCAAAAATATTGCAAGCTCCATAAAAAGCAGTGAATGCCATCTTGCATCTTGAAATTCCAGTGGGCAAAATACTACGATACAATGAGAGCAATTTAGGAAGGGAGAAAAGTCTTTTAATAGTATAGAAATTGACTAATGATATTTCTAGTGTAAAGCTAGTCTATAAATCAAAATGGAAAAGCAGGCATATCAGTGACAGTGATGGAGCCAGTTAATCTATCAGTAGTTCTATGAAACATTTCTTGTATTCCAATCTCTTTTGAGAAATTTTGTGGATTTTTTTAATCCTATCTTACAGTTCAAGTTTGTAAAGTTTACGAAGCAACAGTGTTTAAAGATGTGGTAATCTTCCAACTAATATTTATCCATCTTTCATGGGTCCCAAAACTCCATCTTTTAATCCATAAGTAAACTTCCTTAGGTATCATACTTTTCTGGTCTTTCAAACTTAGTGATGGGAAAGAAGAAAAATTTCAGTAGGATAGTTTATTTTGTATTAAACTTACTATACATTAATACTAATGTATTAAACTTGCTATATATTGAAGCAAAAAATATGCTGAGGAAGATGAAGCAGTGAGATATTTCTTGACTTATTTGGTCAAGAATGCTAACAGCATAGGGGTTCAATCAAGCCATCTTTAAAAGCAAGATGTACTATTCAAACTTTCTTCTGAGAGTTTTCTAGCTCATGGTGCTTTACAGGTTGGAAATTCTACCTACTGTCTAGAGTCACTTCTTGGTCTTAGAAAATTCCATCTATGAGGAGCCAGAGGGAGAGACATGATCAGGTTCCTGTGAGACAATATATCTGTCCTGAGAAACAGGTTTATAGAATTAGGGACAGAACTGGGTTGGAGCTGCTGCTGAAATGTTGAGCTAGTTCTTGAGGTACCTTTGTGTGACAGGGAATAGAGGCACAGGTTTGCAAGCCAGATGGCCTGGGAGGTGGACATGTTCGGTTAACCTGAAGGTCAGCTATGGAAAACCCAGATTTAGATTCATCCTACCAATCAGATAATGGGCTCTTTGAGCAAGAGGCCATGTCAGATGCTACTTTAGTATTTTGCAGAGCACCGTACGTGGTTCTGAATACAATAAATGACTACAGCTGAATGACTAGCGGTATGTAAAATGGTCTGACTTCAGATCATGTGGACCATGATTACTATTCTGTTGTTTACAGGATGATTTCTGACCTTTGGCTACCTTGATGCACACACACACTGCAGGGAAGGAAGTCTGGCCTAGGAAATCCAACTAACTTCATAGGATATTTCGGTTTCACAAATCCTCACGTATCTGAATTGTAGCTGTTAGCCATGCTGCCTTTGGATATTTTGCTAAATTACAAAGAGACTGCTTTTACAGAACCTAAAACAGAACCCTTCCTTTCTGGGAAAATTACAGGCAGTACCTGAATTACAGGCTCTAACTGTTCAAATAACAAACTCAAAAAAAAAAATTGTTCCCATTTCACACCCCACTGCATCCAGCCACTCCCTCTCCTTTGTCAGCTGCTCTCAGGGACCCTGCCATGGAAAACCTTGGAAGATTCACAGGGATCCTGTGTATTGAACCAGAGGAAAGGTGAGGCTAAGAAAGCAAGCACCCTGGGTTAGTTCTCCTGGCAAGACTTCTTCTGCTTACTGAGCTCAGCTGGCTCCTGTGAGCCTCCTGGCCCGCTGCTCAGCTGCTCATCTGTATAGTTCAAAACACCATCATCTCTCACCTGGCCTGTTGCAATAACCTCTTCATTGCTTTTCCTTCCTCCCCTAAGATCGATTTCTCATATAGCAGTCATGCTGTTTTTTAAAAATACATAAATCAGATTATAAAACTCAACAACTTAAATCTCTTCAATAGCTCCCCAAAGCCATCAGAATTTGAATATAAACCAAACTTTTCACAGTTACCAACTAGGTCTCTATCGCCTGACCCATGTATACCCCTGTGACCTTACCTTACCTAGCAATCTCCCATCTCTTGCTATCTTCTAATCACCTTGATCTTTCTGCTCCTTGGACATATTAAGTTTGTTCCTGCCTCAGGGCCTTTGCACTTGCTGTTCATGTCTGCTGACTGTTGCTCACATGGCTAGTTCCTCCTTTGCACTCATATCCCTGGTAAAATAAGCCAGTTTCATTTTCTTTACAAAACTTATCAGTGTTTGTAATTGAACTACTTATTGAGTTGTTTGTTTATTGACTTATTTATTGCCTCTCTTTTGAAGAAGAATTTAAGGTTTATCAGAAAGGGCAATTTGATTTCTTCAAAGCTTTATTCATCCCCTGGCCCTAGGATAAAGACTGGTAAGCAAATGTGCAATACACACACATATGAGAAAATGAGTGAGAGAAAAAGTGGGATAGGTATCTGTTCTGCCATTATAACTGACTTAACAATAGGCCTTCAATTTTCTTTTGGAAAGATGGAGCCAGAAGATGGGGTCCAGAGTTTATTGGGTGTTTGCCCAGATGACAATTCAGTACATTATTTCCTAGTCAGCTACTGCTCTATGTATTTATTTTCTTCACAGGGAAGTCTGGAGAAGAGGGGTAAGTAGGATGACCGCAGCACCAGCACCTCACTGGCATTTTTAAAGAAGACTTGCAATGTAGCCGGGTTATGAAGGGTGAGTACACAGTATCATTCAGACACCAGTGGTCAGGGGGTGGGTTTAAAGAAGGCTGCCCCATGAGTAAATTTCTCTATTTCTAAATTTTTCCCAACACTGGTCCTATTCCAGAAAAGAGGGAAAAACATTATTTCCCCCTCACTACTGAGTCTCAAAGCCACTTCTTCCAGGATGTCACATTCTAGCTGTTTCCATCTTCACTTCAGTTTATCTATATCATACATGTCCTAGTCTTTTGGAGACCTCCAAGAAGCTAATCACCACTTTTGAATGTCTTGTTCCAAATAACCAGAATACCTGTATCTTTTGAATAAAATACTATTTTTAGATAAAAGAGCACTATTATAGCAAGAGAGACTATCATCAAAAAAACTATCATTTTGTTTCAATAGCTTAATTCTGTATTTGATCCATTGTTAGAAGCTGACAAAAGTTAGAAGCTTTGTGCCTCCTGTGGAAAAAAGTAAGGAATATCCACATATTTCTGACTCAATTATCAATAGATTTGTCCCAAAATATTGCTATTCTTCCTACTATAAGATTGTAGCTCAGAGGGGCTGGGTGGTATCTTCAAAGTCAGAGCTAAGATCAAAATTAACTCCTAATGTACAGGAAGGCTCTCTGGCTTACCCAATTTCTTCTGTAATACTATATATTTTTTTAAGCATACAGATTTATTTGATACCAGGTTTGGTTTTTTTTTTTAATTATTTACTTATTTATACAAGAACCGGGGTATAGGCCAAAATTGCAGGAGGGTGAGAGGATTCACCAGAGACAGATCAGGGAACAGAACAGGCAGACTGACAAAATAAACTGCTGAGGGGAGCAGCGGGTGGGACAGGAGAGGTCTGCCGCACCATGTGGGACCCTCACCGGCTGGCCTGGATCGACAGGCACTGCAGAAGCTGCACACAGCTTCACAGCACTGCGCTCAAGCGCCTGCACCACTGGGGGAGGCCCTGTAATATTATCTTCTAACTCACTATTTCATTCAAGTTCACATTTACCTCAGTTTTGTTGCTTAATTGTCATTGAGGTATTCAGTGTTGTCAGGGCATTTTCTTTGATTAAATTTTCTGAAGACTTATTTGCATTTTTCACTTGTGTGACCCCCATACACCTTCTAGTACCACAATTACATTTCTGTGTTTCTGTGAATAAATGTCACAGACATTCAATTCAACTATCTCCTTCCCATTTGCCATCCCTTGAAGAATAAGTAATAGGATAATGGAAACTTAGGGCACCAAGAAGATCCATACATGTTCTGAATTTGTGACCAACTAATTCTGAGATTTCAGACAAGTTGCTAAGTTTTTTCTGAGTCTCAAAGCCCTATTTGTAAACGGGGGGAGAAGGTGACAATATCCAGAACTTAGCATTATTTTTTTTAAAGATTTATTTATTTATGCATACAAGAGCTGAGGTACAGGCCAGAGGTGCGGGGGGGGGGGGAGGTTGAGAGGATTCACCAGAGACAGAGTGGGGAACAGAATAGGCAGATTGACTGAAATACACTGCTGAGGGGAGGAGCGGGCAACACAGGAGAGGTCTGCCTCGCCATGTGGGTTTCTCCCTGGCTGGCCGGGGATCGAACTCGTGCTACAGAGGCTGCGGATTTCTTCATAGTGCGGTGTTTAACCCCTTGCACCACCAAGGAGGCCCCAGAACTTAGCATTATTAAAAGGGATATAAATAACCCTGAAGAATATCTACTTTCAATGGGTACTCAATCAATCTTTACTTCATTCCTTTAGTTTCCTTTTCCTATTGAAAGACCCAAGACTTCTAGGTAAATGGGTCATTTCTGAGCCTCACAGCCAAATACAAATAGATTAATAAAAAATATTTCTTTTGTTAATCCAGAGACATTTTTGTTATCAATATATTTTACATCCTGTGGGTCAATAGAAATAGAACTACAGTTTGCAGTTATTTACAGAAGTCAGTCTCACAGGGGGATACTCATTCTATGGAGGCATTATGCTTGCTACTCAGGAAACTATTTAAATCAGGATGCCCAGCCGTTGATGGTGAGTGTTCCTCCAAAAGAGAAACTCATTGAGAAGGTGAATCAGTCAGAATAACTTTCAGAACAATCACAACCAAGACCAGCATCTGCAAGGTCTGAAATATGGGTTGTTATGACACTTGGTGAATTACTCCTGACGTACTTAATTATGCAACAACAAGATCTGCAGGAGCATAACCACATAGTTCCCCTGGGTGTGCTGCCAGTGTGCTCCACAAATGATTAAATATAAAATAAACAACAGCTAACTGTGAATTATGAAGTTGTAATTCCACCAAGGGGGGTCCAGTGATGTCATAAACCACTAAAGTACATGTCACCAAAGGATCCCAGATGGGCTCAGGGGTTGGTACCTCAGCAAAGGTCCCTGTGGCAGATATGGTTCCAGAAAAATCTCCCCTCAATTTTTGTCCTTCTTATCTCTGCAAGGGCCCTCCTTTCTTGTTCTCTTCCTCCAAACTTTCTAAAATTACACTAATCCTGCTTTTCTAAGTGTAGCTCCTTTTATATTGGTTAAATAGACTATTATTTAGAGGCTTCCCTGTCCCTCCACAAACTCCACAGCAATCTATACATTATAGATCCTTAACTGGAAAACAAAGCCTGATATTTAATAGAAAATCCATTTAGGACAAAAGTTCTTGGGCACACCTTAAAAGGCAGTATTTGAAATAACTTCAGGATATGCCAAATCTAGTACCACACCAATGGAATAAATTTATCTTTAAATATGTAAAACTTGAAAAAGCTACATTGCAATTTCAAATACAACCTTCCTGAAGTCAGTGTCGAACAAAAAGAGTAAATTAAAACCTAGTTTTCTCAGATGTGTGGAAGACATACAAGATTGCACAGCTATTAGAAAAGTATCTTTTATCAACCACCTGAAAGAAAGGATTTTGCAAGAAAAAATACTGTAACTTCTTAAACATAATGTACTTTGATCTGAAAACTTATTTAATACTAATTTTAAATTGGAAATATTAATATCGGTGTGCTAGATTGCTCTTCTTTGACACATTTTTTTATTAGAAGAGTTGAGATAAGAATCACCTAAAGTTAGTCATAGTTAGGATTTTCACAACCACCAATAATTGCCTCAAACTATTTTTTGTTTGTTTTATGCGGAGCACTTAACACAGTGCCAGGCACCTCGAAAGCACTTGATCACAAGTCTCTTTTTTTTAATCTCCCACTTGTTGGTTCAATCACATTATTCAATAACTTTTTTAACCCAGTGATTGTAAGAACACCTGCCTGATAGGTGTTCTGGAGTTGTTTTTAAGACCGTTCATTCTGATGCAGGTGAACCAGGCATCATACTTTAAAATATTTAGGATTAGATTATAAGCAACCAGGAAAAGAATCAGATCATCTGTTATTTCTATTTATCCCTCTTCTTTTAATTATTGCAGTGAACTGTATATGAAGAGACATAGACCAAAGAAAGTAATGAAGAAAAAAGAAACAAAGGAGTTTTCCTAAATAAGGAGGGATTCTATGCTCTCTAAGGAAGAATACTAATTAGTTATCTATACCCTTATTAGAGACTATGTTCTATGGTAAAACACACACATCTTTAGCAAACAACAAAACACTTTTCCATATGTCAAAATTGATCCTGACGGGGCTTATAATCTCTGATTCATTCCCACAGAGGTCATATGCTCTTCTTTTGCATAAAGCATCAGGTAAATGGTTTCAGCTTCCTAGACCACAAGCACACCAGTCTTACAATGAACTGTTGTCAGTGTGCCTCAATCATGGATATACATTTTCTCTGAATGTACCCCAAAGTGAGGAACGCTGATCTATTACAAAAGAATGTCAGAAATTTAATTTTTTATTGTTTTGCAATTAACTAATTCACTAATAATAAATAAATAACCCTGGGGGATTCATGATACTAAAATGAGGTCTATACGTCTTCCAGGTTTATCAGATCTCTAAGCAATAGATAGGAAAGCTGGTCAGCTATCCAGCTGAGGACAGATGTTTATCTTACTCAGCTGGTTAGAAAATATAAGTTGGCAAAAGAGTGGCAACTTCACGTATAATCATGGCTAACATGGTGAGTATTATTCATATATAAAATTAAGTAAACCTCACAGAAATCTCAGAGGAGTAAGACAGTGCTATGTTGGAGATAGTATACTATATAGAAAATTGAACATAATCCATTCACACTCCTGGAAACAGAGTGCTATGCCTGGTTTGTGATAATTCTCTGGTTTTCTAAGCATATGTCCTGTATTCTGCATAAAATTCAGGGGCTACATTGGGAGGTCAAGAGTGTTTTTCCTCTTTAGTCGCTGTGAAGTCTGTAGTGACAGATATAGCCAAGTGGGAATGCGAAGGGTTGATGCATCTCAGAGTTTCAAAGGACTTGCATTGCTGTTTCATGCACAGTGGGAAGGGTGTCCTGAAGGAGAAAACCATGGTCAGGGATTCATGAGCCAGATTCTTCAATCTGCCAGCACTTATGGTGTGGTCTCATAGTGTCACTAAAAATCATAAGGCATCAGCTGCTAAATGTAGATCAAAAACGGGTGTGTACTTAGTCATTCAGTAGGGACATATCCTAAGACTGTGATTTTTGGAGGATGAGAATAGTCCTAGCTTCAGTGACATTAAATGACCTCCAACATGCACTGAGAAACCACACGAAATATATATCCGAGCCTGGAATAAGTGATACTTGTCAGAGTTGTTGCGGAAAAGGAGAGCAGGAAGAGGGTAAGCATTTACTTGAGTGTCTCCATGGATAGAAAGTAGGGTACCGGGGTCTTTGTCCATGATCTCATTATTCCAAACAACAAAACTGCATACAGATATTCATGTGTTATTTTATAGAAGAAATCAAGGCCCCCAATTTTTTCTACAGCCAATAAATAAATTATAGAATTATCATTTAACACTGAATTCTTTGACTACTCTGAAATTCCTAATGTCCTTAAGTTTAAACTAAACTTTCTTTTTGAAGGATGGGTGCAAATTTATTGAAATGCATTCTTATATTTTGATTTTCCTTGATCATTTAGAAAAGTCTCCATTTTATTCCTTATGGAATAATAATGCACATAAATCTAGTCCTTTATTTCTCAAGTATTTTCACAAAAGCAGTCGTATTTATTTATTTATTTTTAGTCTGCAGTTCATGCCCACTTCACAACAAAGACTATGAGCCAGAGGAATTAAAAGCGATTTGTGTAGCAGGGGGATGTGTTATAAAGCAGGATACTGCTCTCCCTGATCCTTCACTAGACAGTGAGGCATTTAAAAGAATTTGGTTGACATCTACATGGTGGAATACAAGGGAGATAATTAAATGGAATAGGAGAGAAAGATGCAAGTCGCTTCATAGTAGCTTTCTTAACTGTAAATGAAATGAAAGTAATTATGTTACTCTTATCTACTTAAAATTGGCTTTATAAAACACAATAGCACTGGTATATATTAGAGTTTGTGAAGCAGTTTCACATTTTATCTCACTTTGTTGCTCACGTTATTAATCCTTTAAGACAAAGTAATTCATTAATTTGTACAAATAACTAGGGGGAAGAATGAAATAAGCCAGCAATCTGAGTGTATAATTCAGTTTAAATGTTTATATTGTAAGTCCTACACAAAAACAACTAGAATTCCATGCCTGTTCAAGGTAGCCCTGAATCCCCAAACCAAAAATTCCAAAACAGTGCAGAAAACCGATAATCTCATAGTCCAGGAAAAGACGAATGTTAGTTCAAAGGGGGGGAAATATAAATTTAAATAGCAGCCCATATATTCTTAGTAAAAATGATCACACCCAGAAAAATCTACTCTTCCCTGAGGGAAGCTAAGAACAGACTCATAACAGTCAAATGTGCAGAGATATTATTTTCTGTTTCTCCTGTCAGAAGGGATTCAGTCTTTGAAATATGTGTAGAAAAACTGCAGATTTCAGTCTCGTGATTAATGAACTAAATTGCATTTTATTTCTTAAATGTGTTGAGGATTCATCCTGTGGTCTTCCCTCCAACTTGAGGATTATAGCTGCTGAACAGACATCTGGTTATAGGCAAAGAGCTCTCTGGGTGGTTCTCTTTCCTTCCTCTCTTCGAAATAGGCATTGTGGGGAATTGCAGAAGCTTTTATTGGGCAAGTGTGGTTTTTAATTCTCAAAAATGATGATGACTCTCTCAGTTACACCCCCTCTCTCATGAGAAGGAGGAGGATTAATTATTAAGGTAGATATAATTCATCACTATAAAATTTTGCTCTGTGTGATTTTTGTATCATTTGTTAATACTTTCCCTAAAGAAAATATTTTTGTTCATCAGGCAAATGATTTAATGTCAGCTTGCCTGGGAACAATTTTAAAATAGACTTCACAATAACAATTTATATTTTCTCTGTAATTATCACTTTAAATAAGGGCTGGAATACGTTAGACTTTCATATCTGGGTAAACACATTTTTTTTTAAGTGCTTCTTCCTCTGTTAGAATACACTGCCATGTCCTGGAACAGGTTACTTACCTACCTGATCATTATTATATTAGGCACAGAGAAAAAAAATCATTTCCTCCTTTTTTTCTACAAAAAGCATGTATGAGTTTTAAAATATTTAATAAAAGAAAACTCAAGACCCAGGAATCTCTAATAATAGAAAATTTTCCTATCACTGACTGAAACCCTGGGGCAGGGGTTCTCTATTATCTTGTCTATAAAACAAGGGTTATGAAGTCAACCTCCCAGGAGCCCAGGGCTGCAGAAAAAAGAAAAGAAGAAACTTTTCAGTCCCCTAAGATATTTTCTCCCCCACTCACTCTGTCACATTCCTCCTTACTAAACCACACAGAATCTAATTTTTGAGTGACAACTCTCTCACTGCGGTCTCAGAATGTCCTCTAGGTATCATACAGGCTTTTCCAATTTCAGAAAGAGACATGTGTTCATGTCTACGGAAGTTTCCCAGCTAGAGCAAGCAGTAAGAAAAAAGAAATTATTTACTATAAAGGACATGTCTGTTGAAAATATCCCCACTGGAACTTCAGGATGTTGGGGACAGCGGTGATGTCACAATTTTCACAGTTCTTCAGGAGCTTCGTTGTGTGTGTTTCTGACAAGACCAAGAGGTGAATGTTCATGTGCTTTCTTAATTTGGGGGAAGCACAGTTTTTGAAAGTGGGATTAAAGACTCCTCCATTGATTAAAGAAAAATCAGTAATCATTAGTGTTAATACAAGATTGATTTAAAAGGAAATATTTTAACACCAAAACATCAACTGTGGTAGTAAAATATAGATGACTTTACTTTCCCACTTAGAAAATAATACATTTTCTAAAGTGGGCATGTATTGTAATTTGGTATTGCTCCGATAATTTAAAAAATTATTTGCAGATTTAAAAAAAATTAGTAGAACCACATTATACACCCAAATTATTTGCTTATTTGTTTATTGCAACTGTGCTATATACACTGGGAATATGCCTCACTGTACAAAGTCTCTAGTCTTAAGAAATTCTCAGGGTAAATTAACATTCCTAAAATATTTAGAAAATAAATAAGCAGTACTTGTAGAAGTTCTCATTGTTTTGAAGCATTGAGACAAGGGATTTGCATGGTCTGAAATGAAACAATCAAGGAAGGTGTCAAAAGGAAGGAAAAAGAACCTTGAAATGCATTGGGGGGAGGAGTTGCAAAAAAAGGTGCAGAGCAAGGACATTTAGGATCAAAAGTCAGAAAAGCAGAAGGGAGACTAGAGCATATGAGGAAATGTCCAAAACCTAACTAGCAAACTAGGAAAAATTTGTGAAGCAGTTTTGTACTGCATGTGTGGAAATAGAGACTATAAAGTGTATTTTAAAATGATATATGATAAACAATATGGTCTTGTTATAGAAAGGAATGAAAAGCAATTGTGAATTCTAAAGTAGAGAGGTCGTGATTTTTTAAAATGTGCTTCTAGAAGAAAGTACTAGCATTCATCATTCATTCATTCAGCAAATATTCTTTCAGCATCTTTTATGTCCACTCTGTCTAGGGAGAACTGATTAGTCAGGAGACTGGTACATGAGTGGAGATGAGACATTATTGAGACCTTAAAAGGAGATAGATTCTAGTGGTTTTAGAAGGTAAGTTTGTTGAGATCTGCAGATGGACCAGCCAAAGGCATAAAGGAAAGAGTCCAGAATGAGTCTGAGATTTCTGAGCTAGACATCACATGCTGTGATACAGGAAAATAGAAAAAGTTTTAAGAGAATTGGATTGGGGAAAGGGAACTCATGTTTTGTTGTTTTTAATACCCAAGAACAGCTGTGATATTCACATGGAAATGTCAAATGAAGAGGTAGGTGCCTAAATGAATAGGTAGCTCCTCTCAGGGAGGCCTTGAAGCTCTGACCTGGGCATCTTCCCTGATGTATGGATGGTACTGAAATGATAGGACTGGAGGAAATCTCCTGGGCAAGGGATATAGAATGGGGGTAGGGGGAGAGCAGAGGAGGGAGCTAAGCAGATGGGGGAGCATTATATCACTGAATAAGCATTTGCTGAGCACCCGCAACAATATGGCAGCTGTCCCAGTCCTAAATGACCTTTCTATGTAGAGAAATGATACTGGTGGAAAATAGAAAGGAAATTCATGCCATACATAATTATTTAATATCACCTCCCAGTTGGGCTTAAAGGTGATATATGTCAAAGCCTGTGTCTAAAGGTTTAGATTCAATACTCGTTTTCACTGGGAACTTTCAATTTCATATACTTAAGAAAAACATAAGTATAAGTTTTTCATATACCTGAAAAATAAACAGAATGGTAACCAGTTCTCCAAACCTTAATCCCCAAGAAGTCACTAAGTGGGCCACTGTAAAATGAATTATTAGAGAGGAAAAATACCTGAAAATAAGAACTCAACAATCCTTCCTTTGCTGAGAATTCTAGAAAACAGTACTTAGAAGATGTCCTATGGGTTTTGGGCACCAGTTTTCTCTGCAGCAAACAGATCTTGGATAGACAAACAGTGCAAACAAAGCACACAGAAGAAAAAGATGGTAGACAATGACAGGAGGCGAGGATACTGATTCCCCTATCACTTACCAGGCCTAAGTCCATTCTACCAAGTCCTCTGCAGACAACTACTGGATTTGTGTAGATAAATAAAACAGAAACTTGAGAAAATGTAGTTCTCAGTATATACCTGGAACTGTCTAGGCCTTACACTTTGCCTATAGACAAGCTGATTGAATTTAGCATATTCTGGCTCAAAATCTGATTGAGTTGATCCTCTTGGCCTTTAAGTTTATATCTGAATCCTTTTTGAAAAGATATGGCCTCCCTCATATATATTTAGAGTACTGGAAGGAACATTCATCTATTTTTATGCTTATTTATAACTACACACCATCTTCAAGCACTGTGAAATTCTTTGAAATATAATGACATGACTGATGATAAGAAATTAAATGAAAGGGGTAAAAGTTCTACCTTCAGACGAATGTGGGAAAGCAATTTCCCTTACAGTTCTGGCCTTCTGATTTCTAGTAAACACCCAAGCTTAGAGAATCCTGGAAAGTATGCATTAACCACTGTCTATGCTAAGAAGACAAAATATTCATCCTGTGAATTTGTTTTTGGTCCCATTTTTACCTTGACTTGTTGGCTTCCAATGTCACGCTACTGTAAGGAGAGCAATAAAAATCCCAAGATTACAGAGGAGGGTTAAGAAATTATCCTCATTTGTCCTATAAAGTCCCCTAAAATTCTTGTGCCCAATGAGAGGACCAGTGGGGACCAGGAGTCAGATTTGTGGATTGGAAATGGCCTTGGGTGCCCAAGTTGCAGGCACATACCACATGAGAGAGCTATTATTGCTCTTCCTTTGAGGAAAAGGGGGTTGCCCAAACCCTAGGGCCTAGTTCTAAGGAGGCCAATGGTCTGGCCTATCAGGTAACATCAGGATTTCTCTGGCAGTATTACAGCAGCTCCTTCAGTTCCTCCCCCCTTCCCCCCCTTTTTCTTCAAACACCAGGAGCTCATATGCTGAAATGCCTCATCCACCTTCACAAGAACACTCTCTTACTCCATGGAACATAGCCACCAGCTTTAGTGCCTTCCAACCCAGAGTCACCTAGTCCCATTCCCCTTCTGTTCCTTCCTGATCACCTGGGGATTCTGATCTCCCTCATTTCAAGAGAGACAACACAGCAAGCTACCAGCTACGTCCATGTCTTCATTAAAACACATGTGTACGCTTAGTCCTTGGGTTGTCTTCACAACATTATTATTTCCCCATCTTTTATATACCCTCTACTGGTATAGAGGGTTTCTTTCTACATGTTGTCTCCCCTGCTGGAGATCAAGGGTTTTGGAAGGGAAGGTAGATCCCAGTCCAGCCTAGCAGGAATTTGTCCACTTTGAGAGGGAGAAGGCTTTAAATAAAAGGAAGGCTCCTGGGCAAATTCCACCCCTCAAAGCATGGGTTGGGGGGATTGGGGGGTGTCAGGGCAGCACTTTTGGAACTGAGACAACAAGGATAGGGTGGTGGAGTGGGGGTATTTTCATCTCTGTTCCTGCCTAGATGGAGAACACTGCAATCTAAGATACTGGAGGCTCTGTTTTAAAAGTTCAAAATCTTCACTGAATTTTTGCCCTATTCACTTCCCTTTCACCCAAAAGATAAGATTCAGACAGTCAGCAGGCCCTGGTAAGATCTCCTTTGTATACAGCTGCCTGCAAACGACTCTTGAGAGTAAACAAAATATGAACTAGCGGTCTTGTTCTTTTCTTCTAACTTGGACCTTGGGATATCAAATCAAACACATTTTCCAAACTTACTCTTCATTTGGAGCTGAGCCTGCGGTTATCAACAATGGTTAAAAAAAAAAAAAAAGCAAGATAAATAAGCCCCCAAGTTTTGGAAACTAGCATGCTCTGATTATATGGTGCAGCAAAGGGCTAGGGCCTCAGGACGGCATCCTGGCCACTAGACATCCTTGCTAGATGTGAGAACTGCAGGAAGAGTAAGAGCCTTTAGATTCTGACTTCAGACTCATCTAAGTCACTTGTGTTCCTGATTGATTGTTTCTGACATGTTTTTCTTTCACAAAATTTCCTTCCCCAACCACCACTTGTGCCTTTGTTTCCTCCTGTTTTCTAGTGTAACTATGGCCCTTTTCATGGGCTTCCCAGGTTTTTTTCCATCAACAGGGGTTTTCATTTTTAGACCTAAATCTAAAAGCCGTAGTGCACAATTCTCTGTAATACTGCTTCCTCCAGGCTGCCTCAACAAATGACAATGCCAAAAATCTAGTACTATGCAGAACACAGGGAGAGGAGGATTCGCAAACTTCCACAAGTGAACAACAAGCCCCCTGGCCCTGAAAAACCTGTAGCTGTCCTTCCTCGGCTATCTCTGCAATGTATCTCCCCATTTACTGATTTAATAGGAAACAGCATTTAGAGAACAGGCGGTCCTGCTACTTGTTGATGTTACTATTACTCTATGCAGTGCTTTTTGTTTGAGTGTTGTTAGACTGCTTACAAAGGTATTTGATTTTTCAAGATTACAAATTCTTGTGCTCCAATAGTGAGATGTTGACGTATGCAGAATGCATCCTCTTATGTAGTTGAAAAGGAAGTTAAAGGACACCAAAACCTTGAAATGGGACTGGACCAGCCCCAAATTAAAATAGAATTTGACAAAAAGCACCCAATCAGTTTACAATGGCTTGTGCTCACAGGTAGATCTGTAAAAGTGGCCATAGGGATTTGGGTCCTTATTTCAAACATTTCCTGTAAATGTCTAATCTCTAGTTGGGAGAAATACTCCCAGAAGGATTCTATTGATTGAATTTACAAATGGCTTGGATGAGGGATGCTGAGTCCCAACGCTTTACTTTTATTTTTTTGGGGAGGTGTTCCCCCAAAAGTCTTCCACCCCCTGCAATTAAATAAGTAAGAGGCAAGCCTTAATCTCCTTTTGCGAACACTCCCAATTTCTAGAAGTTGTGCCTCCTACGGGTTTCTGCTGACACCAACTCTCCTAAAGGGCAAAAATAAATACATAGCCCCAGAGTCGTTGAAAGAGGGCACAGCCAACAGCAGAGACTCGCGGGGTCTCTGCGCAAGGACTAGTGCGCACGGATTTGAAACAAACCTGCGCCAAGCCCTGGCGCCTTCGTGAAAGAAATGGGTATTTTACTAGCTGTTTTGGTGGTCGGCCTGCTGAAGGAGGGAGCAGGTACAAGGTACAGGAAAGGAGTTATAAAAGAAACAAATCTTTTAAGATAAAAAATCAAATTGATCTGGAGGTCCTCCAGGTTGAAAATCTGCAGATACTATTTAAAAGTGAAAAGGGGAGCCGGAGGTAGCCGCGGGCCAAAGAAACATTCAAAGCTTGGACCTAAGTGGATCTGGATCAGTAGATTTGGAAGATGTCTTCGGTTCTGAACCTGCTAGGTGGGGTTTTGCAAGGGGCTGGAGGGGAGTGACATCGTGAGGCTTGGAAATGATTTATTTACTCGAATTGTAAAATCTGAAATGAAGCATTTGGCAAGAGGAAGGAACTACAGAGGCCCCTATGACCCACCGCTGCCGCCTAATGCCCGGAGCTCTGACCTGAAGGTAGAGGTCGCCTAGCCCATATGCAGAGCTGCCTGACGCCTAAAGTGCGGTGCCCCGGAGTCTGCAAAGCGGCTCCTCCAAGAACCGAAGGGTGGAGGCACTGACTCACTGTTTTCTAGAGTTGGGGGATCTGGAGCCCCAGGGAGTACTGATCGACAGGGGCTTTGGACTTTACAAATCCACCTTCCCGACACTGCCATCTCCAAGCTTTCGATTCAAAGCGTATGGGGATCACAAGACTGACAATTTCTTCAGAATACTAAGAGGTCATACAGGCCCCTGCCCTCTCCAAGTAAGATAAACAGGATTTGCCACCTTTTCTCTGGTCTTAGCACTCGCCCTTGGGAATTGAGTGACCCCACCACCACCACCCACCCCCTAGATCCTGGTTTTCACTGCCTTCTCTAAACGGAAAATAGTTCCAGTCTAGTCTTAAAACGATATATTGCATCGATTCCCCTTAAATAAAGGTAACTGAAATTCGAATTCAGAGAGCTTGCCCAAGCTCCGGCTTTGGGGTCCCAGCATGGTGCCGCTTAAGAAAATGACTGGCAACTGACTTCCAGCTATTGCACTCTGGGACTTCCAGGGAATGGTATTCCGATGAGAATTTCAACTGGGGAGAGCCCTCGAGAATGTTCCCACTGCTCCGGGCGTTTCTCTGGGAACGCGGAATCAGCGGAGCTGGGCCGGGAGGAGTGTAAAGGCGATTCCAACGCGCTGCATTGACACTTCTCTCTTTGTGGCCAATGGATTTCCCGCGCCGCTCTTCTGCATCTGCGGCCAGCGCAGCCCCGGGGCCCAGCTGCGCCCGGTGCACACTTAGCACCGGGCTAGTGAGTGTGTGCGTGTGTGCGCGCGTGTCTAATTGACTTTCCGTCTACCTTTTTATGACTACATGTGTTTCCAACAAAAGGTCTTATTAAGACAATCTGGTTTCACTAATTTCGAGGTTGGGAACGTGGAAAGCAGGCGCTTTTTTTTTTTTTTTTTTTTAAGAGTTTGCAGAAGTACAGATTAAGAAATGACAGCGGGATGCGCCGTCCTCCTAGGAATAGGTCTACCTATTTTTATAACCTGTTCCTCTTTCCTTTCCCTGACTACCCCCTTCTACCATCCCCCTTCACACTCCACAGTCCCCCATTAGCCACTGGATTCCTAACAGTGCCTAAAAACCATTTCTTTAAATACTACCTAGGTATTCAAACCCAGAGGCTTGAGAAATTTCCTGGGCTAAGAGAAAGAGTAAGAGAGGAAAGAAATCATTCCACAGAGAAGAAAGTGGGTTGAATATCAAACAAGGGGAAGCAAAATTTCAGTGGGGACTACAGGAGACCAGCAAGCCAGGAGTCCTCCCTTTGCACAATACTTAACTCCTCTTTGCTCAGTTCCTGCCAGGCTGTAATTTGAAAATGTGCAATATTAATGAACTAACACTGCAGGTGCAAATGGATTCTATTTTACTAATTTCAGCCAAAAGGAAATTTTCGGAAGGATCTGTTTCCCTATAGCTGGAAAAAATAAACATCTTTTAAACGTTTCCCAATGCTCCAACAGAGGTGATCAGTTCCTGTACTGGAATAGACTCTGTCCCTCATGGGCTTGGAGTTTCAAAGAGGCTCCTCTGGTCTTGACTTCCAAGTAGTTCATAACAGCCTCCCCAGCAGTCCCTTACACAGGCCCAAGAACTAAGGGAAAATGGTTTTCCTGGACACTACTACTGCCCAACTTACCAAACTCTCTTATTCTCATCCCAGAAATGGGGTAGGAGGATGAAGAAATATCACTTTTAAAAGTAGCAACTGTCTCTTAGAAGAATAGACCAGGGCCTTCTAAGAAAAGTGAGACCTGGTTGTGTATGTGTGTGTGTATGTGTCTACACACGCTCTCCTTCTCCAGTCCCAGATGGAGGTCACTTTGTCGCTGTCACTTCACTGTGTCATGCAACTACCATTCCTCAAACATTCTCTCCCTGACTGGGCTCCAAACTTCAGTTTCCTCTGGGCGGTCCACTTCCCACTAGGCCTTGCTACTCCGTATAACTCAGAGAAGTGCCCTAGATCAAGCCAGCAGTTGCTGGAGATCTTTTCCTTTTTCCTGGGACACAGTTTCCAACTTCACCTGCTGCTGCTGCCCTTTGCCTGGTGGATTCCACATGCTCCATGCTCCCTGGGCTATGGCAGGCCCAGGTCACACGGGAGCCATCCCAGGCCACTTCTCTGCCATGGCCTGTCACCTCAGCCTCAACTTGGGGCAATTTCCAGCCCCACTCTCATCCCCTACCAGGCTCAGGGACCACTAACCTGAGCTTCCTTCTCCTGGCATCCATTCACCAAACAACAGGAACAATCAGCATCCCTCCAGTCCTGCCTGAATTGGTATCTGCCCCTGCCAGCCTGGGCCTGGGATTGCTGTAGCTTCTGACCTTGGGACTGTTTTCACATCCTTCTGCTCCTTTTGGGGCAAAGTGGCACTGTCTAGACTCTCTGGCCCCACCCTGGTCTTCTATGCAGCAGTTTCTTGATAACCCTAAATAGCAAATGCTCTTTGTGAGTCCAACCTTCAGCTCTCTGAATATTGATATCCTGTGGCTAATAATTACTAGTAAAAACAGGAATGGCAAATGTGCAGAATTAATGAAGCTAGATGATAGGGGCATGGAGATTCAGTGTACTCTTCTCCTTAGTCTTTGTATATTTCAGTTTTCCCTAGTATTGCAATAAATTGGTCATATTAACTTGTGTATTTTCTTGGAGCTAAGAGTGTCTATGCAAACACCAATACCCTCCACAGCCCGGGTTGTCTCTGCACTGTGCCGAGCCATTACTTAGACTTGGGGAAGCTGGGTCTTTATTCCTTCCAGCCGGGGTCTTTCCCTAGTGACAGGCAAGGCCAGATTCCTCAAGTCAGAGCCCTCATCACCACCCTAGAGCTAAGGCCGATCAGCCCCAGTTTACTGATGGCTAAAAAACACTGAGGGGGGGCCCAGGTCTCAACCAAAGAAGCAGGGAGTAGGACTGTAGCCCTATCCCAGAGAGGAGCTCTCCCTGTGGCCCGCTTCAGCCAAGCTGGCTGATCTCCCACCCCTTTGCCCAGGTCTTGCTTCCAATTGTTCTAGGTTTAGTTTGCTTTTTCTATCTATTTTCTGAGTGTCTGAGATTGGCAAACTTTTTTTAAAAAACAGAGTGCCGGAGGGTGCTACAGATTTCAAACTTGTACAAAATAACAGTCAGCAAATAATGCCAAGGGAAGAGAGCTGCCATATTCTAGAATTTCCAGCCGAGTTCAGATTCTTGCAGCCTCAAGGAGGAAGTATCAAACCCATGTTACCTGGGATGAGTCAGGTGACAGGTCTGTTACAGATTTGGGAGGTTTCTGTGTCATGCTTTACAGCTGCCTAGGTTGACAAGCAAGGCGAGATTTCCTTGCAGGGCAAATCCGTTGGGGAAGGGAGATGGTGCATGGACTTTTCTGGCGGTCTCGGGGGCCAGTAGTGAGTGACACCGGGTTCAGCGTTGGGCGACCAAGAGGCCCACACCTCTCTCTAGTGTGGGATCTTGCCCTATGGAAGCTCGGATTTCACCCTTAATGGCACTCCCTTAGCTCTGGCGGAGTCTTCCTGAGTTATTCAGACCTTTGATTCTGTCGGGGGTCTCCTACCACTTGCAGGTGGAGGCAACAGCGGGGAGCCTAGAGCTACCCTGGCCGCTCACGCCAGGAGCCCCAGCGCGCGGACCCTACGCTCCAGGCTTCGGACGCCAGGCGCAGCGCCCGGCCAAAGCGGCGCGGATCTGGCTCCCTGTGAGCGGTGCCCTCTGCACCTCGGTCTGGTCTGCTCCCAAACTGCGATTCAGGAGAACTCCTCCCGACCCGATTCAGCATCTTTAACCCGCTTTCTTTAACAAATTGGTCAGGGCTCCCCGAGTTTGCACCCTTTTCCCAGCCCCGTAGTCTCGCTTTCGGGAAGCTCCTTCTGCCTTGCTCGCCCGGGAAGAAGGGGCAGCCCCGCGGACTTCGGCGAAGGTCCACGGCGGGACGAGTCCCTCACCCTGCCGGCGGGACCCTGGCGCTCCCCTCCCGAATCTGCCCCGGGGTACGAGCTCTGCCGAGCGCTCTTTTCTCGCCCTCACCCCCAGTCCGGGACCGGCCCTGGCGCCTGCCACTGCTGCCGCCTCTCCACGTCCCGACTTTCTCTCCCCGGCCACCGACGGCCTCCAGCCGCCCAGCTCGGACCTCCGCCCTGGGTCTGCGACACACACCCCCGCGGGCTGACGCCCCTAACTCACTGTCCTGCTGCGGGGTGTCGCTGCCGCTGGTGAGTCCCGGCGACTCCAGTAGACTCCGGCCCGCCTCGCCCACACTCTCGTCCGCCTGCGCCGCCACCATGTCCCCGGCCTCCTCCAGGTCTAGCAGGTGACTGACGGAGAAGTTCTTTTTCGCCTGCAGGGTGTCGAGGTTGCCCGGGCTGTCCAAGCGGCCGCCCAGCGCCGGTTGCCGCTCCAGAACGTGCCCGTAGCTGGAGGTCATGGTCTCCCCCTCCGATCCCACCCACCCCCCTCTTCCCGCTCGAATCAACACCAAACGCTGTGGGCGCGAGGGGGGGAGAGGAGCCGAGTGGGGAAGAGAGAGGGGGGAGTGGAGAGAGAGAGAGAGAGAGAGAGAGAGAGAGAGAGAGAGAGAGAAGGGGATGGACAAAAAAAAAAAAGTGGAAAGGGGGGGGACCCCCTTCTGCAGAGCACAGAGTCCTGTACCAGCAGCCTTCCTCAGCCTAGGTTGCTTTCCCGAGGCCAAGCCCGGCTCCGTCCAAAGAGATAATCCACACCAAAAAAATAAAATTAAAAAATCACCCTATGTTCAAATCAGGAGGGAAAAAAATCCCCTCCAGCTCTCCAAAAGCGTCCACACGCACACGCTAAAAATAATAATAAGGGGGAGAGGAGGAGGCCAGCAGGGCGGGGGAGTTAGGCAAACAGAAGAAGAGAGCAGAAGGGGTGGGAGAGAAGAATCAAAGTGGTTTTTTAAGGTTAAAAAAGTTATTCCCAGGCAAGAGTTCAAGCACCAACAGAAGAAGGCTTGTTCCAGCTTTAAAACATCTTCAAGAAAAGTGTTCCCCCTCTCTGCACTCCTGTGGATTCTCAGGAGTGACTAAAGTTTCAGGAGGAGAGGGTGATGTCTTGCAGATGTATTGGAGAGCAGGATTCTCACTTTACTTTTCCTAAGGAGTTAAAAAAAAAAAAAAGGGCTTCAAGAGTCCGAAGAGGGGTGGTGGTGGGTCTCCCCCCTTTCCCTTCTCTCTCTCCCCCTCTTCTTGCTGAGCTCCTTTTTCCTTCTCAGTTGGATCAAGAAGCTCTCTGGCACTTCAAAAGGCACAAACTGGCATGCAGAGGAGGCTTTGTAGGGAATACAAGAAAATTGGAGACCCCTGGGAGGGCAGATCTCGACTTAATAGGAGCCTGTAATTACGTGGCAAAGCCTTTGTGCCGTGCCTGACGTTTTACAGACCCCTTTCTCCAACACAATCTCCTTCTTCCTCCTTTCCCTCGGACCAAAAAACAGTCTGATTAAGAAAACCCCCTTTGCCAACATCTGAGCCAGAGAGAGAGAGAGAGAGAGAGAGAAGAGAGAGAGAGAGAGGGAGAGGGAGGGAGGGAGGGAGAGAGGGAGGAGGGAGAGCAACGGGAGGGAAGGGAAAGCCAGAGAGCCCCTTCGGATTTTTAAAGTAAAGGTCTAATTATCATTTCCCTGCTATAGTATCTCGCGGAGAAAAGACAAACTGAAACCCGCAGTCACTTCAAACGGGGCTGATTATTTTGCTTCGGCATTAACTCCTCCAGATTTGTTGAAGATCCTGTTGGAAAATCTCATTTGCATGTTTTGATAACAGCTGCAGGGAAACTTGTTGGAAAAAATCCACAACTATCTCAATCAAATTTTCTTCTCCCTTTTCTTTCTTTCTTTCTTTTTTTTTTTTTTTTAATGTTTCCTGCTGTTCTAACGGTTTTGGGGCTGGGGGTGGAGGAGTGTCTGAGAGAGAACCAGGGAGAAAGCGAACGTATTAAGGTTATATTTGGCTCGGTAGAGACAGCCTATTAAATAATGTAATAAAATAACAGGAGCGATAATAATGGGAGGCTCTCCCACGCCTCTTCGGCGGACTGAAGGCAGATTGGGGGAGATCTAGAAGGCACCGAGTGGATTCCAGGGTTAGGGCACTGCTAAGGTGCCCCTGGCCAGGGCAGGTAGACATTTACATATCTATTTAGCTGCAGGAAAGAACTCAAGGAGTCTATCGTAATTGCTCCCCTCTCCCTTCACCCTGGCCAATTTCTTAGCCTCTTTGGTGCAGCCAAGGTCGCTTCCCAGGTGACCGCGCTAAGCCAAAAGGGTCATGCTAACCAGATGCCCAGGAAGCTGGGGCACTCCCAGAGTGAGCGGCGGGGTGACATTTCTCCGAAGTTCAGGGCCCAGACTGGGTGACTAAGGATGGGGGGTGGAGGAACACCCCACCAACACACACACACACTCACTCCCATGTCTATGGATAATGCTCTGTCGTCTGTCTGCTGAGCCCTAATTTGACAGAGGACAGAGAGGTGCTGAGCGATTTTTTTCATGACCTGTTGGAATTTAGTAACAACTTTAATAGTCTCATTAGAAATGAGTTACTATATGACGAGTAAGTAATATATTAAGTGCTTATTTGTGGCGTTTTATGTTCTTCACACACACACACACACACACACACACACGCACACACGCCCTTGATTACTAGACTTTTTTCCCTTTTCTTTTTTCCTCTCTCCTATAACGGAGTGACTCGACAGGAGAGGAAGAAGGGTCCGAGTGTGTGTGAATGGTTTCTGGGCTCCAAACGGCCATAGTTAGCCCAGCACTTCCAGCCCTGATCTGGGAAAAGAACATTTGATGCCATCAAAGGGCTGCAGATTGAAACCAGATGTGCTCGCCTCGGTTCTTTCCATGCATTTAATTAAGGAGCCGGGTTGGAGGAGACTTTTTCATCATTAGCCACCCACTCCCCCCTCCTCTTCCATCCCCTCGCCCTTGCTCCCCCCTCCCCGCTCGCTCGCACCCCCGGCCGGGAGCCCAGAGCCCCGCCAGCGCCGAGCGGTGCGCCGCACCCTCGCAGCGTCTCCCCAGCGGGCCCGGCTCCGAGCAGTAAACATCTTGACGGCGTCTGGGTCGGTGCGAGCGGCGTGCACGCGAGCAGGATGCTGGTGGGAGGCCGGCGCGCAACCGGTGGGCTCCGCTCCCAGGGGAGCACTGATAACTGGGGTGCCTTCCGCGGGGGTTTCCAACACCGCTGCTTCAGGGAGGCAAAGCTGAGCGCCTCACGTGTCGGCCCCACCGTCTCCACCGACACGACTTAATCGCGCAAAGAGGTTTTCTCCCCGCGTCCTGCTGGATGCGCTAAGGTGAAAGGACCCAGGGGCTGTTGTTCCCCTCGCTCAGCGCAGCGCCAGGCTCTGCTGGGTTTGTTCCCAAGCAGGATCAGCCTCCCCGAATCTCTCCAAGAGAGCAGGCCCAAGCGCTCCCCTTTCTCCTACTTCATTTACACAGTCACAATTTAACCTTTCTTTTCTTCCCTGACCCGGGCCAAACTGCCCTTCGTGGCTAAGGTCTGAGTAAGCAATCAGGGGCTTCTGACAGCAGGGACAAGTGGCTTTTCCTGGAGACTCAGCCATCTCACTTCGGAGGTAACTGCCTTGTAAGGTTGTGCAGCCAGCCTTGTTGGAGATGGAGGGGTAACCACTGGGAAGACAGGTCAGAGAGGGTAGTGGGAAATATAATTGGAAATCTCCACTTATAGTCCTCCATGTTCTCCAGAGACCCGGGCGTGCTTTTATCATCCATTTGTCATTCATATAACAGCAACCAGTCATACCAAGACCAAGTAGGATTCAAACGGTTAAACAAAAACATCAGACACACTCTCCTGGCACTTGTCGATCAAATATGTGTGTGTGTTTGTAGGTATGGATGTGTGTATATATGAATTCATATAATGTTAAGTGAATTTCTGTGCACGATATTTTCTAAAATGTATTCCAGGTTGAGAGCCCAAATACCAGGTGCTGGTGCCCAGCTGATCCCTGCAGGCAGCAAATCTCCTTCTGTGGCTCTAGGAACTTGAGGTCCAGGGGCCAGCTCCAGGACCCAGGATACAGGGTAGCCTTGGAGGACTTCAGGGGTGGGGTGAGGAGTGGTAGAAATGTCTTCCTTAGCAAGAAGCTGGAACTCAGAGACTCCCAAGGAGCCCAGGGGATGTTGGCTGGTGTAAGGACAGGGTTTCAAAGCAGGTGCAGGGTAGCTTCTTGACATTCAGGGGTGATTCCCCCCTCCTCCCCAAATCTATGGAGGCCACTGGGGCTCTTTCTTTAGAAAGGTGGCTCCTTCCTAGGGTGTTAGGAAGACCTTAGCTGCAGCATCCAAGCCCCAAAGCCCTTCAGCCTGACTCCTACCCACCCCACTCCCTGCTCTGTACATCACCTCAGGGAGTCAGGGCAAGTGGTGGGCTGAAGAGACGCTCTGGGAGAGACCCCAAGGAATCAAAAATTCAGGCATAGACCCTGCAAAATTTGTGTGTGTGTGTGCGTGTTTAGGTCTTTGTGTTTTTTTTCTTCCTTTCTTTTTCTATTAAGAATTACTAGTGGGTTGGCTTCACACTGATTATGTTTACACACAACATTTGTAATTTGTTAAGATTTTGGATTGTAATTAAAAACCATTGGGCTAATCCTACAGGGAAATTCAAGACTGGCACAGAGCACATTTCTCGGGTAAAGGGTGGTAAAGGGCCAAAGGCAGTTCCTGAGACCAGCTGGCAGGGCCTGAGAAGGCCTTCTCTGGACCTTGGGAGTCAGTGTGATGCTCATCTCTGGCAGCTCCAAGCCCTTCCAGGGAGCTCCTTCTCGGTGCACCAGAGGTCTTCAAGCCTGGTTTCTTTTTACCAGCCAGGCGCCAGGCCCTGCTCACTAGAGGGGTGCAGTACAGGGAAAATTGGTGGGCCAAACTTCTCTTGGCTCAGGTCACGGGAAACAGGAGGGCAAGCACCTCTAGAATTTGCAAAAGACCATCTGGCAGAAAGATGTCAGGAGAGGAGAAACTGTGGCGGAGAGCACGTGCTCATCAGCTCATCTCCCAAGTAGGCAGCAGGCCTGGCCTGGGGACTTAGAAGGCCTCAGAGAAAGCCCTGCGGTGGCCTGTTTAGTTCCTTAATCACTACTTTGCTTTCCCCATGTGATTTCCTTTTGTGAAGAGTTGGAAGGAGAGCATTTCTAATTCAAAATCTCTGCATATGCGTAGGTCTGTCTTTTCATGGCAAAATTTTGCTTTGACTCCAATCCATCAATCAATATTTATTAAAAATTTGAAGCCCTGGATGATGTGACAAACCAGAATCTTTTCCTCATGACCTTCCAGCAGCCAAGAATTCCTTCCCAACCCTTCTTTCTGCCCTATCCCCTTTAAAATAATGCCTGTCTTTGGATTCTTCCCCAAGTAAGTAAGAATACAGTTGGGACTGGCAAGAAAACCTGCCAAGAGATCAGACCAAGGTAGGAAGGAGGTTTGGTTCCCAGCCAGGTGCCCTTGGGTGGTCCTATTCATAGTTAGGTTTGGTATTGATTACTGTCCAGGGTTTCCCTGGCACTAGAAGCTGGCAGAACTCTGCCTCATCTGGCTAGCAGAATGTCCCCCATCCTAAGAAGTTTCCCCTGTGAGGTGGAAGCCAGGAGTTGTACTCCCTGACATGTTAATAAGCTGACATGCTAATCACATGTGACAGGTCACAGGTTCCATGACACAAACAATACCACCCTCATGCAAATAGCATGCTACGAGTGGAAATATTTTTCTGCTCATGGTTGACAATCTAGTATATATATTCATTAACAAGGAAACAGGAAAAGAGTGAAATGCAAGATGGATTCTGCAGGGTTCCCATATTTTAATATTTCTGAAGGAGATTTTATGCCAGACTTGAAAGAAATACTCCTTTGCCCTTCTGATTCTTGTAATCATAAGTGGCATTTCAGGAACATTCCTCCTATGCATGGGTGAATGCTTTTCACCCACCCCTGCTTCCATCCAATAGCCCCATTGAATTATTTTGAAATTTTACAATAATCAAAGGAAGTAGGACTAAAAACACATTTCCAACTAGCGAGCTGGTAACAGGTCCATTCTGCTACAGAACACATTCAGTTGGGGTTAGCACAGTTTTACTGGAACTAGCTGCTCCTCAAACCACCGGAAACTGACTTTGCATACATCACTGAACCAGCTTGAGCAAAAGACACCAATGACCTGCACAGTGGCATATGTGCTGAATACTCAGACCTTACTTTGCTAAATGTTTCTGCTGTAATTGGCTGTACTGAGCATTCTCTTTTTGAAATTTCTGCCAATGGGCCTCTATTACTCTGGCTATTACTTCTTGGTCTTCACAGAGTATTCCTTTTCCCCGTCTCACTCCTTAGATGTTGACATTCTCTCCAGTTCTATCCTTCATCTTCACTGTCCTTTCCAATAAATAGGTTATTAGATCTTAGATATTTGGGTGGGTTAATGACCATCTGTTTGTCAGTAAGTCTAAAATCTGAACTGTAAGTTTTGTCACCTACTCACTGTCACCTTGGGCAAAATGTGTTAGTTACATACCCCTCTAAGCCTCAGTTTCTACTTCATAAGGCTAATCCTGCACCTACTGCATATTTTTGTGAGAATTCAATGAGAATGCAAGCCAGCCATTTAAGCCCATGCTAGCATACAATCATCCCTCGGGGTGGGAGGGGGAACTATCTTCTTTCTGGACATACACATTTATTAATGAAACCTCAACTCAATATGTTCAAAATTGAACTCACTTAATCTCCCCATCACTCCTCCCTGTCTCTCTCTCTAGTAGGACACCTGGGCATCACCCCAAATTACCCTCTCTTTGATACCACCTCCAGCTCATCCTGGTAATCACAAAGAGCTGCCTATTTTATCTAGGTATCATCAATTCTGCTGCTAAATAGCTGAAAAGTACTTTTCAACTGGAACTGAGGTTTAAGTAATACTGGCGCAAATGAGGAGGCATATGTGTTACATGTGAGTGTATATCTATGATATTATAATGTGTTGACACTATATAAATATAATAACAATTAGTGGTCAGGAAGCCTTGCCAAATGTTCTCAGAGGAAACAAGAATGTATAGGTGCCATATTTTCTCTGTCCTGAGGCACTCCAGTCTCACTCACCGGGCAGATTCAGGTGTAGCACAAATGTCTGTTGGGAGGACTAAGAAAACAAGAAAAAAAGAAGAAATGCCTTACCATAGCTGTTATTCAACACATGTCAATTCCCCTCTTCTGCTCTTTTTCATATATGCTCCTGCTCTTTTCCATATATACTCAGCCCAGGTTACAGCTTCCTCTAGGATCCACAGAATAATAAGGCTAAATTCTTGCTATCTTCCTATTTTAGAAAAATCCCTTCAGGGATTATGATCAGTGAAGTAAGTCAGAAGGAAAAAGACAAATATTGGATGGTTTCATTTATAGGAGGAATATAGGGAAATGGAACAAAGGGTCAAGGAAAAAAAGACAAAACTTGCAGGCAATATAGATCTGAGGCCTATACAGCAGGGAAGGAGGAGGGAGGGGGTCAAAACAAGGGAGGGAAGAGCACAAGGGACTTTGGTGATGGATCACGGCTGCTGTGGTGGTAGGAGATTTATGGGGACCACACCTGAGGGGGGGAATCAAAAAGAACAGTGATATAAGAAAATAAAAATGTTTAATAATAAAAAAATGAAAATCGAGATATATAAAAAAAGAAACAAAAAGAAAAATCCCTCAAGGATGGGGACGTACAGGTGATTAAGATGCTTAACACTGGAAATAGGTTCTATTCAAGCAACAGCACACAGAGCTGCTAGGGAAACCACTGCTGACCATTCAACCTGCTGGAAGGGTTGGTAGATTTTGTACCACACTCTGAGAATCAGAAAACCTGCATACTCACTAGATTCTAGGCCCTGCATAAGTCATCAGAGCTGAGGTCCCTGGCAGGGGTACACCTAGGGGGCTGCTGCTTCAAGATCCCCAACCTTGTAGCCCCAGAGCATTGTTTCTAGGCCAAGCCAAAGTATAGTGGAATCATACAGGATAGGTACAAGTGCTTTGGGCCTGGGTGAGTTTGGCCAATTTGAAACCCATCAGGTCCTTCAGCTGACTTTAGTGCTTATTTATAGCATATACAGTGGGTGTGCCACTTTGCATGACCTTCCTTTGCTTGCTGCTTTCATAAATCTGGAGCCAAGCACAATCTATTCTCCACCTGCTTTCCTGAGTCCTTCCATAAAAATCTAATTGCTAAACAGACCTGTCTCTACTCTTCTCTCAATGCTCCACCTTTCCTGTAATACTAGCTCATAGGAAAACCACAAAGTTGGTTGTATCTTCTACTGTGTGTTTACACTTGTATTGGGGTATATGTGTGTGTGTATATGTGTATTACCCTACTTTATACACACACACACACACACTACCCTATTTTATTTTGCTTTTGTCATGTTAAGTACAACTCAATCTGTCTTATTTCAAGTTTTTTCACAATAAATATATTTCAGTAATAGATTTTTTGTTTCCTGCCTCAGCAAGATCCTGAGAGATAGCATGTATGTGATGAAGTTAGTATAAAAAGCACAACTGTATATAAGACCAGTTGCAGTTACCGTTACCTTCAGTTGTCACATTTTCCTGCCATTCTTTTCTTGCTTTTCATCACTACAGATAAGAAGGGAAAAATTTACATACTAGAATTTAGGAACCTGATTTTTTTTAAAGCCGGAAATAATGTATTGTTTCAACACATTGAGATCATGAAGTTATTATTTCAACACTTTAAGTCTCTATTCACCACTTTTGTACAATATATACCTTTGTCGTTCACGGACCTGGTATCCAGCTATGCATTTAAAGCACTAAAACTAACTCTTCCCAAAATACTTACTGTAAAAGAAAACTTCCTTTTGTTGTTCACCTTTTTACTCTTTTCTTGATTTTTTTTTCTTTTGAGCATCTTCTACTCCTTCTAGCCAGAAGTCTAAATTATTTTCTTTAAAATTTTTAGGATGAAATTTAGTGATCTACTTATTATTACTGAGTGTGTCTCAATTTCTTCATGAAAATTACCATACACTATTTCAGATTTTAAATTTTATGTTATTTTAGGTCAAACTTCATAAAGTAGGAGTTCACCATTAATCTGTAACAATTACTAGATAGTCTATTATGTACTACTTTAAGCCTAGTACAAAGAATAAATATTTTAGAGATCATGAAGATATATTCCTTGATTCTGCCTCTTAAAATCCTTGAGCAATTTCCTTAATTCCTCTGAACCTCACTATCTGTGTCACCCTATCTCAAAGTACTGTTGAAAAATGTAAGAAAACATATACAGGGATCTCAAAGCATCTGGGCAATAATAAATACTTCATAAAAGATAGTTCCAAATTTCTACTTTTGACTATGATATAGTACCTTGTAGCAGACCAGCAGTGCTCCCTCTAAGAGCAACTAGAAAATCCTTTATATCCTTCTCATGGTGAGCTTCTAAATCAACCAAGACTTGAACAACCATGTTTCAGAGAAGGATGCTCTTTGAAGTAAACCAAACTTTCTTCATTCCCTACGTATCCTTGGATTAACTACCACATTTGCAGCCCCTCCCTTTAGGCTGAAGCAGGAAACTGAAAAAGAAGAAAGTGCCTGCTAACAAACAGAGAATCAGCAAAGCTTTATGCAATTGTATTGGAGGAAGACAAATTAGAATCTGGGATTGCGAGATTTCATATTGAAGGAAGGCTGAGACAACTCAGATCAACAGTCACACAAGTTTTCTTCATCAAAGCACTTGCCAATGGAGTTGCACCAGGCAAAAGGCTAATAAGCATAATATAAGGTGAATAGAAATTAGGTTAAAGATTTAGACAACCTGGCAAGGCCAGGAAGGTCAAAATTGAAGAGAGTCCAATGAGGAGAGTCCACAAGAAGCACTTCCAGTTCTCTTTTGATGATCTTGAAAGTTATATCCTAAGAAGGTGAGTGGATTAGATATAGTTGAACCTAACCAAGATTGAGTTCAGTTTTTGATTGAATTGAATTGACTGACCTCTATTGTCTTCTAAGATAGGTTGAATCCTTGCTGAAAAAATATATTAACCAGAGTCACTATAATTTTCATACAAAATATCCAGCATTTCATTTAAAAAACAGACAGTTTAAGAAACAAAATCAAGATAAATAGTACACAACAGAAACGAGTGGCCCAGATATTATAGGTAGCAGACCTGGGTTTTAAAATAAGATGTCTGATTTCAGCCACCACACCCCGTGAACGGGAGCTGAGGCGAACCCTGCAGGATCCGCAGCGGAGGTGAGCTCCAGGCACAATTAAAGAGAGCCCCGCCCACCAGGAGGAGACCAGCACCAGCACACAGCCCCGGCCGCCCGGTAAGCTTGCGCGAAAGCGGCGCTCGGATTGCAGCTGCCCAGGGCCCTGCGCCTGCGACCTAGGCTTGCGGGGAGACAGCGGAGGCCCTCCCTGAGTGAGCAGGAACAAGGCGCCCAGGCAGGGGAGCGGGATTCAAAAGGCGCCATTCCCGCGCCACTGATCTGGGCTACAGCCCGCATCCTGGAACTGAGGGCTTTGGAACTGAGACCCGGGGCACGAAATTAGGGGCGTGGGTTCCCCACGACGGTGGGGCACAAGGCAGACACAGCACCCCAAAGCCTTTGAGGTGTACCCTACCATCCCCGCTCTGCTCCCTGTCCCACAGGGTGGAAAATCAGCTCCCCAAGGGCTCTAGGAGAGATCTCTGGTGCCACCTAGTGACTTGACCCCAGCACAGGCTACTGAAGGAGCTAGTGGCCAGCTGGGGAGTTAGCCCACACCAGGCCCCTTCTGAACAAGTAGTCTGAGCCCACAGGGAGAGCGAGCACCCACAGCCGGGGCAGACCAGGCGCGCAGAATAGTGTGCCTGAGACCAGAAGCGCAGGGAGTGTGTCCCACATCACCATTTTAGAACAGGGACATTTCTTCAGTAAAGACTACCTGCAGAAGGCTTCCTCAGGAGCCAGAGGTGAGCGGGGGAAGTTCGCCCACGCCAGACCCCCTCTGGCCTGCAGTCCAAGCCCAGAGGGGAGCAGGAACCCACCGCCGGGGCAGACCAGGCGCACAGGGGAGTGTGTCCCCACATCGGCATTTTAGAACAGGGACCTTTCTCCAGTAAAGGCTGCTTGAAGCTGACAGATGACTCCTGGAAGAACCAGAGGGGAACAGAGAAGCCCACCCAAGATGCCGGCCAGTCCCAACAACACAGTGTCCCAACGCATACGGCAAATTAGAAAACAGACAGTAGGGAGGAGAAGAACCACACGCAACCTAGCAACTCTCCAGAGAAAAAGCACACCACAAAAAGAAAGCCAGCCCCCAGATTGCAACGACAATAACTTGGAAGAATTTCTGAGCCTTCCAGAAAGAGAATTTAAAATTGCCGTGATTAAAAAACTGACAGAAGTCATAAAGGAAAACAATGATAAGGGAAAAATAATCAACGATCAGAAGAATGCAATTGAGTCCCTAGAGAGGGAAAACAATGGTCAGAAGAAAGAAATTGAGGGAAGTAAAAGAAATGCAGGAGATCAAAGAATTAATGGAAGAACTAAAGAATTCAGGGAAAAGCAATGAAAGCAGAATAGATGAAATGGAAGAACGAATAAGTAATCTTGAAGACACAGAAATAAAAAGAACCAAAACAGAAAAGGAAAGAGAAGTACGAAGGAAAAAGAACGAAGAAAGACTTCGGGAACTATCTGACTCCATGAGGAAAGGAAATATAAGAGTTATAGGAATACCAGAAGGAGAGGAGAGAGATGTAGGAACAGAGAAAATATTCAAAGAGATAATTGAAGAGAACTTCCCAAATGTGAAGAAGGAGCTGAAAATTGATATACAAGAAGCAAGAAGAACACCAAACTTCCACGACGAAAGGAAAAATACAGCAAGACACATAATAGTAAAGCTCCCAAGAATCCAGGACAAGGAAAAAATAATGAAGCTGGCAAGAGGGAAGAAACAGATAACATTCAAAGGAAAACCAATCAGGCTGACATCAGACTTCTCCGAAGAAACACTACGGGCAAGGAGAGAGTGGAGGGACATAGTCAACAGACTCCAAGAAAACAGATGCCAACCAAGAATACTCTATCCCGCAAAGCTCTCCTTCCTCTTTGAAGAAAGAATATGGACCTTCCCAGACAAACAGAAACTCCGGAATTTCATTGCAACTAAACCCCCACTCCAAAAAATACTACAAGGAGTCCTAAAGCCAGAACCTCAGAGCGACGAATAACAATGAAAGAAGGCCAAAAAAAAAAAAAAGTTATTAAAAGAATAAATAAATAAAATCAAAGAAAAGACAAACACAATGGCAAATACAGATGTTAACATATCAATATTAACTCTAAATGTAAATGGACTAAACTCTTCAATAAAAAGACACAGAGTTGCAGCCTGGATTAAGAAACAAAACCCAACCTTTTGCTGTCTCCAGGAAACACATTTAGCTACAAAAGATAAAAATAGGCTCAAAGTTAAAGGATGGAAAACAATCCTACAAGCAAATGGACCAAAAAAGAAAGCAGGAACAGCTATACTTATATCAGATAAAACAGATTTCAAACTCAAAAAGATAAAAAGAGACCCCAATGGTCACTACATTATGATCAAGGGGACAATACTTCAAGAAGAAATAACACTCATTAACATATACTCACCAAACAAAGGAGCACCAAAATATATCAGACAACTGTTGTCCTCTCTGAAAACAGACATCAGAGAAAACACATACGTAGTGGGAGACTTCAACACACCACTATCAACAATGGATAGATCAACAAGACAAAAAATAAGTAAAGAAACCAAAGCTCTAAATAAAGACCTAGAGCAATTGGGCTTAACAGACATCTATAGAACACTAAACCCCAAAAAAACGGAGTACACATTTTTCTCAAGCGCACACGGATCATTCTCCAGGATCGATCACATACTGGGGCACAAGACAAACATCAACAGATACACCAAGATTGAAATCATATCAACCATCTTTTCTGACCATGAAGGCATCAAACTAGAAATAAACCATAAAAAGAAGGCAAGGAACTTTCCTACCTCATGGAGATTAAAAACCACACTACTGGAAGACCATTGGACTAATGAGGAGATCAAAGAAGAAATTAAAAAATTTTTTGAATTGAACGACAAGGAGGACACCAATATCCTAAATGTATGGGATGCAGCAAAAGCAGTAATAAGAGGAAAATATATAGCAATAGAAGCTCACATCAAGAAACAAGAAAGAACGCAAAGAAACAACCTAATCTCGAAGCTCAAAGATCTAGAAAAAGAACAACAAAAAAACCCCAAAACCAGTAGAAGAAAAGAAATAATAAAAACCAAAGCAGAAATAAATGAAATTGAAACTAAAAAAACAATCCAAAAGATCAATGAAACCAAGAGCTGGTTCTTTGAAAAAATCAATAAAATAGACAAACCCCTAGCCAGGCTCACAAAGGAAAAAAGGGAGAAAGCACAAATAAACAGGATCATCAATGAAAGAGGAGAAATCACAACGGACACAGCAGAAATCAAAAGAATAATCAGTAACTACTATGAACAGTTATATGGAAACAAGTTTAACAATCTAGAGGAGATGGACAAATTCCTACAACTCTACAATCACCCAAAGCTAGATAAAGAAGAAATAGAACACCTAAACAGACCAATTACAATTAGCGAAATTGAAATGGTAATCAAAAACCTCCCCAAAAACAAAAGCCCAGGACCTGATGGATTTACAAATGAATTCTACCAAACATTCAGAGACGAATTAGTGCCTATCCTTCACAAACTCTTCCAAAAAATTGAGAAGGAAGGGACAATACCAAACACGTTCTATGAAGCCAACATTACATTAATACCAAAACCGAACAAGGACAACACAAAAAAGGAAAACTACAGGCCAATCTCCCTAATGAACACTGATGCAAAAATCCTCAATAAAATTTTAGCTATCAGAATCCAACAATGTATCCATAAGATAATTCACCACGACCAAGTTGGATTCATTCCAGGGGCACAAGGATGGTTTAACATCCGAAAATCAATCAACGTTATCCAACACATCAACAAAAAGAAATATAAAAACCATATGATAATATCAATAGATGCTGAGAAAGCTTTCGACAAAGTGCAACACCCATTCATGATAAAAGCCCTTGAAATTCTTGGGATACAAGGAACATACCTCAACATCATAAAGGCCATCTATGACAAGCCAACAGCCAGTATCATTCTCAATGGTGAAAAGCTGAAAGCAATTCCATTAAGATCTGGAACAAGACAAGGATGTCCACTCTCACCATTGCTTTTCAATATAATACTGGAAGTCCTAGCCAGGGCAATAAGACAAGAGAAAGACATCCAAGGAATCCAAATAGGAAAAGAAGAAGTCAAACTATCACTATTTGCAGACGATATGATATTATACATAGAGAACCCCAAAAACTCCACAGAAAAGCTAATTCAACTCATCAATCAGTTCAGTAAAGTGGCAGGATACAAAATCAACACGCAAAAGTCAGTAGCCTTCTCCTATACACAAACAATAAATCTGAAGAAGAAGAAATCAAAAAGACCATCCCTTTTGTTATTGAAACAAAAAAAATCAAATATTTGGGAATAAATCTAACAAAAGAGGTAAAGGACCTATACAAAGAAAACTATAAAACACTGTTAAAAGAAATAGAAGAAGACACAAAGAAATGGAGAGACATCCCCTGCTCATGGATTGAAAGAATAAACATTATTAAAATGGCCATCCTTCCAAAAGCAATATACAGATTCAATGCTATTCCAATCAAAATTTCAATGTCATTCTTCAAAGAAATAGAACAATTATTGATGAAATTCATATGGAATCACAAAAAACCCCGAATAGCCAAAGCTCTCCTGAAAAAAAAAGAAGGGAATGGAGGCATCAGACTCCCAGACTTCAAACTATACTACAAAGCCATAATCATCAAAACTGCATGGTATTGGAACAAGAACAGACATACAGACCAATGGAATCGAATAGAAAATCCAGAAATAAACCCACAGATTTATGGTCAACTAATCTTTGACAAAGGAGCAAAGACTATGCATTGGAGCAAAGAAAGTTTGTTCAATAAATGGTGCTGGGAAAACTGGGTCGCTACATGCAAAAGAATGAAGCTTGACCACCACCTCACACCATACACAAAAATCAACTCAAAATGGATTAAAGACTAGGCATAAGACCTGAAACCATAAAATATATAGAAGGAAATATAGGCGAAACACTACGTGATTTGCACATCAAAGACATCTTTACAGACACATCACCCAAAGCAGTGATAGTGAAGGCAAAGATAAACAGCTGGGACTATATCAAATTAAAGAGCTTTTGCACAGCAAAAGAGACAATAACAAAAACAAAGAGAAACCCCACCAACTGGGAGAACATTTTTGCACCCAACACTAATGATAAAGGACTGATCACAAAAATCTGCAAAGAGCTGATGAGACTCAACAACAACAAAGAAAATAATCCAGTCAAAAAATGGGCAGAAGAGCTTAAAAGAAACTTCTCTGAAGAGGAAATGCAAACGGCCAACAGGCATATGAAAAAATGTTCAACATCACTTGTCATCAGGGAAATGCAAATCAAAACTACCATGAGATACCATCTTACACCAGTGAGAATGGCACATATTAAAAAAACTAGCAACAACAAATGTTGGCGAGGGTGTGGAGAAAAAGGAACTCTTCTGCACTGTTGGTGGGAGTGCAAACTGGTCCAACCACTGTGGAAAGCTGTGTGGAGATTTCTGGACCTACTAAACATAGAGCTTCCATATGACCCAGCAATTCCACTCCTAGGTATTTACCCAAAGGACACAGAAACATCAATTCCAAAGAACACCTGCACCCCTATGTTTATAGCAGCACTGTTTACAATAGCTAAGCTTTGGAAACAACCCAAATGCCCAAAAATAGATGACTGGATCAAGAAGATGTGGTACATATATACCATGGAATATTACTCAGCATTCAAAAAAGATAAACACATGCAATTTGCTGCAACATGGATGGCGCTGGATGGGATCATGCTCAGCGAAATAAGCCAAAAAGAAAAAGAAAAATACCGGATGGTCTCACTCATAGCAGGAATCTAGAAAACTTAAATAAGGGACCAGGAAAATGAATAACTATAAGAAAGTGAAAATCAAAATCAACAAAAAACTATGAACCAGAGACACTTTTAGGGGGGTGGGGGGCGGGAGGGGAGGGATTGGGGTCAGAATGGGGGGCTGAAATTGTATGGGGAATATAACAATAAAATTTATAAAAAAAAAAAATAAAATAAGATGTCTAATATAATCAAAGTAATAAATGCTGAAACATTCACTGATCAAAATAGAAGAATCAGAATTCCTGGAACTAAAAATTACAACTAAACTTAAGAACCCATTAGATTGGGTTTAACTGGATGTGTGAAACAGCTCAAAAGAGAGTTAGTGAAATGGAAAATAGATGGATGGTAGATGCATCTGAAGAGGCGTGATACTATGTCTCTGAAACATTCCTTGTTGCAAACCAGTGTTAAATTGAGAGAGAGAGAGAGAGAGAGAGGGCTATAAGTAGAAGGGAAATAAAATATACGGATGGAACCATAATGGGAAAATAATGGGGCCTCTCTGGTGGCACAAGGGATTAAGACGCAACCTATGAAGCTGTCCGCAGCCTCTGCAGCATGAGTTCGAATTCCCGGCCAGCCAGGGAGCAACTCACATGGCGCAGCAGACTCTCCCTGACTCACCCGCTGCTCCCCTCAGCAGTGTACTTCGGTTAGTCTGCCTGTTCTGTTCCCCATTCTGTCTCTGGTGAATCCTCTCAGCCCTGCACCTCTGGCCTATACCACAGCTCTTATATGTGTAAATAAATAAATCTTTAAAAAAATAATGGGAAAATAATGTAAGTGGGTTTCTGAAAAGATGGAGGAGTAGGAAACTCCAGAAAACTTTCCCCCTACCTAAACAATAGCAGGATCATACTAGTATAGGTAACTTACAACTCTGGAGTGGATTAAAGGCTTTCAACTTCCAGGAGAAGACTTGTATGATAAATTGAGATTAATTTCAGTCAATTTTAGATCTTTGCACAGTAGTAACTACCCATATTCCACCCTCAGCCCCATGGCAGTCAGCTGGAACAGCTACACACAGTTTGCAGGATCCAGGGTGAGCAAAAGAAACCTATCCTCCAAATATCAGAAATCTGTGCTCTAATGGCTGATTGCTGCTACTGATAACAGAGGTACAGAAAATGTTAAGGGTGGTGGTTACTATTACACTTCTCCCATTGTTGCAAGACCCTCCCCTCAGGCTGAAGTGATTTAAAAAGGATTTAAGTGATCTGTGTCCTATCTCCTCCCTTCATTTTTCTCTTTTTTCTCTTTTGGGAGACATTAAAGATTGGTATTCAAAAACAGCTGTATATGTGGGGGAAATTAGAAAGTTATGTATGCCCAGAGAAAGGTGCAGGATCAGAAAAGACCTGACAGTATCTTGAGTTTATACCTCAGGCTGATCCTTGGTACAGAGACAGCCTACAACAATCACAAAACCAAAACGATATGCTAAAATAGCAACACAATCCAGCAGACCCTGGGGATCGGGAAGCATCTGTTTTCCAGAATTAGCACATTATTAGATTCAAATGTCCAGTTTTCAACAAGAAATCACAAGTCATAAAAAAAGAAAGTATAGTCTATTAAAAAGTAAAAAAAAAATAAGTAAACAGAAAATGTTCCTGTGAAATCCTTGATGGAAGATATATTAGACAAAGCATTAAAACAACTTTCTGAAAGATGCTCAAATAGTTAAGGGAAGAAATGGGGAAAAACAACAAAATGATGTATGAACAAAATGGAAACATTAATAAAAAGATAGAAAGTATGAAACCAAAAAGAAATTCTGGAACTGAAGAGTACAATAACAGAAATGAAAAAATCCACTAGAGGGATTCAAAGGTAGAATACAGCAGGCAGAAGAAAGAATTAGTGAATTTGAAAATGAGAGAATATAAATTTTTAAGTATGAGGAATATACACACACACACACACACACATGCAATGATTAAAGTAGACAGAAAGTAAGTAGCTTATGGGACACTATCAAGTGACCTTATATGCATTTTGAGAGTCTTAGGATAAGAGAAAGATAAAGGGGCAAAGAGAATACTTGAAGAAACAGTGGCATAATATTCCAAAATTTTATGTAAGACATGAATATGAACATTCGAGAGGCTCAACAAATCCAAGCATGATGAACTCACAAAGCCCTACATCAATACATATTTTAATCAAGCTTTCAAAAGCCAAAGGTAAAGGGAGTCGATCGAAAGCAGCTAGAGAGAAGTAACTCCTCATGTAGGCAGAATCTTCAATAAAGTGATCAGTAGATACTATCAGAAATGTTGGAGGCCAGGAAGGAAGTAGCTAAAAAAATTCAAAATCATCCAACTATATGTTTTCTAAGAGAGACCCATTTTTGATGCAAAGACCTAAATAAATTGAAAGTGAAAAGATAAAAAATGACATTCCATGCTAATAGTAACCAAAGAGAGCAAGGGTAGTTATACTAATTTCAGAAAAAATAAACTTTAAATGAAAATAGACTTCAAAAGTTGGAGAAAAACACAGTATATTAATAGAAATTCAATATAACAAAAATGTATATCAGTTACAAACATTTATAGAGGAGCAGGATTTTCACTGATAAAGCACAGATTTTCCAAGGACAATGTCTAAAGTGTAGAGTTTATTCCAATAAGCCATCTGCTAGAGAAATATAATGCAATTTATTAATTAATAAAAACTCTTTACTGTGGCTATAAGACAAAGTTGTGTCATCTTTAAAGCCAATATGTATCTAATGGTATTACTATTATTGGATAGTCTAGAATATATTTGAAGGTATATGATATAAATTAACACACACACACACATTAGGAAAGAAGAAAAACAGTTGGTAATCCAGGTAGGATTTAGTGATCCACTAAATCATAGATATCCTATAATCTCACATATGTCTAGCTGACAGTTTCTCCTTTTTCTCATCTGAGTAGCAACTCAACTATACTAGACTGAAAGAAGAGTGGATGGTTGAATGAGTAGAATCAGGTTACAATTCTCAATTTCTTGATGCTGGTGATAAAACTTTGAGTATCCAAAATATAGACAATGCAAACACTATGTAGGAAGACATGATTTTGCCAGATGTTGTATCTTTTGAGTTTATTTCTTCTATAACATTGGCAGGAGTGAAGTAACTTGTTAATGAGTGTGCAGTATTCTGTTAAGAGAAGACAGATAAGTCTTGGTACAATTAAAGAATCTCATACTGCCTTCAGTGATTGGTTGAACAAAGAAGAATTCACAAGCATTTATTACTAGCTTATGACAAAAGGAAAGCAACTGAGTAGCAACCAAAAGCAGAAATAAAACAATTCTTTTCTGACAAGACAATAAAGTCAGAAATTACCTTTTTTTTAAAAAAAAAAAGCATGAACAATAATCTACATCTAATAGAAAATTTAAAATTCTAAAAATATGCAAACATCAATATAATTAAGACTAGAATTAAAAATATTTAGAAAATTATGATAGACTTCTGATAAACATAGCAGGCCTGCCCAGACAAACCCACAACCAAATAGAAGGAATATTGAGTCAAAAAGAAGGCCCTAAAGGAGTCCCATAGAAATAATTTCCAACAAGTTTTCCACTGTTTTTTAATATTCTCTTTACCTTAAATTTTTGTTAATTTTACTGATAGTCAAATAAATGTGGGCTTATTAAATGTACCTATTAAGGACTTGATATGTGTTTTTTCCAGTTCTGGGAAATTCTTAGTTGCTGGAGTCCACTCCCGTGAACAGGGTTGAGAGGCGAATCCGATTGAACCGAGGAAATTATCAAGAAAGTGTTATAGGACAGGGAGAGGAGCAGCCCAAACCCCGCAAACCTGCCTATTCTAAATGGGTTCGGCCATCCGCCGCATCAACACAAAACACATGAGACTAATGGGAAGGATCTTTAATAAAACTAGGAAACAATACAGGTAAGGCAAAGAGTCTAGTTTCTAAATGAAGCACCCAAAGTTACCCGTCCCCTCGTGGGTAAAAATCCATCCATATGGGATCGGCCCAGAACAAGGCCCCAAAGCCTGCTACAAGTCTAAAGCATCTTCCAGTGGGGACCCACAGAAAAGGGTCACAAACAACCGGATAAGCCCGGAAGGAAAAGAGCAAAATCAACATCAAGATAAAAGCTGCCATTGTCACCTCCCCACAGGTCTCACCCACATCTGTGTCACCCAGTCCACGACCAAAAGACAAGCGCAGTTTCTTTACGTGTCTCTAGGCTCCATGCGCCTCCTCCAGGTCTCCTGGCTCCATCCTGCTTCCTTCCTCAGTCTCTTCTGCAGCTTCTCCTCTTCCTGCTCAGCTCCACCCTCCCTTGGGTGGGGCAGGGAACCTCCCCCTCTCCTGGGGACCACCCTGTTGCAAAAGGACAGACACAAAATAGAGTTTAAGAGAAGCAGGACCCAGGGGATGTTTGACCTCTCACTAGTGCTCAAGCGTCCTGAGTGCCCGGTACAAATTGTTCTTTTTTTTAAAGATTTATTTATTTATACAAGAACGGGGTACAGGCCAGACTCGCAGGAGGGTGAGAGGATCCACCAGAGATAGAGTGGGGAGCACAACAGGCAGACTGATGAAACACACCGCTGAGGGAAGCAGCCAGCACCACAGGAGAGGTCTGCCACGCCCTGTGGGATTCTCACAGGCTGGCCGGGATCAAATCCGGGCTGCAGAGGCTGCAGGCAGCTTCACTGTGCTGCGCTCAACCACCTGCGCCACCAGGGGAGGCCCTGCAACTCAAACCGATACAAGCAGCCCCCTCCCTCAGGTTAGTTACTAGACAAAGAAGCATTCTCTTAGCATTTGGCCCTGTCCAGGCACACATTCAGGGACAAGGCTCTGCACCATCAGGTTATTCTGTTTCTTTTTCTAATCTAGTTTGTCCCCCAGACATAGTTTCGCAGACAAAAGGAAGAACATCCCGGGCCTCCCCGGTGGCGTGGCGCAGCGGTTGAGCGCTGGGTTGCAAAGCTGCCCGCAGCCTCTGCAGCGCCTGTTCGATCCCCGGCTGCTCCCCGGCCACCAGAGGAAGGTCCCACATGGCGCGCAGATCTCTCCTGCCGCCCGCTGCTCCCCTCAGCAGTGTACTTTGGTCCTTCTGCCTGCTCTGCGCTCCCCTCTGGCTCTGGTGAATTCTCTCACCCTCCCGCGCTTCCGGCTATACCCAATGCTTGTATAAATAAATAAATAAATAAATAAATAAATAAATCTTTTTTTTTTTTTTTTTTTTTTTTGTTTCTCAACTAACTTTAATTCAAAATAAACCATATGGCAAAGTGGCATATTTTGGGGCAACTGTCCAAAACCATAAAGGGCATGCAAGTTTACCATTTCCTCACTTACAGTAGACTAATAAAATTTAATCTTAGAAATACATTATTACTCACATAGTTTTCCAAATCATATCTACTCTTCACTGTATATAAGAATGTTAAATCATCTGGATGAGGCACATGGGTTGAACTCCCTCAAGTCTGTCATTTTAACAATGTGCTTATTCCCACATTGATGTCCTAAAGTCAGGGCTATTCAAGAGTTTTTACTTTATATTTGTTTTCTTTTTTTTTATAAATTTTATTGTTATATTCCCCATACAATTGCAGCCCCCCCATTCTGACCCCAATCCCTCCCCTCCCGCCCCGCCCCCCTAGAAGTGTCTCTGGTTCATAGTTTTTTGTTGATTTTGATTTTCACTTTCTTATAGTTATTCATTTTCCTGGTCCCTTATTTAAGTTTTCTAGATTCCTGCTATGAGTGAGACCATCCGGTATTTTTCTTTTTCTTTTTGGCTTATTTCGCTGAGCATGATCCCTTCCAGCGCCATCCATGTTGCTGCAAATTGCATGTGTTTATCTTTTTTGAATGCTGAGTAATATTCCATGGTGTATATGTACCACATCTTCTTGATCCAGTCATCTATTTTTGGGCATTTGGGTTGTTTCCAAAGCTTAGCTATTGTAAACAGTGCTGCTATAAACATAGGGGTGCAGGTGTTCTTTGGAATTGATGTTTCTGTGTCCTTTGGGTAAATACCTAGGAGTGGAATTGCTGGATCATATGGAAGCTCTATGTTTAGTAGGTCCAGAAATCTCCACACAGCTCTCCACAGTGGTTGGACCAGTTTGCACTCCCACCAACAGTGCAGAAGAGTTCCTTTTTCTCCACACCCTCGCCAGCATTTGTTGTTGCTAGTTTTTTTAATATGTGCCATTCTCACTGGTGTAAGATGGTATCTCATGGTAGTTTTGATTTGCATTTCCCTGATGGCAAGTGATGTTGAACATTTTTTCACATGCCTGTTGGCCATTTGCATTTCCTCTTCAGAGAAGTTTCTTTTTAGCTCTTCTGCCCATTTTTTGACTGGATTATTTTCTTTGTTGTTGTTGAGTCTCATCAGCTCTTTGCAGATTTTTGTGATCAGTCCTTTATCATTAGTGTTGGGTGCAAAAATGTTCTCCCAGTTGGTGGGGTTTCTCTTTGTTTTTGTTATTGTCTCTTTTGCTGTGCAGAAGCTCTTTAATTTGATGTAGTCCCAGCTGTTTATCTTTGCCTTCACTATCACTGCTTTGGGTGATGTGTCTGTAAAGATGTCTTTGATGTGCAGATCACGTAGTGTTTCGCCTATATTTCCTTCTATATATTTTATGGTTTCAGGTCTTATGCCTAGTTCTTTAATCCATTTTGAGTTGTTTTTTGTGCATGGTGTGAGGTAGTGGTCAAGCTTCATTCTTTTGCATGTAGCGACCCAGTTTTCCCAGCACCATTTATTGAACAAACTTTCTTTGCTCCAATGCATAGTCTTTGCTCCTTTGTCAAAGATTAGTTGACCATAAATCTGTGGGTTTATTTCTGGATTTTCTATTCGATTCCATTGGTCTGTATGTCTGTTCTTGTTCCAATACCATGCAGTTTTGATGATTATGGCTTTGTAGTATAGTTTGAAGTCTGGGAGTGTAATGCCTCCATTCCCTTCTTTTTTTTTCAGGAGAGCTTTGGCTATTCGGGGTTTTTTGTGATTCCATATGAATTTCATCAATAATTGTTCTATTTCTTTGAAGAATGACATTGAAATTTTGATGGGAATAGCATTGAATCTGTATATTGCTTTTGGAAGGATGGCCATTTTAATAATGTTTATTCTTCCAATCCACGAGCAGGGGATGTCTCTCCATTTCTTTGTGTCTTCTTCTATTTCTTTTAACAGTGTTTTATAGTTTTCTTTGTATAGGTCCTTTACCTCTTTTGTTAGATTTATTCCCAATATTTGATTTTTTTTGTTTCGATAACAAAAGGGATGGTTTTTTTGATTTCTTCTTCTTCAGATTTATTGTTTGTGTATAGGAAGGCTACTGACTTTTGCATGTTGATTTTGTATCCTGCCACTTTACTGAAATGATTGATGAGTTGAATTAGTTTTTCTGTGGAGTTTTTTGGGTTCTTGGTGTATATTATCATATCATCTGCAAAGAGTGATAGTTTGACTTCTTCTTTTCCTATTTGGATTCCTTGGATGTCTTTCTCTTGTCTTATTGCTCTGACTAGGACTTCCAGTATTATATTGAAAAGCAGTGGTGAGAGTGGACATCCTTGTCTTCTTCCAGATCTTAATGCAAATGCTTTCAGCTTTTCACCATTGAGAATGATACTGGCTGTTGGCTTGTCATATACGGCCTTTATGATGTTGAGGTATGTTCCCTGTATTCCAAGAATTTCAAGGGCTTTTATCATGAATGGGTATTGTACTTTGTTGAAAGCTTTCTTAACATCTATTGATATTATCATATGGTTTTTATATGTCTTTTTGTTGATGTGTTGGATGACGTTGATTGATTTTTGGATGTTGAACCATCCTTGTGTCCCTGGAATGAATCCTACTTGGTCGTGGTGAATTATCTTATGGATACCATATTGGCTTCTGATAGGTAAAATTTTATTGAGGATTTTTGCATCAGTGTTCATTAGGGAGATTGGCCTGTAGTTTTCCTTTTTTGCGTTGTCCTTGTTCGGTTTTGGTATTAGTGTAATGTTGGCTTCATAGAACGTGTTTGGTATTGTCCCTTCCTTCTCAATTTTTTGGAAGAGTTTGTGAAGGATAGGCACTAATTCGTCTCTGAATGTTTGGTAGAATTCATTTGTAAATCCATCAGGTCCTGGGCTTTTGTTTTTGGGGAGGTTTTTGATTACCATTTCAATTTCGCTAATTGTAATTGGTCTGTTTAGGTGTTCTATTTCTTCTACCCAATGCTTGTATAAATAAATAAATAAATAAACAAACAAACAAACAAACAAATAAATAAATAAATAAATCTTAAAAAAAAAAAAAGAAAAGAAAAAGAAAGAACATGCCTAGCTGTACAGCCACGACCTTGATGTCTTCCTTGTCTCAGCCCTGCATGCCTTAGGGGTCTCCAACACTAATTTATTACTATAATTGCCTTTCTCTCATTCTCTCTGTCTTCTCAGTCTGAAATTTCTCTTAAACTTACCTTGAAATTGGTAACTGTACCCTTCATGTTTACTGACTTCACTATCACATATTTTGTCTTTGTCTCTCCATGTTGTGTTTTTTTTTTTTTTGTAAATTTGGTATGGATGGAAAGTTTATTATTTAGACTGTAAAGATTTAAACACTCTTCTACTTATATATTTTTTCTTTTTTAAATGTATTCTTTTTGATTTTATTTTATATATTTTTTACATCATTTTTTATTTTTCCATTCGGTTATTTTTCCATTTCCATCTTGGTTATAGTCCCCATACAATTCCTGCCCCCCCTTATTTTGACACTAATCCCTCCTTCCCTCCCCCCGCCCCAAGTGTGTCTCTGGTTTATAGTTGCTTGTTGATTTTGATTTTTACTTTATTACAATTAGTCTTTTTCCTGGTCCCTTATTTAGGTTTTCTCAATTCCTTCTATGAGCGAGACCAACAGGTATTTTTCTTTTTCTTTCTGACTTATTTCCCTGAGCATGATCCCTTTCAGCTCCATCCATGTTGCTGCAAACTGCACGTGTTTTGAATGACTTCCTCAAATCTATCTTCCAATTGATTAGTTCTCTCTTCAGTAGGACCTGAACTCTATTGTTCAACCATCCATTGAATTATTTTATTTCAATGGTTATATACCTTAATTGATTCTTTTTCCTCTCCTGCTCTTGCCTGATGATTTCTATAACTTCTTGAAAAATATTTTGAACCTACTTATGTAGTTTCTTTCAGATTGCCTTATTATATTTTTTAAAGAAAAAATTTTCTTATTTATGCATCCACTGATTTTCCCCTCGACTTGGCTTATTCATTTGTGACATTTGTGATTTTTGTAAGTATAATATAAAATTATGTGTATTTAAAAACAAATTTTTATCAAACATCTAGATAAAAATTGCATAGAAAGTAAGAGTGTGGAGGTAAATCTAAGTGTTTTTGCATTGTTCTGGAGGAAAATGTAGATAATGATTAATTTTAGACTTTGCTAAATTAAGTTAAATTAAGTTTGCATGTTACAAATTTGAGGTTAACCACTAAAAGAATAGAAATACGATGCATAATTTGAAAACCACTAAGGGAAAATAAAGAATTAAGAAAATTCAATAAAGTCAATAGAAAGCAAAACAAGAGCATATAGAGAACCATGGTAAGTATAAAACACAAACCAAGTATTAGTGATATTTCATTAAATGTCATGGTTGGTCAGGCAATGTTTAAGAAAATATTCTGTGATATGATAACAACAAATATATACACAAAGTAAATTATATAAACAAGATAAATAAATCCTGGAGTTGTAATGTATAGTATGGGGACTATAGTTAACAATACTATATTGTACATTTGAAAGTTTCTAAGAGAATAGATCTTAAAAGTTTTTATCACAAAAACAAAATGTGTGACATTGAAATTTTGATTGGAATAGCATTGAATCTGTATATTGCTTTTGGAAGGATGGCCATTTTAATAATGTTTATCCTTCCAATCCATGAGCAGGGGATGTCTTTCCATTTCTTTGTGTCTTCTTCTATTTCTTTTAACAGTGTTTTATAGTTTTCTTTGTATAGGTCCTTTACCTCTTTTGTTAGATTTATTCCCAAATATTTGATTTTTTTTGTTTCAATAAAAAAAGGGATGGTTTTTTGGATTTCTTCTTCTTCAGATTTATTGTTTGTGTATAGGAAGGCTACTGACTTTTGCTTGTTGATTTTGTATCCTGCCACTTTACTGAACTGATTGATGAGTTGAATTAGTTTTTCTGTGGAGTTTTTGGGGTTCTCTATGTATATTATCATATCATCTGCAAATAGTGATAGTTTGACTTCTTCTTTTCCTGTTTGGATTCCTTGGATTGGAATATTACTCAGCATTCAAAAAAGATAAACACATGCAATTTGCAGCAACATGGATGGCGCTGGAAGGGATCATGCTCAGCGAAATAAGCCAAAAAGAAAAAGAAAAATACCGGATGGTCTCACTCATAGCAGGAATCTAGAAAACTTAAATAAGGGACCAGGAAAATGAATAACTATAAGAAAGTGAAAATCAAAATCAACAAAAAACTATGAACCAGAGACACTTTTAGGGGGGCGGGGGCGCGAGGGGAGGGATTGGGGTCAGAATGGGGGGGCTGCAATTGTATGGGGAATATAAAAATAAAATTTATTATTTAAAAAACAAAAGAAACAAAATGTGTGGCTAAATGTGGTGATGGATATTAACTAAACTTACTGTAGTAATCATTTACAATATATAGATATATACCAAGTCATTATGTTGTATACCTACAACTACTATAGTATTATATATTAATTATATCACAATTTAAAAAGTAAATTATATTAAATACTGATAAAGAATAGGATGAAAATATTAATAAATAATCAAATAAACTCGAATAAAATAGGATTGAGTTAAACTATTTAAAATGATTGAAGAAATTGGCTTAGACACATGACAAAATACTGTACAACTGGAAACAATCTCTCCCTAACAATAATTATACATATCTATATAGATGAATCTATTTCTCCATTAACAGCATAATTTTCGAAATACAAAAGATGTAGAAGTATTAATCTATGTCAGCATGGTTATATTTATGTGCTTTAAAATAAAAAGCAGTAGTGCATATTATTTATGAATTTGTGGATTTATAAAATTTAAAAACATAGAATTAACAGATTCACACCAAATTCATGATAGTGGTTGTTTCTATGGAAGGAAGGAGAAAGATTAATTTCAAATTTATGAATTTTTTTGCCAAAAAGAAGGAAACCTAATAAAATGATAACCACAGTATTTTAAAAAGCAATAATGGTAAGTACACTTAATCATCACATGCCACATGTCACGTATTTATCTCAACCTGGTGATGCAACCAAATTGTATTCAGAACAAATCTATAACTTTATTTTTTTAAATATTTATTTATTTATTCATGCATACAAGAACTGAGGTACAGGCCAGAAGTGTGGGGAGGGGGGTAAGAGGATTCACCAGAGACAGAGCGAGGAGCAGAACAGGCAGATTGACTGAAATACACTGCTGAGGGGAGAGGCAGGTGAGTCAGGAGAGGTCTGCTGTGCCATGTGGGTATCTCTCTGGCCAGCACGAGGTTCAGACTTGTTCTGCAGTGGTTGCGGATAACCACACAGTGATGTGATTTAACCCCTTGTGCCACCAGGGAGGTCCCCAAATCTATAACTTTAAATGCATTTGTTAGCAAGCATATATTTATAAAGCAAAACCAAACATAGTTAAGGGGGATACAGAAGAACAAAAGGGGAAGGTACCCAGTGGTCTATGTACAGGAAAAAGGCTTCATTGGTGGTGGATGGGGTAATGACATACATCAGAGGGAAGGTGAACCTTTTCCCCTAAAGAACATAATATGTGGTAAACCAATGTTACCTGAATTTAAAAAAAAGAAATAACTATAAAAATCAAAACAGAATCTAATAAATTGGAAGAGAGAATTAATAAATCCAAGAGTCAGTGTCTTTGAAGAATAAAAAAGAGATAAAATACAAACTAGCTTTATTTAAGAAAAAAGAGAATAGAAAGGAGTTATAATCATTGCTATGAAAGAAATTATAAAAGAATATATCCTACAATTTGATTTTAATAACTAGAAAATAAACATTGAATGTTTCAGAAAAATAAAATATATTGACCTTAGAAGAGACAAAAATATTTGCTACATCAAAATTTATGGAAGCAATGAAAGAATTTATTAAATAATATCCCTTCAAAAGACACTGGAGTCAAGTAATTTTACAGATGCATTTACTCAAACATTTAGGGAACAGATAATTCTGGGCTACTTAAATTTTCCTAGAACATAGAGAAAGTTTCCAACTTTTTACATAAGTATATGTTATATATACATGTATATGGTCAATTTTATTTGTATATATACCTATATGTATGTATGTAACAATGCTGATATCAAGATCTTATAGAGATAGCATGAAAATCAAAGGACTTACCAGTTACTCAAAGTGGTAACTAAACACCCTAAAATATTTATTATAGGACTAATTTACAATGACAAAGTAGGACTTACTCTAGAAATAAGTGGTTTGATGTTAGAATATGTATTACCATTATTCATCAAAGGAAAAGGATCAGAAGAGATACTGATGAGGGATTAACATCTATTGCCAAAAAATTCTAAAAATAGGACTAGAGAGTAACTTTTTAACGTGATAAGATGTATAGCTTAAAATAATTGAACAATATGTCTCATGATGTAACCCTACAGAAGTTCCCTTTTTAGTCAAGGACATTGAAAGGAAGCTGTGATTGCAAAGATTGTATAAATTCAGGAAATGCCAGCTAACACAATTCCATAAGAAAAAATAAACCATGGCATAACTGTGATGATTTAATAATATTGGAAAGAGGAAACAAATTTATCAAATGTTATAAAATTCTATGATTGCCCAGTTTAATAGTCCATGAAAATCAGGAGAAAAAAGACCTTACAATTAATGAGCTCAATAATGTAGTCAGCTACATATTCAATATTAAAAGTTCCACAGTTTTCCTATATTATAAATATTGTCAGTGATATGTTTACTAAAATATGCCAGTCATAGTGATCATAAAATGTCAAATAGCTGAGAATAAAATGAGAAAGAAATGTGTAAGGTTTTTAAAAAGACAAACTACAAAGCACTATGAAGGATATTGAAGACTTGCTTTGAAGTAGACAGACATAGCACAACCCCAGAGGAACATAATCTCATATTAAAATTATCAATTAGCTCCAAATTAATCAGTAAATGTAATACAGTTTCAACAAAAGTTACCTCTTTTTTTTATAACTTGCCAAAATTGTTTGAGTGCAGCTAGAAGAAATGAAGTCCAATTTTCTCTATAGTCTGGTAAATTGTATCAAAAACACTAAAACAATTTGAATACTCTGGCCTAATAATTCAGCATTTAGGAATATGTCCTAAAACATAACACAAGCAGTGGTGGCACAATAATCTTTATACAAGAATGTAATAACATTCTTTCAGTTTAAGAGTATTTATTGACTATATATTTTGTGCCAGACCCTGTTACATGTATTGCTTTTGAAATAAATTTTTACAACATTTTATAGTGCAAAAGTATGGAAATAACCAAGTAACAGGATACTAATGAAATAAATTATAAATATCATTAAAAACTATGCAGGAATCAAAATAATGAAGCCATTGGAGTACACTAATTTGGAAAGATATTTAATGTAGCTGTTAGGCAAAAAAAAATAGGCAAGCTATTTATAAAGTATGTATTTGTCTCCATAGAAATGAGAACCCCTCTGTCTATTCCTACTCCCTCCCCTCTGATAGACAACTTCTGTGTCATGGTCTAAAGATTTATTTTTGTTTTGTTTGTCTATTTGTTTTGTTTCTTTATAGTCTACAATGAGTGGAATCATAGGGTATTTGTCTTTTTCTTCATGACTTATTTCACTTAGCATAATTTCCTCAAAGTACATCCATGTTATTGTAAGTAGCAAGATTTCATTATTTTTAGGGATGAGAAGTATTGTGCATGTATACTACATCTTTATTCATCTATTATTTTGAGGGATGGGTTATTGTCATAACTATTGTTAAATAGTGCTGCAATGAACATATCAATATAAGTGTTTTTTTTAATTTTTTTAATGGTAGTTCTATTTTAATTTTTTTTTTAATTGAGGTAACATTTGTTTATGACACTGTATGTAATTTAGAGGTGTAAGACCACACCTTTCAGATGTATGTCACCATGCCACATAGTCCTCTACCCATAGTCTTCCACCATAGTCCTTTGCTATCTCCCCAATTTCATCTCCCCCTTTCCTCACCTGGTTGCTTCAGTTTTAGTCCCACAATAGTACAAAGGGTTCCTTTTTCTCTAGGTCCTTACCAATATTCTTTGGTTTCTGACATTTTGACAATAGCCATTCTAATCTGTGTGAGGTGAAATCTCATTGTGGTTTTTGATTTGCTTTTCGCTATAATAAACAATGTAAACCATTTTCTTCAAGTGTCTGTAGGCCATCTGTATGCCTTCTTTGGTTAAAGGATTTTAATGGGGCATGATCTGGAATTCTCAAATCTTTGCTTTACCATTCAAAAAAAAAAAAAAAAACCTGCACTAGTTCAATCTCTCTGCTTATCACCTCTGAACTGGAGTAACTTTTGGTCTTGACAGAACCAAGCATTGGGAAATTGACTCTATTCCGAGGGGACTGAACGATTACATTTTTTGATTTTGGAATCATTATTGCATTTTTTACATCAAGGTCCATAGTAATAATGTTACTTCTTCAGCTTCACACTCACACAGTTATGCAAGGACAGCCTCTGGTGCACAGATGAGCATAAAATGGACTTTGATGCAGGTGCAGAGATCCTTTTATATTAAATTGCTGCCTCCTTACTGGGAACCAGGAGAGACCTGCTGTGTTTGTCACTTTTTAGCTATTAGGCAATGTCTGCAGGCACCTAAGATTTCTATTCCATACTTACCCTTTTCTGAAGGAGGAAGAAGTGCTGTAACAGCTGTGTATGTGATTGTTTTTTTTTTTTGGGGGGGGGGACAGATAGAGGCCAAAGAAACCATGAAACAGTCAAACTCACAGCTCTTTACTTACATAAGAATTATAGAAGCAGGTGGACAGTGTTTGTTTTTTCTGGGTGCCTGATTAAGACTTCTGAGTTTTCTTGTTAATAACTTAGAAGCAGACAGTCATTACTGTTATATTTTGAGTGGTATCCTAGCTGTGCTATAGGACTTCTTTAAAAGATGCACTTAATTGGTCCCTCTCCCCTGGACAGCTGCTCCATATCACCACCATCATCCTCACTCCCCTGTTAGAGGATCTATGAAGTGAAGATTCACAGCTGCATGGTATAGGTAAGGTCTATGTTGAATTGAAACCTTTTCTAAGCTTTCTAAATTTCAAGAATCCAAAAGTGGTCAAGCAGAAACTATAGTCCACTCTAACCTACTTTTGATTGTTCACAAAGGGGACGAGCACACTGTTTCAGAAAGATCTATACCTGGAAGTACCTGAAGACTAAGAGTGCTCTTTTTTCTGATCTTCAAAAACCCAAAGCTTGTATTTACCTCAGAACTATGTGACTTGCTTGGTAATAGGTAACTGCCACAGTTTAAATTTGTATAGATATTGTCAAATTGTGAAACACTGGATTTCAGAAGTTTCTCACAGGGATGTTTATGTAGAGAAATGAGTGATGTAGAGATCCATATCCTTAACATTTGCTAGTAAATGCGGTATGGAATTACGTGTCTTGAAAGAGATGAATCACAATTATCACTAGTAAACGGCCATAAAGCAAAAATGATTTTGAAGCCCAAAGTGTGGTTATCCAGTTTACCTCTCATGGTAAGTGGGAGCAGAAGGAATATTATTTTGCTATTATGTTTCATGAGGTGGGAACATCCTGTATATGGTTTCTGTGCCTGGAGCCAAGAAACAATGATCAGAAGTAGCATTCTATTGTGATGCCAGATCAGTATCAGAATACCAACTTGCTATGGATATGATTGGGAGGGGGCACTTAGTAGAAATTAATCATCTTCAAGTTCTGGAGGCTAGCAGTCTGAAATCAAGGTGTCGTTCAGGATTGATTTCTTCTGGGATTTGCCCAGTAAGGATCTGTTCTAGGTATTTATCCTTATAGATAAGAATATTTTACCCCATCTCTCCACATCACCTTCCCTCTGTATGTTTCTGATTCTATGTCCAAATTTTCCACAATTTATAGGGACACCAGTCATATTTAATACAATTCAATTTGACCTGATTACCTCTATAAAGAGGTAACTTTTTGAAGGTGGGCGATAGAGACGCTAGAAATCACAATCCAACCCATAACCATTAGGGTGGTCTGAGGTTGGGTCAACAACACTGGGGAAATGCAAGATCCAAAGGCAAGAGAAACTAACTTTAAGAGAACTAATATGTGCGGGAGTTGAGGGTCCAGAATGATTAAAAAAAAAGCAGAATAATCCTTGAGTTGAAATGTCAATGATCGCAACAACGCTTTATATGATATCCACAACATTTGTAAAGTTTGGGTGAAGACCACTGGAAGAAACAGAAACATGAGACAGGAGGCAGAAGGGCAATAGTAATAATGTAAAACAAGGTCAAATTGTGACACCATTAATAACCAGGATCTGATAATACTATTGAATATTAGCATGTTTGACCCTTCTGAGTTCCATATTAGTTGCAACTTTTTTTCTTGTTCCTTTTGAACTCCTTTAGTTTTATCCTGAATTAATTGAGTTTGGGTTTAATCCAAACTTGCTTTTGCAGCAATATAGTCTATTTTGCTGAAGACTCATTTCATATTTATTCATTTCCCAAAGATGGTGAATCCTATTAAAAAAGTTGGAGAAACAACTCTCTGAAATAACATGAGTGGTCAATGACGTGCCCTTTGTTTTAAAGAAGAACATAGAGATCCAATAAAACTTTAAATACGTTTACAAATTCAGGTCAGAAAGAAATGTTGCAACTTCCTTTTGCCCCATTGTAAATCAATTCATATTTTAAGCCTTCACACCATGCTGCAGAAAATGAAAACTTACATTTGTGCTTCCTAGATTTCTTCCTGGGTTATATTACAAATCTTAGATTTTATAGAGGGTCAAGAAATTGGGGAGAGGTGTCTGCTTTTTAGTCTTTCTTTGACATTGATGGCTCTTGAAAAGTGCTGCCCCAAGACCCTCTCAGTACCAACAGTTTCTGAGTTTCTTCTGCTTCCATACAAATTCGGGGCATAGGACTCCTTGGTGAGACTGCCTGTTTTCATCTGTCTGAGCACTGTTCAGTCATTTTCTCTTGTAGGTCTCCACATATTCCCTGGGACACTACTGAGACACAGGGAATCACTCTTCTCCAAGGACTCACAAATTTCTATCTTCCCTTTCTACCACTTAACTTGGTAGAGAGAGGGAAAGATGATTTTCAATCTGATAGAAATAATTTTCCTTACTATAGTACTTTCTCCTTTTTGTCTCAGAAAAATCCACAGCCAACAATTCTCCTAATTTCACCTTTAGAAAACAACAAGCAAAATGATTTTTGGTACATTTTGTTTCCTTCTTTCCCTTGTCTATCCTGAGATAATAAGAATAGGACTAGCAACCTGTTCTCCACCCGAAGGTGGAAAAGGGAAGACAGAATATAGAAAAAGAAAAGTGTTAGTTAATATGACAAATATTACTGCAGGCACACAAACAAATTACATTGTCATATACATGGAGTGATAACCAGGACTAGCACCGCAGCTACAGAGAGACGACTTCCTGCTTTAGCAAATAACTTCGTCATCATCTTGCTGGTGGCAAAACTTGGTGAAATCTGACCTAATTAAAACTGATAAGCAGCTAGTTTTATCTGCTGAGACTAGTGTGAACCAAACTCTTTCAGTTTAGAATCTGGTGCCTCCAGTTTCCCAGTACTTCACTGAGATCCTGCTTTCTAAAATCTGTATATGACTTGTATATCCCTGAGAGCCTGGTCATAGCATTAGCAAAGGATGAACCAATGGAAGATTCTGCATTATGTCAAAACATCAGGTTTACTGATAAAAAGAGGTAAAGAAAACTGGAAATTGCACTTGCTTTCAGGTACCTGCACATCTAAGTCTGCATAGTCCCTAGCTGTGCTATAGGACTTCTTTAAAAGATGTGTTTGTTCAAAAAGAAAACTTTTTTTTTTTTTTTTTTACATTTTAAAAAGGATAGGTTAATTAGGAAAAGAAGAAAAAGAGAGGCACCGGCATAGTCACAGGTGGGCAGGAGAGCTGCCTTCAAAAAGAAAACTTTTTCTAAAATTTTATTTATTTTTGCATAGAATTGGGATATAGGCCAGAGGTGCAGGGGCGAGAGGATCCACCAGAGACAGAGTGGGAAGCAGAACAGGAGGATCTACTGAAATACACTGCTAAGAGGAGCAACAGGGGAGACAGGAGAGGTCTGCTGGGCTATGTGGGTTAGCTCCCTGGGTGGGGATTGAACAAAGGCCTTTTGGTGATGTGCTGAGACTTAACCCCTAGGCCACCAGACGGACCCCCAAAAGAAAACTTTTAAGAAAGTATGTCAGCCTTCCACTCTTCCACAAAATGCAGACATCCCGGAACTGCTTCATTATCTATCAGGTAAAAGTAATACCATCCCTTTTGACCAGAATGAGAACACTTTTATGATTGTTAAGCACTACTGGCCTTATAATCTTTGTACTGATATTCCAATGAATATAGTACTCTTTCTTTTTTAAAAATTTATTTATTTATGCATACAAGAACTGGGGTACAGGCCAGAGGTGGGGGTGTGTGTGTGAGAGGATTCACCAGAGACAAAGTGAGGAACAGAGCAGGCAGATTGACTGAAATACACTGCTGAAGGGAGCAGCAGGCTAATCAGGAGAGGTCTGCTATGCCATGTGTGTAGCTCCCTGGCCTCCCGGGGATTGAACTCATGCTGCAGTGGCTTTGGACAGCTTCATAGGCTGCATCTTAACCCCTGCACCACCAGGGAGGCCCATTATAGTACTATTTCTAACATCTATGTTGGTGAAACTGAAAATAAACATGCAATTATAGATAACATTGAAATGTAATTTATTCGCCTATCAGCAACAATGTCATGTAGGCACAGATGGACAAATAAGGGCTCACTATTTTCTTAGGGGCCAAGCAATTAGTCAACTGCAAAAAGAACATATTTATAATGTTATCTATCACAAATTAGATATCCAGTTCTGGTCCATTGTGTAAGGAGCGTGGAAATCATCACTTCCAAGAAGAAAGCTGAATATACTGAAATAATAGCAACTATTTTTAGATCTATAGAAACACAGGTGAATATAGAGAATCAAAACTTACTAGGGCGGAAGTGAATAAAATCTAACTGCAGAAAATCAAAGACAAAAAGAAATCTTGAAATAAATTAGAAGCAAATAATATGGTACCTACAGAAAATCAAGGATAAAAATTACATCAGACTTCTCTTCAGAAGTCATGCAAACAAGAATAGAGTGAAGTGAAATATCTAATATGCTTGAAGAAAACCCAAAAAGTTATAATTCTTTGTCCTGTTGAATTATCCTTCAAAAGTGAAAGATAAATAAAAATTTCCTCAGACAAACCAGAATTGAGGGAAAATTTGTTGCCTGGAGTCCTCCTTGCAAGACGTATTAGAAGAAACTCTTTAGAAAGAAGGAAAATGACATAGGTCGTAGAGTTGGATCTTATAAAAAAATAAAGAATTTCAGAAAAGGAAAAAGTGAAGGTAAAAATATATTACAAAACATGAAAATCTTCAAAGCATGAGATTATTTGACTTAAATTACTAAATGTGCCAAATTGGCGTTTTTCTCAGCAGGATGCCATATATAATAGTGGTGGGATTTTTCTCTTTTTAAGATATTATGCCCCTATCAATATTATAGGTCATTCATGGTGGCTTATATATATTCTCAACAAATAATTATTGAATATATACTAAATGCCAGACCCTACGAGTAGGGAAAAGGAAGAAGAAGATAAAAGAAACCATTTCTGCCCCCCCAAAGAAGTATAAAACTTAATGAAATAGAGAAAATTTAACACTATGGTGAAATAATAGCTAGAAGGGCATACACACCAAGTTAAATGACACTCTCAGGGAAACACCTGACTTGATCAGGCAAGGTTCATCAGAGGACATAGCGTTAAGACTGAGACATAAGTGCTAAGAGTTTTCAAAGGGATGACAGCAGTGTGTGTAAAGTTATAAAGAAGCAAGGTGATTTGGTAGTACTAGAATTTAGAGTGAGGAGAAGAGTAGAAAATGACAGTAGACTCATGGGCAGAGTCAAAGAGAAATTACGTTGCCAAAGAGGAATGACCTTGCCTGACTGGCAAAAGGGTGTTTTGTGTTGATGTTTTTGTTTTTCTATAGGCAATGAAAGGTCACTAAAGAATCCTGAGTCAACAAAAATATAGGTAACTTTAAATATAATGACAGTTACCATATCTTAAGCTCTTTTTAAAATGTTTTACATATTTTGCTTCCTTTAAGTCTCATAAGAACCCTCTGGAAGGGACAGCATGGTTAACTTGCCCAGCATCATGTAGTTCAGTGGCAGATTGGAATAAGGATGTGAAAAGTTGTTTTGAACTATCTCTCTGACAGCCTTGTCAAAGATGAAATGCTATTTCTGCCCACATGAGGATCAGTTTTAGTGTCAGTAATGATTAATCTAGATCACATACCAACTCACAAATGTTGAAAACAATGTGGAGGGGTGTAGGGTAAAATGTTTTTCAGGCTTTTCTACCCTCCCACCATTAGGATTGCCCTGCCTGATGGGGCACCTGCGGTTAATACATTGTTGTAAGTTGTCTTGTTTACTTCTGTGGGTCATGGGAGGAGTATTGAGATAAGTCACTGGTGAATTCTCTCACCCTCCCACGCTTCTGACTGTACCAGTGCATGTATAAACAAACAAACAAATAAATAAATAAATAAAATACGTGCCTCTTAAAAAAAAAAAAAAAAGAGATAAGTCACTGGGAGAAGCAGAAGCAGGAGAGAGAAGGGGAGAAAGAGGCCAGAGAAGCCCAGAGCCAGGACTTGCTGGGGGCTTGGAGGCCTATTAGCCTCCTGGCCTCCTGGCCCCTGGGCACCCCTGCCTGCCTTGTACCTGTTTGCCACACTACATGTAAGAGCTCAGTAAAAGCCTGTTAAAGCCACCGAGGGCTCCAGGACTCTTCCTTTACCCCACCGGTCTGCTCGGATCCTAGAAACCTGCTCAGTGGCCCATTCTGCCCCTATAAGGGGTAAAAACAAATAAGAATGTAAAAAACATACTACGTGGTATTGTATAATGGTATTAAAAAATCATTATACAATATAATGATTTTTGATATATTCATTTATAACGAAGTATGAAAACAACAACAAAAATGCACACCAATTTCAGGTGATTGCTGAGAAGAAATAGAAGTGAGGGTGGGGGAGGGGTGTTCTAGTGTAGGCTTCAAATGTATTTGTTGTATTTTCTTTATAAAAAATTAGAAGTAAATGTGGTGAGATGCTAAGGTCTGTAAAATGTCGCTGGTGATATTTACAATATTTTCTATATACTGTTTGAAATATTTAATAATCCATTTTTTAAATACAAGAAAGCAAACAATAAGTAATATTATTATTTAATTGCTTTTGGTGGGACAATTGCAGAAAGCCAGTTGTTCAGATCTAGGTGAGGGAGATGTGTCTGTCCTTGTCCAGTTTGGGACATGTTCTCCTGCTGTAGACTTTTTTCTGTACCCAATGGATTTTTTTTCCTTCGAGACCTAATAATTTCAATGTTTACTTCCATACATCAGAATTTTAATACTAATTACAAAAATTCTTAGCTTCTCATCTTTAAATATCTTAAAGCTCATACAGTGAATGCAGATTTTTTAAAAATCAACTCTCTAAGGAGATTTATTTGCCTAGTGACAGGTCCTTTCTGAAAAATATTAAACATAAAGCTCTTTATGTTTCCCTCTTCGAGTTTTCAATTTTACTCTCATGTATATTGTGATGGGGATGGATTTTTTTTGTCTTTAACTATTTAACCTCTAGTATCTACTGCTAGGCATTGGTTAACCCTATAGCCATATGGGCTGTACAAGAACACAGGAATGTAGTCTTTTGGAGAGTCTCACGAAGGGGGTATCAACCTTACTTGAGCCACTATGACACTTGCAAAGGGTAAGTTGTTTGCTAAGAGTAGATTTCTTAGCTATTTAAGTGCCTCATCAAATGCTCCAATATTAGAGGGCAGTTCATCCTTTCCCTGTCTTATGCCTAATGCTAATTTTGGAAACTCCTTCCAATAAGATTTTGCTTAAGTTAATACTACTAAAATTTGGTTTCTCTTCATGGTGACATCACACCTATATCAAGCACTTTCATGTTTCTGAATAAACACTAAGCTTTGGCCGGGGCAACCTGAGCCTTGCTTTCTGCCAGGCACACTGGAATGCACAGCTCACAATGGTTTCCAGATATATCAGTTCCCTTCCTGTCTAGGACATTGCATTGCCACATGACCTTTGCCAAGTCACTTCTTTCTGCTCTCCCATAGCATAAGGTTTTAATTATGATGATCTCCCTCCTAGAAATGTGATGAGAAGCTATTCATAACAAAGACTGTAAAAATTGCAAACATGATGAGAGAGGCAGATATTAAATGTATAAAAAAAAGTCTAACTCAAATATCCATTTCCTCCTTGGCTTGATGTACCCTTAAAATTTATTTGTAAGGACAGCGGTGGCAAAAATGTCTCATTAGTCCTTTCTGTTTAATGCTATCCACTAAATATATATTTTTCTGATGCCAAATATGGCCTAAATGTTCAGATAAATCGTGTGTGTGTGTGTGTGTGTGTGTGTGATATGTTTTCATTGTTCTCTCATTAGCCACATGGTCCTTCTTTTTTCTTTCCCAAGAAAACTGAGGTCATTTAGCTGATTTTAAATTGGTAATGTACTCTTGTTCAGTGCCAGACACATGACATGTTCTAGTAGCTGTCTGGACTTGGGTCTGGTATCATATTCTCTTCCATCGCCAATATATGTTCCAAACACTGTGAGCAAGTGATATTAACATCGGAGGGCAGAAGGCTCAAAGAGGTGAGATCAGGCCAGCCTGGCACTCACACTGCAGGATTCAGGGACAGAGTCCTACTTCAAAGGGGTGCGAAGGAGTGATTGACAATACACCGGGGTTGCTCATGGTAGGTGGAAGGACAAGAGAAAAATAAGCTGCCTTAGTACATTTCTTCCCGTTTCTGTTTATCTTCCATCTGTAGACTCTTTATGCTGCCTTCATATTTGGATGTGGACATTGAAGTATTGCTGACCAATGCCAGAGTCACAGGAATATCCTGCTGTGCTTTTGATCTTCCCATATGACTAGATTTCCTGAATCATCATGTTACTCTGTGTGTGTGTGTATGCACATATGTGCACACGTGAATCTTCTGGCACATCTCCCAGAAGCGTTAGTCTTAGGACAAAGGGTCCATTGGTGCTTTCAGAATGTAATATTGATCACTTTGGCTTTCCTTGGCGCAGAGCCAGACATTTTGTCTTTCATTGCACAAGATGGCTGCCAAGTCCATAGGCTTGTCTCATTGTGACAGGGCTCAGCAGTGCTTCCTGAAGAGCAGGGTAATATTTTAGAAGCTTTGAAAAACGTTCTTTAAAAATGGAACTTTGTATTTTTCCAAGTATATTGACAGTGCTTGGAATTTGGCTCTTGTGTTTTAACCCTTAAGGCCTATATTTAGTTACATTATACTTTCCCATATTCAGTTGACCAGGAAAGTTGGTGAGACAGAATGTTTCACTAGGCATTTCCCCCTCCATGGATTTGCACAATTTGCTGTCTAATCATGGTTTGGTCAAATCCATAAATTTATACTTTGAACTTAGTGATAGCTCAAAGATCAAATTCACAAGAATGAGAGAAAGATATCTCCTAAGATATTCAATGTACCTTTCATGTATAGTATTATGAAAATTATAAAAGCAAAAAATTCAAAAAAACCTTAATATTTCTGCTTGATCTTTAAGATGATACAAATCATTGTTGACCATAAGAAGAGAATGAAAAATTGTGATTAATATCAGTAGACTGCCTTCAAATCCAAAACATGGCTAAAAATTTCAGACCAATAGCAATCTTCTAGATTATCCAAAGAAATATACATCAAAGTCTTATTTTCATCATTTTTTCCCCTCAAGTACTGTGTCTAGAATATGACCTAATTAGGAGGTAAAATAGAGTGTTGTCTCATTTCTGGATTTTTATTTTTCTTCTAAACCCCACTGCTTTCTAAAATGTTGTGACTGACTTTCATTTCATACATAGGCATATTAGATTAGCTAATAATAATAAATCCCATCTGCATAACCCTTTCCTGTCTTCTAGGAAATACTTTTTTGTAAAAAGAGGGCAGAAAGAAGGGATGCCTGTAGCAGGCTTTTAGATATCACGGTTTAGAAGAGGACTTTGAGTCTTAAAATGACTTTTCTTCCAATGATGCGACCCTCTCTCTTGCTGCTGTGGTGTGTTATGTTTTGTTAGGAGTGAATCAGCTATTTTCATTAGCCTCTTTTTCATTCCACTCCTGAATGCTGCCATGGAGCAGGGTTTTAACCCAGGCCTGAGTGGAAATGAATCTGAATTCCTACCATGCTAGTTGTAAGGGAAAGTGCACAGGCTTTGGAATGAAGTAAACATAGACAATATTTTTCCTCTGTCACTTACCAGCTGTGTGATCTTGTACAAGGCATTTTACCTCTTCAAGCTCAAGTTACACATGTATTGAGTAAGACCAATAATACTTAGTTAATGGGGTTATCAAGAGGATAAGTGATATAATGGATATGAAATAGCACAATATTTGACACAGTTGATTCTTTAATAAAGTAAATTCCTTTTATTTTGTATCCTTCATATCACTAGTCTCTATCAGAGTCCATGGAACTCACCTCTTGGCAACTTGTGTATTCTAAAAGCTCAGCTGTGATATTTAAAAAAAAATTCTGTGGTTATGATATCACCAGTGTCAAATTTAAACTTGTGATGACAGCACAGCTGTGAACTCTTTGGGTGTCATATCCTTTGGAAGTAGAGCAATGTAACCATTTTGGAGAAAATTGCCATGTTTGGCATATCTGGAGTGCACTCACATTCTCGAATTCCTGTACAGAAAGAGATGATTGAATCTCTTCTTATTCTGAAGAGCTCATTTCAAATCCTGTCTTTCAAAATAGACTAATTATAAATAAAGTGTAGTATCATCATAAACTCTGTATCCTATCATGTATAGGGGACCCAACACTCTTTGAGGTTAACAATAGCCTGTTTTGAGACTCATATTTCAAACTCTCTGAGAGAGAAATTTAATAAAGAAATTTAAAATTAAAGAGTAAAATGAGACAGCTTCAATGATAAGCCCAGGGCAGTCTATTGATTCAACAGAAGGATGTGGTTGTTTTTTTTTTTTCCCCTCCAGAATAATAACTGCAGTCTTGAAAGTCTAGACATTAGTGTTTTGACCCAAGATATCACTCTCACTCCATGCTCTTGAGGGAACATGATGTTTTGCCACAATTGTTATGGATTGTGCTGGTACCATATATTAATCCCATACATCTTGATGTCATCTAGGAACAACAAAAATAGATTGTAATTACAAAAAGAACTCAGGTTAAGACAGGCAGCATTATGGTGAACAGACCATCAGAGCCCAATCAAGGATTAAGTAGGTTTGCAATTCAAAACTTGAATTTTGGGCCGTTCTCCCTCAAATTTTGAAATTATGTTTGAGTTCTCATCTCAGACAAGCATTTCTTCAGCATTATAATATTCAGCCTCCATGTTTGTAAAATTTAGGACAGTGATTTCATTATTTTTCTTTAACTACAGACGTTCTTTACTACTCAGAATATACTATTAAACAGTTCAGATAAATATATTTATAGGCATAGGAAGAAACAAATAGATCAGTAGAACTGAATAGAGAATCCCAGCAAATATCATTATTTGATATACAAAAAGAGGGAAAAATAATTGATCATTTAATACATAGTACTGGCACAAAGCACTATCCATCTGAGAAAAAAGAAATTGAGCCCAACTTTATAAAAAATTAATTAATTCCATACGATCATAGCCTTCAATAAAAATTAATCAATATGGCCATAAAATCTAGTACACCATACATACAACTAATGGGCAAAAAAAGACTCATCAGAAAAAAAGACTTTTTTTTTAAGGTTTTTAAACACCATTTAATAGCTATCTATCTTTTTTTATTATAAATTTTATTTTTATATTCCCCATACAATTGCGACCCCCTTATTTTGACCCCAATTCCTCCCCTCCCCACCCCCACCCTCCATAGAGTGTCTCTGGTTCATAGTTGTTTGTTGATTTTGATTTTTACTTTCTTATAGTTATTCTTTCTTCTGGTCCCTTATTTAAGTTTTCTAGATTCCTGCTATGAGTGAGACCATCTGGTATTTTTCTGAAAAAACGACATCTTGATGAGAGCATTAACTATATTATATTATGTATAAATGTATCCAATACAATTATAAAATTGACTTGGTAAAAACATTTGCAATTTTGAAGATTATTAGATGTTTGCAAACTATGACAATAAAAAGTTTTTACTAACTGATGAAAATGAGATGTGAAACCCGGTAACAAAAGATAGAAGAGGCAACCTAACAGCCAACCAATATATGAAGATATCTATACTTTAATTTGATATATATGAAGGTATTCTTAGCAATATATGGAGTTATGCTAATTTTCATTTCCCCATTAAATTGACAAAATTGAAAAGTGTTGAAACATATGGTAGTCAGGTTCATGGAGATATGAGTTCTTTTATACATAGTTGTCAAAATTTGAATAGTTTCAGTCACTATGTATACCAATCTGGAAAAATATTAAATTTAACAAAACATATACACTTTAACCGAGTATATCCCATTCCTGGACACATATCTCATATAGACAAAATGTCATTCATTTGAAAACATGGATTTTATGTGATTGGCTATCTATTGTGGTATAGTAGATCCTGACAAAAATAAAATAATGAAGTAAATACAGCATATCCTAGTATAGAAATGTAAATTATGGTACAAGTAAACTGTAGAATATTATGAAGACATATTACATATGTCTTCCCACGTTTTCCAAATTCTCTTTGCAGTTAGATTGAGAACAGGTGACAAGTTCTGGCCAATGAACTCTGAGTAAAAATGAGGCAGTTAAGAAATGATATGTCTCCTGCTTTTTCCTCTTCTTTTGCCTTAGCAATTTTGGAGGCCACATGTTCCATATGGCATAGCTACAAATTTGAGGAAGACTGCCAATCTTCATTAAACTTTGCCCGCAGCCTCTGCAGCGCCGGTTCAATCCCCGCCCACCAGTGAGGGTCCCACATGGCATGACAGACCTCTCCTGTCTCGACCACTGCTCCCCTCAGCAGTGTGTTTCATTGGTCTGCCTGTTCTGTTCCCCGCTCTGTCTCTGGTGAAGCCTCTCACCTCCCGCACATTGGGCCTGTACCCCGGTTCTTGAATAAAATAAATAAATAAATCTTTAAAAATAAATAAATCAAAAAATAAACTTTGCATGAGGAAAATTGCATTTTGTTAAATCTGAGATTCTTGCATTTTTTGTTATGCCAGCTATATGAATTATTTTAATCCAGAGATTAATATTTTGAAATGAAGTATTTTTCAAATTAAAAAATGTAAAATATGTCTTGCATTAGAGTGAAATAGGCAGTAAGAACATTTACATCAGAGGAAAGATAAATATTAATATTTTTCAATGCTCAAAAGAAGGAACAGTAAAACCATCATTTGTGGTGATTTAGGCATAAACCAGACCACACACATAGTAGAGGAGATTAACAAAAGATAACAATTAGATGTTTTGTTGATTGCCTTTGTCAAAATAGTGTAAGAAAGTGATGAAATAAGAAAAATAAGTAGCTGGTTTGTGAGCAGAAATTGAAAGGATTACACATAGAAGAGAAATTTGGCATCATTCTGGGCTGGAAATGCTGATTATCAAACTCAAAGGGTATAAAATAATAGCTAAAAAAGAAAAATGTCTCATAAAAATTTCTTTGGAGACAAAAGTAGTCACATTCAGATTTCTCACCTTCAAGTCTGAAACTTCCAGGTGGCTACTATAAAATTTAGAAAGACAAGTTACAGATAAGAACACATAGACATCAAGTAAATCTGAGAACTATGCTTCAAAAAGATATAGGGTGCAGTTATCAGCAGATAGACCCAGCAAGTATAGATGAGAAGCCTAGTACATTTTTTTTAAAGATTTATTTATTTATATACAAGCACTGGGTACAGACAGAGCGTGGGAAGGTGAGAGAATTCACCAGAGCCAAAGCAGGGAGCAGAACAGGCAGACTGACAAAGTACATTGCTGAGGGGAGCAGCATATGGGACCCTCACCAGTGGCTGGGGATTGAACCAGCACTGCAGAGGCTGCGGGCAGCTTTGCAGCCCAGTGCTCAGCTTCGAAGCCCAGCATTCAACCACTGTGCCACCGGGGAGGCCCAGGCCTAGTACATTTTTTAAAGTGTTAAACCTACCCAAATTTTAAGGAACTATATTGCAAAGAGATTAGTAGCTTGAACTACTGCGACTTTGTTCAAGATATAGAGACTCCTGTCTCCCATCAAAATGGTTTATCACCCCATAGAAACCAATTAAGAAACCAGAACAAAAGAATAAAAATTTGCTTTTGAAGACATCAGGCATGAAGCAATGAAGGAAGATGATCATTGAAAGATGAAAGATGAACAGAGTGAACCCAACAATTGTTCCTGGTAACAACTCAGAAAAAGTTTCCTACCAGGGTACAGAAGGGGGAATTCAGGTGGAACTGTGAGCTTGCAGAATACAGCAGGACTAGATTTTGCAGGTAGAGAACCAGAGCAGAGAGAGTTGCACATAGAGAAAATTCTAGATATGTACTCTGAATACTCATGTACAGTTGAATACTTATCACATGCATAAAATGAAATATCCAAGACAGAGGAAAAACACTAGAAAGGACTGGAAGAAACAACACCACTAGCCAGTGTAGAAAACCTCCTAATGCGTGGGACTTTGATAAGGATTTTGTCTCAAGAAAAGGAAGTTTGTCCCTGACCCCACACTGCTATGTTCCAGCCTGACAAAGTTTAAGATCAAGATCAAACTGTTCCCAGATAATTTACCAATATCCCAGAATAAAGATCAAGAATATTTAAAGAATTACAAACAAACAAAAGACTCCCTAGCCACCAACAAAGTAAAATTCACAATGTCTCAGTCTGGCATCCAATCAGAAATAATCAAGCACACAAGTTAGACATTTGACACTATGGAAAAATCAATTCAAAGCAAATACTAAATGACACAGATAGACTTAATAAGTAAGAACATGAAAACAGTTATAATTGCATTCTATATGTTCAAGAAGCTGGTGGAGACATTGACCAAGTTAAGATAAAGTGAAGTTATAAAAGAGAACCAATTTGAAATTCTAAAAATGGAAACTGCAGTGTTAAACATGAAAATCCACTGGATTTTGGATTAATGGCATATTATACATTGAAGAGAAAAAGACAACATGTCTATTATGTATCAATAAATCTGTTTGAGGAACTTGAGTCCTCAAACATCTGCAAGCAGAAAGGGAAGTAAGAGGTTTGTGTAGTTACAAGGACAGTATATTCTCCTACATGTCTTTTTCAGATGTGGACAAGGAGGATGATCAAAAAAGAACTTCCAGTTGCAAACCCAAAGGTTATTGATGACAGCAAAAAGTGGTTTCTTTCAAGGAGAGGAAACAGGGACTCATCAAGCAGCCCTCACACATACACATCCCTACCAGCTAGGAGACCTTCACTATTCCTGGCCAGAGGACTTCAACATTGCTAAAAACCAGTGACAGCACTGTCTCTTCCATTCTTCCCTTTCAGAACGTGGGTGTTCATTGTGCCACTATTTTTTTTTTTTTTTTTGAGGTAACGTTGGTTTACAATGTTATTGGTATTTTGGAAGCATAGGCTCTCCCTTCAGGTATAGTTACCATATCACTCCCACCCATGGTCCACCACCTAAGGGTCCACCACCACATTTGACGGTGTTCTCTCCAGTTTGTTTTTATTTTCCCTCCCACCCTGGAAGTTTTCTGAGAGAAGCACCCCTCTGTGTGCTTCAGTTCTATAGTCAGCTTTTAAGGAATAGTTTTTAAATTTGTCTTTATCTGACATTTTGTTTGGTTTCTCTGTTTTCCACATAAAGGTGACATGATCTGGGTCTCCTCTGATGGCACAGGCGGTTGAGCGCAGCGTTGTGAAGCTGTCTGCAGCCTCTGCAGCATGGATTCTATCCACATGGCGTGGCAGGCCTCTCCTGTCTCTCCCGCTGCTACCCTCAGCAGTGTACTTCAGTCAATCTGCCTGTTCTGTTCCTCACTCTGTCTCTGGTGAATCCTCTCACCCCCTGCCCCTCTGGCCTATACCGCAGTTTGTGTATGCATAAATAAATAAATCTCTTTTAAATAAGTGACACGATCCGATATTTATCTTTCTCCTTCTAACTTAGTCATTTAGCATGATCTGTCCAAGCTCCATCCATGTTGCCAAAAATTGCCGCTATTATTGATTGATGTCTTGGTCAGGGGAGGTGGAAGTGTGAAAAAGACTTGTCTATTTAGTTCAAAATCTCCAGACTTGATGGAAACTCTATACTGCTTCCTGGCTCTGAGTTAGAAGCAGCACCTGGATGGACTTTGGGTTGTCTCTTTCTAGAACACGTCAAATGTGTGGGAAGGGAGAGGACTATTGTCACAAGGACAGTTAGTACTCACCACATATTTCAAGACTTGCCTTTAATTTCCCAGCTTCTTTTACAAATTTGGTTGGGGCTGTGTGACTAGTTCTGCTAATAGTCTGTGAGTAGAATTTGAGTGTCACTTTCATGCCGAAATAGTTTAAAATTCTCTTCTGGTATAGTGCTGTTGAAAGTCATTTGTTCCAGATGGTATAGCTGTGAGTTAGAGGATGACTACCTTAGCATCACCATATAATGAAATAATTGAAGAATTTTTATTGTGTTAAGTCACTAGGATTTCAATGATGGAGCACTAGTTAAATAATTGGGGAAAAAGGGAGAGGTCAGAGGAATGGCAGGGTAAGTCAAGAAAATGGAGAAAATAATTAAGAACTCTTAAAAAATTTCTAAATATACTTAATTTCTAGTTGTTAAAAATATATATTTGCATAAACTAAATATAATTTAAAAAATAATGGGCCATAGAAATAAAAATCCCAAACTTTTTTACATCACGTAATTTGTCACTGTGTATGTTAGCAAATATATTGTATATAGTGCATTGTATAATGACTACTCTATAGTAATGCTATAGAAACTTTGGATATTTGAGAAAAGAATTCCTAAACCAACACTCTTCTTGAAGTAATTTTGCAAGTTTCTGTTTTCTTTTCCCCTGCATGTACATTTCACTTACAGTACTAATAGTGTAAAGACACTTCAAAGTTATTCCAGTTTATATTATATTGCCACTTTTTATAGTTGTAATAATTTTTCTCAGCTGTATGTCAGCATTTAATTATTCATTTTCCCAATTATGGGTAATTTCAATGTTTTTGAAATTTTAATATTGTGAATATCTTGCCTCATATGACTTTTCCCTTATAAAATATTATTTTGTAGGTTACATTATAAGAAATGTGTTCACTGGGTTATTTTATATCTTAACTTCCCTGACTCTGTCACTTTATCTACTCATCATTTTTTTCTTGACCAAATGCATGAAGGCTGACTACTGCTTTTGACCTATCCACCCTCTCTGTCTTCCTGCTTCAACTTGAACCCTGACCTGCTGAGTGTTTTGGCACATCTGGTCTTCACTTTCATATCTTAGGCCTTCTGCCTAAAGACATGGAACAAGCGTGTCTTTATTATTAGTGTTACTATTACTAACAACTACTAAACTCTACCATTTAAAAGCAAATGGCTTCCTTTAATAAGTCACATTATGTAACCAACAAAAATACATAGAATTTAAAATAAATGTAGATTCCACTAAAAAAAAAAAAAAAAGCGGAGGGGTGAGAAAAGGTTTATCAAGTGCAGAGCAAGCTAATTTGCCAGGAAATCTTCATAGAGGAAATAATCTTGAGTTGTGACACTATACTTTCTGCCCTTCATGCAGAAACATAAGTAAACAATCAGGTGTGTATTTGTCTATTGCTGAGATGTTTCCTTTCTGAGTGCTCTGTTTGGGACTTGGCAAAGCTGTTTAAGAGCTGGTGGTTAAGCATGAACTGGAACCCAAAGGCAGTGCAGCTGGTTGGATTGTCCTGGCTCTATCACTTATTAGTTGTGGGATATTAGGCAATTGTCTTTCTTTTCTAAGCCTTGGTTTCCTTATCTTTAAACTAGGAGTAACTATAAGTGCATCACCCAGTTCTAGTAAATTCTTCCTAGTGAAAGCTACTGCAAGGACAGCAGAGAATTCTCTGAGAGTAATGCGAGCTTCTTCAGGTTTTGTGATTTTCATGTTCTCTTCCAAACATCCCGATCTGAAAACTCTGCTCTAAACATAGTAAATAGCTACCTGTGCAATTTTTTAAAACGCTGTGGAATATCATTGATTATCTGATTCATTATCCACTCTGAAGCATTTCAGAATGAATGAAATTAGGTCGACTAAAATAAATGAAACAACCCACCAGTTCATTCTAGATGCTGAAAAGTCACAGCATCATTCAGAGAATGCCTAACTTTCACTTAGTGACTACATGAGAAGGATAAACACATAAAGGGGGTCATTCCTAGTCTATAGTGGAGTTGAATTCATGGCTATTTCATATTTCTTCAAACAAAAGGAAAATAATGCAGCAAATTTTCTAAGGTTTTAAAAAACAGAAACAAAGGCAATGAGCCCAAGAGTAACTATTTACAAATCACTTTTTAATCATCAGATGTCAATTAGTCATTAGTGATTCACTTTTGGGCCCTGATTTTATTTTACTAAGGATTCAAGCTAGTGTGAGAGTGACAGAAGCTGTGGACCATAGTCTTTAAAAAACTGTGTAACTTTTTTTGCAACCTGTCATTTAGAGATTGGGAATGTCCAAGGCTCCATGCAAAGTCTCTGAGCCAGATGCAGCTCCAGTGCCACTGAAATGGGGACCTGACCAGGGGGAGATGGGAGAGGTGTGTCCTTCTCCAGCCTCTGTGGATTGCCACTGCTTGGAGGGACAGCTGCTGGGGCTAATACAGAGCATCATATCTTCATCCTGTTGCCTCCAAGGCAACAGGGTGCCCTTCACTGACAGCACATCTCTCAGCAAACTTCCAGGCTGATTTCTGCACTCGCACAAAGCTCAGAACTGACCTTGTTGATTTATTTTCACACTTCACAAGTGGGAAGGAACCTTAAAACACTTTGTTTTGAAAGCTAAATTTGATTTGTTAGTACCAGGGAAAGCCCAGGACTTGGTAGTACCATTCTCCTTTCAAATGCTGGCTACTCTGGTCTCTCCTACAAGCATTGCCTCACCTTATCCCTACTAGAAATTCCATCTACAGGGGACTGTGAATGTTACAGATTTTGTCTCCTTTCAGCACCTGGCAGCCCAGAAAAACTGAGCCTAGCTGTAAGTTGCTTCCTTGTGAGCCATATAGCCATAATAATACATATTTTCACCCTGCTGTAGTAAATACATGAATATACAAAGCATCTAGCCACCTGGGGGTGTTTCAAAGCCAAATAAATGCTTTCCCGGGATTGATTTTAGGACTATGCTGTTTTCCAAAGATGCTTTCAGCTCACTTGTGTTTGTTATATCTTGCTTCACCTTGCAAGCTATTTCAGTTCTGTGACTGCATTTTAGGAAAAGAGCAAAATACTCACGCCTTTTAATGTTTCCTCTCTTTCCTTATGTTTCTACTCCATGTTCTACTTACATTAGTATTAAGCTACTTGCTCCAGAACCCTGCCAGTGTCTGTCTTCATTCTTACCTGTCCCTTCCCCTCTGCCAGGCAGCTCCCTGGTATTGACAAAAGCTGGGTTCAAGACCTCTTTGCCTTTCCTTGGTTTTGCTTATTTGTATTTTCCCAGCTTGAGTTGGGCTAACCGTGGGGTTTTCCATAGAAGAGGCAGGAGTTTGGATAAGCCAGCAGTTTAAGCAGGTTTTATGACCAGTCAGTGTAATAAAATGCATTCAGGGGTCACCCCAGAAACTTTAATCAGCACCAGGGGTCACTGGATAGCACTTCTAGACAGGAGAGCCAGAAATGAGGAACAGAGATTCAAAGGGGAGGAAGAGGTGGGGGAGGGGACCAGGGATCGAAGGTTCTCAAGTTATCAGAAATAACTTTTCAAAAAATCAATGTGTTTTGCAATCAGAAATGTAAAAAGACCTATAATTGCCCAGCGGAAACTAGAGATCTGCTGCAAATTTAAATGAGAGTTTTACCCAAAGACTTAATTTTTTCCCCTTGTGTAGTTCTGCTTGAAAGTTTGGCCTTATGATTGGTCTCGGGATGGATATCAGATATCTCACCCTGAAGGGAGAAACATTCCCACCAAATCCTTCTCCCCTGAAAGAAAAAAAATTCTGCATTCAATAATCAGAGCCTGGGCAGACAAATTGGCACCGCTTTTTTTTTTTTTCCCCCTCTCCAGCTTTCCTTTTATTTTCTGCTAGAAATAAGACTGCAGACTTGAGTCACAATTCACAAATATTTGGTAGTATTATGTTGCAGGCAACTGGGTGAAAAAACCCAGCAGAAGGTAATTCTTAAAAGCTCTGCCTTCACTCATGCAAACAAACTTTATGCTTCTCAATAAATCTCCTGTTTTGTAAGTGGCCATTAAAATAACAGATCATTTGATTAAAATTCTGTTTTCTTTTCACAACGGTCATTTGGAGTTTTTGGGAACCTCCAAATGTGGTCTTGGCCATGATGTCATTAGTATTTTATTAATGCATTCAAAAGGTTAAAAGCTCTTACTTTTTATAGGGCTTTTAAAAGCAAACATGTGATTGTCTCTTGCATAAACTGACTCTGAACCCATTAAAATGTGACAACAACTTCAGAACTGACCCTGTTTAAGGGTAAAAAATTGATCAAGGATTTGCCACATTTTTAATTGCTTTGAATGAAATGGAAACTGAACCGAGGCCAATATTTGGGAATGGAAAGAATTAAATCCAGTCCAACACCTTTCAATATAATAATGATATTTTTTAAATTAGGGTTTTTCCCTTTTAGAGTTGAATGATTCTTTATGGCACAAAAATAGTTTATAGCTTGAAAAGTTTATTTTTTCCTCTCTAGTCCAGTCACAATATAGTCAGTTCGTCATTAAAAATAAGATGGAAATTTTTTTTAAAATATATGTTTCAGGTGTTCTTACCTAAAAAAATTGCTCAGGGCAACAACTGTAAATTTGCCTTTGTTGTTTATTTGGCTGGAAAAGCATGCGTGGCTGTGTAAATTAGGGATGATGTTATCAAACTTTTGGACTCTAACTTTTAAAGTAGGCACCTCTGGAAATTATGTCATAAATCCACAATAAAACCGTGGTCTATGTAGCCATTTGCTGCTATTTTCCATTTGTCTCTTTCTCATCACATATGTTTTTAGGCTGGGACATCTCTTCCACTGAATGATATTTTATACACAAAAGAGAAATTTCCGCTCATCCCCACATCCAGCCATTCTAAGCTTTTTTTCTATTCTTACATCACTGATAAAAAGTTTTCTACTTTACCTTTGTTGTTTTATTCCTTTATTGTGTCGTGAAGGATCACATTTCTCACTCCAGTACATTCTATTTTATCAAAGCAGTTGGGTCTTTATTTTTTTATCCGTCACAAATGTACACACTACTGAGCTTTTCTTTCTTTCTTTTTTTTTTAATTGTTTCTGTGTCCTGAGGCCTTGGAGGAGCTACATAACTAGCAGGAGTCGATCAGCAGATCAGCTTGCATAACACGCACTTAATTATACAAACAAGTCTTTCTGGAGAAAGTCTTCTGACAATTACCTCCCGAAATAAATATACCTGGGTGACTGTCAATAGTAATAAAACCTGCACAATCATTTCTTAAAGCTTTTATTGTTTGCCCGTAATTAGCATGTTGATGTGATTAAAGCTACATTTGACTTTTGATAAACCCCAGACTCCTATAGATAACATTTCCAGCAGTTCAAAGCTGCTTTCATTAGAAGCGATATTTATCTGATTTGTAACCAATCAATTGGAAATAAAACTTTCCTGTGGCATGCCGTTAAAACAGCCGGCAGCAGCCCTGGTTTCCTCAAACCTCTCTGCTAGCCTATGTCCTTGAGTAAGATGGATTCCATATGGTTAGAGCAGGAGAACGGGACAGGGTTTGAAAAGGTAGAGAATGCAGCTCTGTGGAAAGCTCCTCCAGACGCACTGCTTATTTCTACTTACTGCTATTGGAAGGCACCGTAACTGCTGTAACCAATTTTCTTGAAAAATACACTTTCGTGTGGCAGCAGAAATGCCTGCAGAACTAGGGTTTGTAAGGGCATATTTGCGATGTTTACTCGGCTTCCATATTTTTAAGTTTACGTTTTGATTCTTTGATTAGACTTTTTCAATTCTGATTTCAACTTTATCCTCTTTGCCCTCTCCCAAAGTTATTTTCCCTTGTACTTCCATTCTCATTTTAGATCTCCTTTTTTTTCCCCCCTCGGATTTTTGTTTCTGTGTGCTTGCTATAGATATATTTGCCTTGCAATACGTTTAAATTTCCTTGTTCAGAATTACCAAGTTTTAAATTTTGAAGTTTTGACAAATACACAAAATAATGATTTTTCAAAGTTTATCTGACCCAGCAAATATCCATAAGCAATAGAGGAGCCTGGAGCTAAGAGCATCTCTACATTATCACTGTGCAAACGTCCCATCCTACATGCCTGCATTACAATTCCTACATGATAATTTCAGCCTCTGCACAACTCTATTTATTCTTGTTCTCAATAGGAAAAAAAGAAGAGAGAAAGAGAGAAAATCCACCCCAAAATCTGTATGTTCTTATTCAAAGCACTTTTCGCCTCTTATCCTCTATACTCTGCAAACATTTCATATTTTTATAAATGAAATAGAGGAAAGAAAATATTTTCTATAATGGAACCAGTGTTGACATGCAAACCTTTATGGATTTCCAGCCATGGTTCATTAAAATCTGTCTTTTAAATATATGAAACATATGCATAAATGCTATATATGCCATGCTTTTTAAGTCGAATTTGAAAGTGAATGTACATAAACAAATTATTTTATTGCTATTAAGATGAAAATATGAAATTTGTGTCTGAGATGCCTCTTATACTAATTTGGATGTGTTCAAAGACTTTCAATTTTTATTTAATTATATGGCTTCCCTGTGCCCATTTCAAGGGTTTTCTCAAACACTGTAATTTATAACTTTATAGATAATCCCATACAATTTCAACCTTATCTAAGCACACATATATCTTCGCACAGGTAATTCAATTTCATTGTCTTGAAAATACTGGCTCGTTTTAATCTTAAAATTACTTCAATTATAGAATAAATATCTTGGAAGTGAATGTCATTTCATATACATATCGCCTTAAGGTAGTTGCACTTAAAAATTGAGGGAATAAGAGGAGGAATTATTTTTGCAAAATGAATGGTACAGGAGATAGTGAGGTTGGGTGTGATAAGTATGTCTTTACTGGCTTGGGGTTTATGAATATGCCTTATAGCCAGGAGAATTTTGGAGAACACCAACTCAGGGAAAAGGTCAGTAGTGCACTATGTGTCTCTTGAAAGCAGCTTTTATTAAATAGCTAAACATTTTTTTCCATTTACTTTAGAAAATATTTTATAAATCATTAAAAATCCATTTTAAATGTCAACTGAAATGTGGTTCTTCACTTTCAATGCATTCTCTCATTTCTCCATCTCCTAATAAATATACATTAAGGTAAGTCTGTGAGCAAATATATTATCCTAGCAAAACCCAAAATATTTATTCTCATCACCTTGATTTTGAATCCATTAACTTAAGATTATTAATCATGCATTCTTTGGATAAAAATTTCATTTCTGTTGGGAAAAATGTTCAGCATATTTTAGAAAGTAAAGCAGGAATTTTTCTGCACATAAATTATCTTGTAATCAGCATTCAGATGATCACTAAAATAACAGAGACAGAGAATTCTGACATGCACCATGCCTTTAGAATACTCTCTGCGTATCACGGAAATCACAGTGACAATATTTCAAGTAATAGAAGAAGAAATATTTTCAGGTTTACAAAGAGAATTCATGCATTTCTGCACAGTTTTATCCTGTGGGGGTAGTCTGGCTTATGGACAAATAAGACAGCAATAATATATTACACCAAACAATTAAAGGTAGAGGGGAAAATCTGGCCTACCTGAACTTTAAAAAAAATTGGTCCTTAAATGTGGTTTGCAGCTTAATGTGTGTATAATAAAGGCACATAAAGTGACCATGATACGAAGATTTAATTATTTGTTTTGTGCATCTTCTCTGTGATTTACTTCTCTTAAACAATCTATACTATATATAACTTTTGTACATTTTTTGTTGGGGACATGCATCTACCTAGTCATTGACAGCAGGTACACAATGACAAATATCAAAAGGAAAACTGAAAATTCTTAATTGTTTCCATTTACAATGCACAAGGGCTGGGTGTCTAAAAATCATGGAGATCCTGGCCTGATGGTTTCAGTTTTTATCTGGGTGTTTGGCATTATGTACACATGGCCATAGGCTCTGTTCCTTTTCTGCTGAGGTGCCTGACATATACAGATACAGCATACTTCAAAAGTACTCTCTGGAGCAACTGCAGAAGTGATTGAAAAGACATTCTTCAGGCTGCATACTTGAAGAGGGGAGATTTGAACATTTTTTTTTTCTGGGAGGTATGCAAGCCAAGTCATTCCATTTCACATCTCTCTTCTATGTAGAGATGATTTTCTCCCATATCTGTCTTTGCACTTGCATGTGTTAATTTCTTTATTTTTGTTTCCTGAAATTCCTATGCTGTTTCTTAAAATGCTGTACACACTGGAGATTTAAATCTTTTTCAGAAATCCTACTCACATCATCAAAATGACTCCATGTTTCTGTGTCTTCTTGAATAAAAAATCTAGATTGTGTGAGAGGGAAGAATCTTCATATTTCAAATATTACCTGAAGCAGAATGAACGTTAGGCTTTTCTAGTAAGTCTTTAAAAAAAGCCAGAATGTCCATAAATTTGGATGGAACAAGTAATCTGATTTCTACTGTCTTGTTAAACTACCAGCCTGATTCAAGTTTAAGTAAATCTCAATTTACTTGAGGAATTGGTTCTGCTTTTTCCCCCCTTCTTTTTACATTCCTGAGCTGAGGCACACATAAGCCGTGTGCTCCGTTGGATGTGACTTTTCAAGTCTGATCATACATTCATAGAAACCACACCATGTAAATCCTTACCAGCTCCCCAAACAAAAAGAATGAGGACAAAAATACACCCTGTCAGGGCATCACTTTATATTCCTTGTACTCATGAAGCTCTTTAAAACTTACTCTGTATTCAGATAAAACTTGTTTGCTTCAATTTAGATTAAAAACAACCATCTTCTTTTCAGATCTATATGGGACTGCATGGCTAGTGTCATTATATTTTTCATTTTTCCACAGCTGGAAACATATTGTAACAAAGTCAGTTAAAAAACAGAGTTTCAATAAAACATAAAGGAATTCTTTAAATATATGAATATAGTTACCTCTCCTCCCTGGGTCTCAGAAAACTAGTTCTTAAAAGCTACTTAGAGGATTCACCTCAAGGAAGTCTCACACACAAGATGGTGGCTTTGGACAAGTCTATTCACAGGGAAGGTTCTGAGGGCGGTGTAGACTCTTGTAGAGAAGGGGGCCAAGGGCAGCATGCTTTTCCCTTGATGGGCACCCCTCAGTGCCACTCCTGGGGTCTGCTCTTCACACGTTGTAGGAAGATAGGATGGAGATGGACAGAGTGGGCTCCAGAGATGGGCCTCTTGTTTGAGCTGGCTTTGGCAATTTTTGCAGCCACTTTAGAGCCTAGAAGAGAGAATACTAAAAAAGTTTTAAAGGGGAAGAGAAGAAAAAGAAGGGGGTGGGGGTGGGACGAGAGAAGAAAGAACAGGCATTCTCAGCTCCAACGGAAGCTATGCCAAGAAGCAACTAACTAAAAACAGACTGAACAGAGACGAAAAATGAGGAAAGAATAAAATGGTTTGGAGTCAGGCTGACAAATGCACGAGAGAAAAATTCACATGGTTTCAGAGCAGTACTTGGCATGTACCTCAGAAATTCGTGTGTGTGTGCGCGCGCGCGTGCGCGTGCGCGTGTAAGGATGCGTGTGTGTGTTGGTTTTTATTTCTGGAAAACTATTTTGCAATCTCTTTTTACTGAAAAAGATGAGTTATTTTCTTTCTTTCTGAATAATGGCAAGACCACTCCCACCTTGTTCCCCACCCCCTCCACCAAAGCCTACCTCCTCTAACTAAAAGCAGTTTAAAAAAAAATATTTTCTTGTGCTGAATCACTAGATTACTTCCTACTGTCTCTAACCAAATAGAGTACTGAATCCAATGACTGCACTTATATCGACTTCCAAATAGTTCCCCAACACCCCTTTATGAGAATATAAAGGACCATTGACTGGTTTCAAAAGAAGGCTGGGAGCAACACAAGCCAATTTTGATTCTGCACTACTTTGAATAGTCTAAGCAGCCTCGGGCTGAAGTCTGCAAGTATTTGGCTTATTAGATCTAATCCACTGATGGCTTGTGTGGTAATGAATGTCTGAAATGCTTGTCTATGACTGGGAATTCTTAATGCTGTCCTCATGGTCTCTGCTGTACTTTCCTGCTTATAAACGGAGGCTCAACACACTCAAATCATCCATGGAACTATGTGAGTTGGTGACACCTAGAGAAGAAACTCACCAATATGATGCTAATTTCCCTCTCATCTTTGACCAGAAGAGTAATTATATATAATTTGAAGAAGCAGTTCTTTTGAGTGAGAAAATGTAAGGGAAATACAGAAGTGTGTTTAAACTAAATTGAATGCCTTTGGATAAGAAATACAGATGTAGTTTGAACTAGGTCGTTCCTTTCTGTCTGGTTATCAAAACACTAGGGGATTTTGCTGCTCCAAAAGCCCAGGCAACAGTGTGGATGTTCTTATTTGAATCTCTCTCTGCCCTTGCAAAGGCTAGACTTGATGAAGCAAGGACCCTTAGAACAGCTGCCAGGGACTTTTGTCTGCTTCTCTGACCACACATGTTCTAAAGGCACTGATAGTAACTAATCATAACTGATTACTCAAAAGGGTAGTATTCAAGCATCGACTTTCCATGCCTCTCACTTGCCGCTCCATCCCCCCACCGCAAGCACAACCAGGTTGTGTCAGTCTGGACATATCTGTAGGTCACTCTGCAGAAGTGTGTGGATGTGCTCACCTCCAGAATATTTATGTAGCATCCTTAGAGAAGGATGCTATATATCTTTTGAAATATATGTTCTATCTTGTCCTCATTTCCAGTGTTTTTTTTTTTTTTTACATCATAAGTGAGCTTCTCAAAGGGGTGAACTTTTCAATGAGCAGTAAAAAAGGTAAAGTCTAAGCCAACTGATGTGGGTATAAGAGAGGACTCACAGGTATAGCACTAACCACCTCACTAGGGTTGATGGAGGCAGTTGGGGGACATGTATTTTAGTTATCTAAGCAAGGAGCCAGAATGTTGGTATTTGGTATTGATTGAAATTCTACTTCTCTCAATTTCTATTATGATGGAAAGTTCCAGGTGAATGAAAGTCAAATCTGGTCACTCCCATGCGGTAGAAAGAGACTAAGCTTTAAAGTCAGACAGCTCTGAAGTAACCAACTAACTACAGTACATATTAACTATGTGACCTCTGGCCTCCCTGAGCCACAGTATCCTCACCCCTAAAAGGAATACCTTCAAGGGATTTCCAAGATAAGATGTAGAATGTGCTTGGTATGTTGAACAACAAACTAAAAAACCCAAAAAATCTCAATATTCAATCAAAACTAGTTTGTTCTATTGCCCTAAAAGCAAAACAATTTTTGTAGTGAACTATGTTGTTGCAAATAAGTTTAAAATCTAATTGTCACCTCTCTTTAATTATTGATGATCTTGCTGTACTTTGATAGGTTAGTGTAGCTGCAGAATTTAAGGACTTGATAAGCAATGTCTTAAATGACAAGTATACTCTATAAACGTCCTTTAGTATCAAATATTTGTAAGGCAGCTTTCTTATGCCATAACATTTATAATGTCTTTGAATATTGTGGTTAAAGCTATATATTATTTAATTCTCACAATTTTATGAAGTAGTTATTCCTATGTTACAAACAGGAAAATTGAGGCTCAACATGGTTAAAGTGTTTGTCAGCACACAAACAGTGGAACTGAGATTCAAACTCAGTTCTCTTTGGCTCTAAATCCTAAGCTCTCAACCACTGTTTTTATTGCCTTATGCTCTACGACTGTATCACACATTTATGGATGCACAAATACTCTGATGACAGAGAGACTCACTTTTCTGTCCATGTAACTTCTCCTACCTTTTGGTAGTTTTCTTTGAATCTGATGGTCTTTCCGAGAAGCCAAGAGGGACATTTAAAGAATTGTATCAAAAGAAATGTGTAGTAGTATAGGGTAAAAAATAGAAAGAATCCTCTGAATTCTCTACAGGTCCTGTGATTATGAGCTTGTTTCTGGAAATATTCCCCGGAGTCATTAAGTGCTATTTTTCATTTATTGGGACATTTTCATGGCTGACATTTTAAAAACACACTTGGAACATTTGACTATTAAAAAATTTAAATGTGCTTAGTCCAACACATGAGATTTCAAAGAGTGCATGTCAAAAACAAAGCAAAAAAAAAAAAAGCCTCATCAATTGATCACACATTGAAATAATAATATTTTAGAGATTAAATAAATACATTAAAATTATTTTGACCTGTTACTTTTCATTTTTTAAAAATGTGACTACTAGAAACTTTTTAATTATATATGTGACTTACATTTGCAACTTGCAGTATATTTCTACCTAACAGCATTGCTTTATACCCTCAAGAGTAGAATGCACCAGATGTTTGAAATGTATCAAATCTGCACCTTGCCCCATACAGTCTCAGAGAACAGTAAAAGCAAAGGCTTATTTATCTTCCATGCTATGCTGCTTTAGTGCTTTGTGTACAAGGTACTTTGGCTGTACAGAGAGATTGCCTGTCCTTTTTTTTTTTAAATTTATTTATTTTTATAAAAGAGCTGGGGTACAGGCCAGAGGCGCAGGAGGGTGAAAGGAATCATCAGAGACAGAGCGGGGAGCAGAACAGGCAGACGACAGAAATACACTGCTGAGGGGAGCAGCTGGCCCGACAGGAGATGCCTGCCACGCCATGTGGGAATCTCTATGGCCAGCCGGGAACCAAACCCACGCTGCAGAGACTGCAGACAGCTTCACAGCGCTGCACTTAACCCGCTGTGCCACCGGGGAGGCCCAGATTGCCTGTCTCTCTCCATGTGGCTAGTGCTAAAGTGAAGATTCCTTAAGTTTGATGAGAATTATTTAGTTAAACCAGGAACAGTGTGTGTATGTGTGTGTATGGGTGTGTAATGCATGGTCTTTTCCCTTAAACACCATGGAGCAGGCATTGGAAAAATTCAGGAATTTGTCCCCAGTTTTGCTGGGACTGGGTAGATGAACATGGAAGAGAGGGATGGAGCAGAAGACTGGTGGAGAGCTCTAGAAACCTACTCTAGGTTTCCCCATGAACAATAAGGGCCTTCCATAGCTTGAGTCCTCCGCCTGAATACAAGAGAACATTGTCCAAAGTCATCAACCATGCAGAGGAGCTGATAGGCTCTCATAACTGTCTGTGGAGAAACCAAATGGCTTTTCCAACCACCCCACCTAGAAATGGTTTGTTCAGGTCACAGAGAGGAGGCTACAGCTGATTTCCATCTTGGAGGAAGGAATTGTTCCCGTCAGCTGGCCTGCCTGGGATTGCAGCTGAGCCATATTTAACCTCTAAAGCTAGATGTTTTAGTGCCTGGCTCTTTTTAACTGGCATATGTTAAGAGCTTTGAATTAACAGGTGCATAAAAACTGTCAAAAAACACTTAAATCTCAAGACAGACTGTCAGTTGTATTAAAAAATATGGTGTTACATAACCACGCACTCTCAACACATCCAGCATGTTACAGCTTGGAAAGTCCTTACTCCCTCCTAGCAACCCAGTAATGTTAATTTATCCTATGAAACAGAAGGCTCTGGTCCTTTAACCTCTTGATAGAGGATGTGTGTGTGTGTGTGTGTGTGTGTGCGTGTGCGCGCGCACACACACATGCCTATGAGGGTTTGGGTTAGAATCATGGAGCGGGAAATTTTCCCTTTTGTAACTGAATCCTCCTTCAGTTTCCAAGATCCTGATTTGTAAAGTAAGCTAATTGAAGGAAAAAAGAACTCCCAGAGTTCTGGAAGGCAAGCTTGAAGTTATTCCTTTTGAGGAAGATAAACAACTTATCATGCAATATGGTGAAAATTAAATTAAAATTTGCACAGGATGGTAGAGAGAAAAATTGTGTTGTTAAAGCTGAGTGAATTACAACAGTTTCAGGTGAGTATATAAAAGCACTTAGTTAAATAAGTAGAATTAAGTATGATCAGGTTAAAGCAGAGGATAAACATCCATTTCCATAATATTATGAATTATTTTCACGTATTTTGAAAGAAAATGCTTATATATTCAAAACTCTAAATTTGGGATGAGAGAACCTAGCACATAAGTACTGGTGTAAGTACTTTTCTTGCACATAACATGCACCATAAAAACATTCTTAATTTAATCAAATTAAGTCTGATATTATCTTGACTATTTATAGAGTGATATCTTGGATTCAGCACTGGGTCCTAATCTACCAAATTAGGCGACCACAGTCAAGTTAGTTGCTTCTTCAAGTTTTATTTCTTTTTTAAAAAATTGTAATATGGGGCCTCCCTGGTGGCGCAGGGGTTAAAGACAGTACTATCAAGCTATTGCCAGCCACTGCAGCAGGAGTTCGATCCCTGGCCAGCCAGGGAGCAACACACATGGCGCAGCAGACCTCTCCTGCCTTGCCCGCTGCTCCCCTCAGCAGTGCATTTCAGTAGATCTGCCTGTTCTACTCTCCACTCTGTCTCTGATGAATCCTCTCACTGCCCCCGACACCTCTAGCCTACACCCCAGTTCTTGTATGCATAAATAAATAAATCTTTAAAAAATTGTAATATGAAGGTGGATGAGGGTGGCATGGTAAAGAAAGACTCCTTAACAATCATCTTGGTTCTATAATTTATAAAATTCTGCCTGGAATAAGAGTGCCACTCAGCATCCCTTGATAGATGGCTACAGCCACGATACTGAAATGATGAGGCAGTTGATTTTCTTATTTGTTTGTTCATTTATCTTTTTGTTTTTTCTGTGTCCTGCCACTTGCACTGTTTTGTTCTTTCATTTTAATGTGCATCCACTTGTCTTTCATGGATCATGTTTCCTAAGAAATAAGCTCTGAGGTGGAAATATGGGTGCTACATTTTATTGGGAAGTATGTTTGAAGATGAAAACTATAAGAAAGTCAAGGAAGCAGGACTGAGCAGAGAGGGAGAGGTTGGGTTGGGCTGTAATCATAATAAAGGGCTCAGTTGAGCCCATGGGGTGTTCTGGCCCTTGGTTCTTCCCTACTGAGTCCTTTGTATGCCCACAATTACTAGTCCTGGGTTTCAAGCTATCTTCCAGGAAAAGGACATTGTTTTCGGTAAGGCTTTAACCTAGAGCAATTCCTGGAGATCTGACGGTGAGCTGTTCTTCGCAGCAGTGGGGAGGGAAGTCTAGGTCTTGAAGGGTCATCTGGAATGAGCATCTCACAGCATATAGCTAGTAGGCTACAAACCCTGAACCAGGATCTGGTCTCATGGTTCTTATAGTTCTTTTGTTACTTAGTGATGGGGAGACTGTGAGGATATATTCTAGGAAAAGAGGTGATTTCATTGTATGAATGTCATAGAGTATACCTACACAAAATTAGATGATATTGCCTTCTGCACACACAGGCAGGTATATCTACCGTAGCATATACAGTCCATCATTGACTGAAATGTTATTCAGCCAGTGACCATAGATGTGTTATGCTAGGCAAGATACTTAATTTTTGCGCTTTTTTAAAAAATGTTTTTTTAAAACTAGGTTGTTAGTTTTTTACATGTCTCAGTAACTTTGGGGTTACATTTTCATTCCTCCATGCATATGCATATGCTTCATGTACCCTCCACCAAACCTCCTGTGCCAATGTCCCATCTTCTTCTTTCTGCTATCTCCTCTCCCTCCCCTGTTTCCTCTGGTAACCAGTATATATATATATATATATATATATATATATATATATATATGTTATTTATATTCCACAGATAAGTGAAACCATCCAGTATGGTTGGCAGAAAAACATCTGCCTTTCACTTTCAGGCTTCACTTAGCAAAATCACCTCAAGTTCCATTCATTTAGTCTCAAAAGGAACTATTTTATATTTTATAATGACTACATAGTATTCCATTTCCAAATTAGGAATATTTCCAAAACCAGGTTAAGTCATCATGAAGACTAAAAGAAAAAACATTTGTAAAGCATCCAGTAGAGGTCCTGACATGTAATACATTTTTTATTAAATGTGTTTCACTTTCCGCTCTCATCAAATGAGAAGCCTATGTCTAAGGCTAGGTCATTCCACAGATGAAATGTTTTCCTATCTTAAGCTGCCTTTTTCCTCCAAGAGTACTTATATTTGGATCTGGATTGTGCCGTCATTTCTGCTGCCTGAAGGTTATCACTCTCATCAGGAAAAAAACATTGAAACATGGTAATCTTCCCTGCCCACCAGCACCTCATTCCACCCCCACACCATCCCAGCTCTGGCATTACTCGCCATTAACTGTTAATCCATCAGGGATTGAGATAGGAAGTATCCTCCAGAAAGGCTATTTCAATTTACCTTGTGCATTAATTTGAGGGGCTCTGGCTCAGTATCCTGCCAAATTTCTCTGACATCAGTTCATTAAGATGCATAGAATTTGGTTGGGATAGTGGGGAGGTGGACAGAAGCATTTTGTTATTTTGCCAAATTCCTTTTCAAATATGAATGCAAGCCAAAAACAGACAGAATGCACCATTTCCAGTGCTGTTTTCCCATTGGAAGGTGTTCATATTACTGTTACTCTTTTTAGCTTTATTGAATGGCAAGAAAAAGATCGTTTCTGTAACAGGTATGGAGGAAAAAGGGATTTTGCCCCCAAAGATATTTTAAGAGAGAGATCAAAGTGTGGGTGTTTCATCTGATACGCATTTCTACTTTGGATACTTGGCCTTGTTGCCTGTTTTGAAATTCCGATGTGCATGTCAAATAGGCAAGGCTGTTCCCCATTCCTGCTTGCTCTCTCCTTACCCCCTTCTTTGCTCGCAGAGGTTTCCTTCTGGCTTTTCCCCTGCTCAGCCAGTCTGATGTAACATCACAGCAGGCAAATGAAGGAGATGCACGGTCCTAAAACCAAAGCCTGTTGGTAAATATTTTGATTTTTGAAAAGCTGAAAAACAATTGTTATTTTGGATGTTGAAGAGCCAAGGTCAGGAAGGAAATTCCTGAAAAGGAACCTGGCCCAAGCACTGGCAATCTCTCTTTAGCTGGGAGATATTTTTATCTGTGAATATGGAACAGGAAGATCATTTTCTCCAAACATTAGAATGAAACCAAATCTTTACCAGCCCGCCAGCAACTTGTAATAGAAAAGAAGAAAATTCCTTGAGCCCTAACCATGGTGAACTTAAAACCATAACAATAAAATAATCTAAAAAGACCTAAACAAACAAAAACCACTTTTCATTCCACTGTGTGAGCTAAACAATCCCACCCCTCAGGGTGTATTAGTTTTTTTTTTTTTTTTTTTTTTAGTTGATTTACATTTAGGCATCCCTTCTGCCTCTCTTTAAAGGAACCTGAAGTGTCTTAGGCGTGGAAATTAGTTTCTTTTTTTTTTTTTTTAGATTTATTTATTTTTATGCAAGAATTGAGGCGCAGGCCACAGATATGGGGGGTGGTGGTGAGAGGATTCACCAGAGACAGAGCAGGGAACAGAACCGGCAGACGGACCAAAGTACACGGCTAAGGGGAGCAGCGGGCAAGGCAGTCTGTCCCTCCATGTGGGTTTCTCCCTGGCTGGCCGGGAATCAAATTCATGCTGCAGTGGCAGCGGATTGCTTCACAGGTTGCGTCCCAACCCTTGTGCTACCAGGGAGGCCCTAGTTTGTCTTTTTTTAAAGGTAATTTTTTTTTTTTAAAGATTTATTTATTTATTTATGCAAGCACTGGGTACAGTCAGAAGCGAGGGAGGGTGAGAGAAATCACCAGAGCCAGAGCGGGGAGCAGAACAGGCAGACTGACAATGCACACCACTGAGGGGAGCAGCGGGTGGCAGGAGAGGTCTGCGCACCATGTGGGACCCTCGACCAGCGGCCAGGATCGAACCGGTGCTGCAGAGGCTGTGGGCAGCTTCGCAACCCAGCGCTCAACTGCTGCACAACAGGGAGACCCTAAAGGTAATTTTTATTAGTGATTTCCATTGTGCTACGGATTATAGAAGATGGCATGTATTTCTTCTTTTTCTCATTCTTAAAGCAAGTATGTAACAGTTCCCTGAGACATATCATTCAATTAAAATTCTTCATTTTAACACTTCAATTTTGATAGAGATGGTCAATGGCTCAGTTATTGCTTCGCAGCTGGCACTTTATCAAACTTTAATGGACCTCGAAGTAAAACAAGTCTCACTCTGAATAGGAATGGAATTCAGTAGGAATTTTGAATATTCATAGACTGGGAGGAAATAACAGTATTGGAGTGTGGGGAAGGGGCTGGGAGGTGATCTGACCTTCTAAGCATCTCTCAAGATTACCTTGGGGCCTCTCACTTTCTGGACCCTCATGCTACTTTGCCTTGATTGCCAGAACTTACCAACTTAGCAGGGCCTCCCCCTCCCTGCTGGGATGAGTGGTCTCTTGTTCTCCTAATGTCAAGTCCTCCTTCTCAGGTACCTCGCATATGCCCAGAGTTTGTGTCTTGGGCCACAATTTTTAGACTTTGATAAGACAGTACACCTCTGACATCCCCAGCCACCAAGATGACATAGTCCAGAAAGATAAGGAACACTATCCCATGTGGCAAATATTAACCAGTGGGAAAGAGGACATAGGTAGGACTTGGTCAGGTAAATTTCCTCTTCTTCCTCATACCCGTGGTCTGCTTGGCGGTATCATTTCTTCATATGGTCCATCTGCTGAAGTTTCTATGGATATCACTACTGCACAGCCCACTCTATCTCTCTATCTTCATGGTGTCAGCCAGCACAGTAGTACTTCCTATTCTTTTTTTCCTAACTTCCTTCTTCCTCACTCTATCTCACTCCCAAGTAAAGCATCAGCCCTTGATTCAGGGTCTAGACAGCTATTTCTAGCTCATACAGGAGGGCAACATGAAGACTTCTAAGAAACAAGCCTTCTCCAACCCTCAGGACTACTGTCCGCATCTTAGAAAAGGGTATATATATATAGGAAATTCCCCTGAGGAGCTGGGGATGCCAAGACTACTCTTTATTTCAAGATTCTGATTGCAGACCATTGCACAAACCGTGTCTACAAAGGCAAAGGGGGAAGAGATCTTTCTAGTTCCTTGGAGCACCTCTCCTACAGGGCACTGTGGGCACAGGATGGCCCTGAGGGCCCACTGAGTAGTCACAATGGTAGTTGGAAGTAACTAAGTCTTAGAGGTTGAGATGAAGAACTTTCATGGGCATATCACTAAAGAACAATAGACAGAAGAGAAGGTATGATATGTAGTGTATAGTGGTTTGAGAGAATTTATTTAGAAGAGTTTATGAGGTCCCTCTTAGAACACTTTTAAAGATTTTTTTATTTATTTATGCATACAAGAGCTGGGGGTAGTGTAGACCAGAGGTGCAGGGGAAGGGGCTAGAGGATTCACAAGAGACAGAGTAGGGAGCAGAACAGGCGGATCCACTGAAATACCCTGCTGAGGGGAGCAGGAGGAGAGACAGGAGAGGTCTGCTGTGCCGTGCGGGTCAACTCCCTGGCCAGGGATTGAACTTGTGCTGCAGTGGCTGCTGACAGTTTGTAGTGCTGAGACCTAACCCCTTGCTAAGAAAGAGGCCCCCCTCTTAGAACACTTTTAGAAGTTGTAGAATTATTTGGATATTTGGTAAAGGGGAGGCTTGAGGATAGGGTCAAAGGTTCTGAAATACAATGTGGACCAAAGTCAACTTTCGTAATACAGTCATTGAGTTATACTCACTGACAGTATTCTGCATTGGCTAGCCACATAGTGATATCTATTTGGTGTTATATTTTGGTAAGGCCTGTGTGACAGCTGGTAAGTCCCATTATATATGTGGGTATATGAAATATTTCATAACTGGCTCTGCTTTATTTTTTTCCCCCTAAATCCTAAGCCCAGTAATCAACCCATGAGACATTCCATTTCCCTTATAAACAATCCTACATCACAACGACCCCAAATCTTCTTATCTAGAACACTGATGTGACAACTGACCCTTTGGGGTGACAGCTCTACGTCAGGTGGGATAGAGGGCTTGACAATAGGAAAGACAATGTTTTAGGGGCAGGGCACTTAACCTAAGCCCTCTACTTAAAACAAAGGCAACATCCAGATACTACCTAATGATGTGTGAAAAATCAGTAGTAATAATGAAGAAAAAAGTAGCCTTAGTAAAGAACAAACAACAGTTAAGTAATAATGAGAGCTGAACCACTGACTTCTTCTCTTTAGTTTTAAGTGATCTGTGCCACAATTTCTAAGTTAAAGAGCAAGTGAGGGACCACCCCCGTTGCCAAGCATAAGTATCTCTGTGGCAAGGAGATGAATACCATATAATTGGAGTCATAAATGAATTCTCCGCAAAAGAGTCAGAATAGCTCAAAAGGCATGCCAGCAATGTTCATCAAAATTTCTATTTTGGAATCTTATGATTTTCTTTTCCATTTAGTCTTTTCTTTGAGCAGTTAGAAGGATGCTTATTATTTTCATTTCAAAATAATAATAATAAATATTAACACAATAAAATGTCAGAATTAACACACATGACACAAGATCTGCAGTTCAATATCTATCTGATTGTCAGCAGATCTATTACTTCTGCTTTAGTCCAGTATATACTGTGACATATATTTATGTATATACCATTGTGTATATCCAAAAGTAAAAAATGGATATTGTGCATTGCTGATTATTTACTGCCCCTCCCCGCCCTAACTGACAAAATAACGTAATTTATTCAACTCAGCAATCAAATTTTGTTGATTTTCACTGCTGTATCTCCACTATTATAGTGCTTGACATTGGTAGGTATTCAAGAAATAGATAATCAAAGAATGAAATTTACCATGGAGATGACTCTAGTGGGTTAAATCTCTTGAAACCATCTCTAATTCTGAAAAATCTGAACAGTTTTTACCCTTAGTCTATACACTAAACTATATGAAACACATAATTTTGAGACCTAATTTTTATTCCTTTTTGTTCCTTTACCCTGAAGAATATACCCCAGTTAATCAGGCAAAAGAGAAGTCACGTGTATAACTGTAACAAAGGAGGAACAAGTATAAGATTTTTCATTACAAAAATATTCAAAAGTGTGTGTTTTTGTGTACAATAGGGAATTATTTTCCTTCTCATCAGTGTGCTTATCCCCATCTTCATTATCCATTATGAACTAATACACACTACAGTCAAAAGTAGGGAAAAAGTCAAAAGACACAGGCAAGAAGGAAGTCTCAGAAGACAGTAGGATGTACTATAAACAAAAGCACGCTAGTAGGGATCAGGAGATGGGGGTCTTCAATAAATTATTTAACCTCTTTATCTTCCATGGGCTCAGCTATAAAATAGAAATAATAATAATCATGTTGCCAATCTTAAATGGCTCTCAGGAATATCCAGTGAAATCAGGACTTAAGAATTTGTTTTTAAGATTTATTTTTATTTACTTATGCATACAAGGACTGGGGTATAGGTCAGTGGTGTGGGGAGTGAGTGGATTTACCAGAGACAGAGTGGGGAGCAGAATAGGCAGATTGACTGAAAGACACTGCTGAGGGGAGCAGCGGGTGAGACAGGAGAGGTCTGCTGAGCCATGTGGGTAACTCCCTGGCCAGGTAGCGAACTCATGCCACAGTGGCTGATGATTGCTTGATAGTGCTTAGACTTTAATCCCTGTGCTACCAGGGAGGCCCCAGGACATGAGAATTTTGATGTGCTCTGATGCCATAAAATGTGATTATTACTCGTGAAAAATCTACATAGGACTTAACAAGGCATTAGAGTCAGACAGACATGAGTTCAAATCTTAAGTTCTCTACACCAGAGCTAGATGAGTTACAATGAGTTATTAAAATTTTCTGAACCTCTAATCTTTATTTTAAAGTGTGGCTAATCATACCTGTTAGTGTTGATGTCACAACTTCACATGGTCATCATGTTGCTAGACATGATCATTTAAAATGAACAGAGGTTTATGGAGGATTTCAGCTCAAGAGTGTGACAAAATGGACCTTGCTTACTTACTAAAGTAAATGGAAACCGATGCACTATATAAAATATACAATGCAAATGATCTTCCTGAAGGTAAGGCCATAATTGCAATTCTGACTGGTTATGAGATCAGGAGAAACCAACCGATTCTACCAGTTAGCAGTACCTTGAGCACATGATGCTCACAAAAATAATCATTTTTCTTCAAATCTCAGAGTTTAGTAACTTATTTGAGTAGTAGCTGTTATGGAATATTATGATGATAAGTCAAATGAAAAAAAATTACAACGAGTGACAAACAATAGAAGAAAGATTTCATTCATTAAAAAGTTTACAAATGACAAAGAACATGATGAGAGAAGGTCATTTAAATCAAATTTTAAAAAATAAACTGAAAATAGCAGCACATAGGGCTTTTTCCCAAGACCCCTGGATTTGATGGACAAAAAGTTTCAACTCCGCTTGACTCATTTTCAAAGTTTGCAATGGTGCAAAATAACTCTGGTGTCTTATTTTCAGAGTAACCCTGTTTCTGATAGAACTTAAAGAAGGAAGTAGTTTGCTAATGAAAATAGGGAAGTGAACCAAAGGTGAGACCATTTTTCTTGAGACAGCAATAAAGAATAACAGAGTCATGAAGAAGGATCCCAAGGTCAAACCCCCAGGATTAATAAGAAAGTAACCATGAAGATTTTCCATGGATAAACAAGAGTCACCTGAAGATGTGGGCAGTTAGAATTTCCTGTACTAAGATTTATAGGACAGAGAGTAAGAGAAATGAGTGTAATCATGGAGGTGCCCTAGGGCAGGAGTGTGGCATGCCAGCTGCCAGGTAGCAGTTAATGCCAGCTGTTGGGCATTATGCTGACGTCTAGGACTTCAATGCCTTGCTGTCTGATGAAAAGCTCTCAGATTCAGCTGGTCCCTAACCTCCTTGCTAAGCTCCATGCTGTCACCTGCGTCCTGTGCTCTGGGTTTGTGTCATGCCAAACACTTCTATTCTCTTTTGAAGTTGAGTGCAACATGCTCTCGCTCTCTCTCTCTCTTTTTTTAATCCCCATGCTTTCTGCTTTTCTATTTGGAAAAAAACATGTGACTAGAAGAGAAAAAGGAGTGGGTGGATATAAGTGTTAAAGGGCATTGCCTTAGACCTGCCTGTAATCACAGGTACCTTGTTAGGACTGATTTATGTTTGGCCAACTTAGAAAATGTTTTTACCAAAACAGTTCAGTCCTAATTCATAGAGCTGTGTAGTCTTTCACTCTCAATCGGGCTTAAACTACTAACATGATTTAAGCTCTGAAATGCACACATTGCCCAAGGCAAGGATTTAAAGTGAGAGTTAAGTTTTCAGTCTTTTTACAAAGTATGCTTTCTCAACCCCTGTCACTTCTCCAGTTACCAAATCTTTTCCAACCTGTCTGGACCTTCTGGAGCTGAGGCATAAATCAGGAGAAATATGGTTGGAAATGGCCTCCTTTTCTTCAAAGCAACATGTACCCACCTGAATGAAGCATTAGAAATGGTGCATGTGGTTTCCATTATGCCAAGGGAAAGCCTATCCTAACTGCTCCAAACTGTCTTTCTGGTGTATGACATCACAGTCCAAGTTGATTAAAATACATTATGAAGTCTCTGGGTTAAAATCAAGATGGGATCTTCTAGGATCTCAGATCTAGTTTCTTGCTCGGATAGACACACAGAGAAGAGACCGATGTGTGATGATTTGGCATGGTTTCTGAAGGAGAGACTTTGTTATGAGATTTCTGGACATAAAATACCACTATCCTTTTGGGATTTCAGAACTCCTCTGATGCTGTTCCCAGCCTGAGCAGGAATGATCACGAGAGGCCTGGGAACAAACAAGACAAGGCTTGAGGCAACAGTGATATGTTCACAGCTTTTTCTTCCGCTCCTTCCCCTTGTATTATTTCTTTCTCCTACGCTCTCTCCATCTTCCTCCATCCTTCCATCTCTCATCCCTTTCAATTTTTCTTTCCTCCCCTCTCCCTTCCATCCTTTACTTCCTTTCTCCTTCTTCAGTACTTTTTATTAGTGATGGTTTGCCTTTTATTTTTGAGTTTTATGGGATAATTCTTAGCATGCTGGGCAGGAGCGAAGGTTGTAATGCCACCTATTTTCCAAATGCCTTCTTGATTTTTCTAAAATGTTGTCAACTATTTTTACTCTGCCACTGCTTCCATCAGTGGAAAGTAGTGCTGAAATTCAAAGACAAATCAGTTAATTGTCATTTTAAATGAATCGTTTGCCACTGAGACTTATAAAGTAAATGGGAAGACCTAGGCCCCAAAACAAAACACCCATCAAAACTCTTCACAGTGAGTATATCAAGAGATACAGGCACAAGCCCATACCCCCAAATTACAGCCTTGTGGGAAAAAAAAACAGAATTGTGTTTATTGCACACTACTAATTAATTCTTCAATTAAGCATTAAGTACCTATTCTGTGCTTGGAGCTAAGAATTCTAGGTGCAAAAGATAAAGCAAGGAGCAAAAGAGACAAAGCTCTGACTTTATTGTAAAGTATAGGCACTTTAAGTCTTTCTTTGATGTGTCCAACAACTCTGTAAACTAGATCTAATTATTCCAGGTCTGCTCATGAGAATATGAAACTTCAGAGGTTGAATTACCATAGTTCATCAGAGAAAGAGTCTAGATCTCCATCCAAGTCTGATTTCAAAGCCTATATACTTTCTATAATCTTGCATGACCTTCAGAGACTAATGAAATCATAAAAGATATCACAAGCAAGGTAGACTAGGATAAGTGCCAACTGACAGGAATCAGATGCGATAGACATGGTAAAGGCTGGCGCAGACATGGGAGGTTCATGGAGCCACCCAGTCTGCTGGATAGACAGAGCATAGAGGGAGAAAATGGGGAAATAGAGCACACAAAGTTACAGAGTACATAGTGATTGGTCTGGTTAGAGATGATGAGTTGAAGTGAATTAAATGCAAAGAAAGAATACATAGGAGAGAACTAGGAGAAAGAGTCAGAGAAAGAGACATAATCTGCTGTGCTGGATTTTGTACTGCATCCTGGGATAGTAGGCAAGGTGGAATGAGACCCAGATATAATGACAGTAAGGGTCCTCCTGATCTACTATTGCTTATTTTTTTTAACTTTTTCAGAGTTATCATTTCCTTATCAGTAAAATGAAAGATAAACATAGATATGTTTTTAGGCGACTTCAAGTATGACCAACAAATAACAAACATTGGTGAGTTGCTGCACAAAAGGGCTACATAGCATGCTGGGATTTTTTTTTTCATACCCACTCAGAATCTTTGGGAGAGCTTGGTGTTCAGACAACTAGATACATGAGTATTTCGCCAATAAAACTGGTTGAAGAATGTGAGAAATTTATCTACTACATGAAGTCATTGTTTCATATTTGTCTGAAGCTCCCAGTGGACTCTGAACACCAGATTTTTGTTCCCCTCTGCTTTCCACATTGCTCTTTCCCATGAGGAGATCCTTTTGATATCAGCATGGGGTATATGGAATTCTTTGGGGGTGAAAGGTGTTCTTTCTATTATAGTAACTTTTTATTTAACTAGTTCATTTCCATGGAAAAGCTGCTCTTGATGTAATAAAATGAGAAGGTGCATACCAGATTTGTTTTTTAATTTTCCTCTGGTGGGGCAAAGTTGCTGAGCAAATTTGTTGAGCAGCTGGAATTGTTAAGGTCACACTAACATTGAAAAAAGAAGGTCCTGACATCAACATACCCAAAGATTTGAATAATTCTGGGCTGCCTCCAATTTTGAATCCATTCCTCCAGGCTATTCATTTCTTTCTTTCTCCCACACTGGTTTCTGGCTTTTCCCTCTCTTTTTAGATGAATCCAATTCTATGTGAATTTTTAAGTTTTACCTGCTATAATGCAAACAAGTCTTATGTTTTAACCTTTAGGTCATTTCTATCAAGTATTATTTGCTCATTCTGTTCAGGAAAAAAAAAAAAATCCCTTTCTTCTTTCCAGATCTTGTGTAATTGCATGAATTCTCTGATTTAGTTGGCTCTGTAAATCTATCCCAAGGTACACTGACGGCAGAAATGGAGGGAATTCATTATACACTCCCTGCTGAAATGGTGACCTGCAAATAATGATGGGGAAATCAACCTTGATCGCTGTGCTTTCCCTTTAGTCTAATTTCTTCTGAACTTTAGACTGTAACTTGTTTTTCGGCTGGATAGCCCCAGGGCATACTGGAGTCTGACCAAGGGGGTGGTGAGACCTGGATTTTCACACCATGAAGCTGGTAACAGTTTTGACTTCAATGCCTTGAAAAGTAGGTGATTCAATTGCCCTGTTTCCTTTCAGGGGAAAATGCTTTCTTTGCACCTAAACAATCTTCCGGTGCTTTTGACTGACAAGCATATTGTTATGATTATGACTGGACTTCTTGACTCCGGCAGGGATAGCATTTAAAACAGCCTGAGACTGGCACAAATCAAAATATTCATCAACTTAAACTATGTCAGCTAAAATGGAAAAGCCAAAATTGTAGTGTTTTATATCATGTCAGAAGTCCACGAACATGGTGCAAAGTTGCTTAACTCTTTCCCTGCCTAAAGAAAATCACAGCCCACCATGGGAGGGATCTGGATGTTTTTCAAAATTACACTTACCCTATAAATACCTTCTGTTTCTCCCTTTACAATATCTATCGACTGCTTGGGCATATTGATTTGATGAATTCTTTCCTTCATTCCCACGCATTGATTTATTTGATCTTTCAGTGATAATTTTGAATATATACTGAGTGCAGGACACAATGTTTGCCTTTGGGGAGCTAAATTCTTGCCCACTTGCTGGTGGTCCATTAGGAAAGGGAGATATATAAAATAAGTAGTATAGTAAGTGTTACATGAGAGATGCAGATAAGCTGCCAACACAGTTTAATAAAGGTAAAATCACATCCACCCAGGGAACACTAAACTGGACATCTAAGGCATGATCTGCCCAACCTCCACTGTTTTAATCCTTTTCCTTTCCTCCCCTGGTGGTGGGCACTGGGCCACTGTTTTGTAATATGGATGCTGTCCTGCCCTACAAGTGTTCCCTCAGCTATAGTTGTTAGATTATTGCCCATCCAGGTCCAATTAGGATTCTTTCCACTAGAATTCAGATACCAGAGCAGGAGGTTTTGCTCTCAGAATAGTAGTAGGAGTTCAGTGGCACCAGAGAGGGAGCAAATGCATGGAAATTCAGGTATTTGGTACCTCCACAAAGCATGAGGGTTAAGGGGAGGAGCATCATAGCACAGTGAACTGGCATGATTTTCCCCACCCTCGCTTCCATGCAGCTGCCCTGCATGACATACCAGCACACCATAAACAAGCTACTGGGGACAAGGGGCAGAGCTGAGCAGCACCTTGAAGCTATATCACCTGGAAGTCAGGTGGACTCTGGGGCTCTTGCTTTTCCAATTTCAACTTGCACCCAGGTACTTGAAGGAGACAGGTGGAGGAGAGATGCATGCAGGAGACTTGGAAAAGACATGTGGTGAGAGACTTGTGGGTAGGCTGACAGTAGCAGGCTTTCTCTTGATGTCGTATCTCCTTTTTGTCCCAGCTGTCTCCGTTTCTTGCTGTTCCCCACCAGAAGTTTCCTTACACTTGTGGCAAGGTTTTGTACCAAAGGGACCCCCACGCCAGGTTGACCCTTTTTGTTTAGCCATTTACCCATGATGGGATGGGTGATTTTGAGGGTTTAATTGGGAAACTATTATTAGGAATGTTATAGAGCAACCCTGATATTAAACCCTAACAGGAATATCTTCTTTTCCCCCTCTATGCACACTTATTATCCTAAAGATCTTTCACACCAAGAGTCTGCTTCCTTTGTCTTTATGCAGAAGATAGCAGAACCCATGATAAAGCATGCACCCCTTAATAATTTGTAGTCCCTGGGAGGCCCTCAGTCCTGTGCTAATGATGGGGGACAAGAATAAAAAAAAAAAAACTAAAGGAGGCACCACGAGACCAGAAACCTGGCTCACACAAGGAAATGGAGGCAAAAGAGATTAGCATAACCATCATAGAGTAGTGGAAACTAGTATCCCTAGGTGCAGTCTAAAGATAAGGAGATTGAGCCCAACAGGCCCCCAAAGGTAAAGATATGGCGATTGAGCCCACTGTAGAATCTCAGGTCCCTTTCAAATTCTACATAGATATCCAAAATTAGCAACCAACTGACAGTTCACAAGGAGTAAGCCCCTCCCAAACAGAAGACGACTATATCAGTGCAGACTCTGCACAGTGTCAGGGCAGCAATCCCACTGCCCACCTGTGTCTATGCAGGTGCCTCTTTCCACCAACTCTCTCCCTCTGCAGGGCAGCAGCCTTCCTGCCTGCCCGTGACCTGTAAAGGCTGCCCGCCTGCAACCATGCAGGCCTCTCTTAGCAAACCTGTCCTTTCTGGGAAAGCTCTTCCTGCCCGCTTGTGTCTATGCAAGGGTCTTTAACTGTTTTATCCCTTTCCCTAATAAACCTCCCCTTTAAATATAACGACCGTCAGGCATCCCCTGGTGGTGCAGCAGTTGAGCGCTGGGCTGCGAAGCTGCCCACGGCCTCTGCATGGCTGGTTCGATACCCGAGGGTCCCACATGGCGCGCAGACCTCTCCTGCCGCCCGCTGCTCCTCTCAGCAGTGTATTCCGTCAGTCTGCTTGTTCTGCTCCCCGCGCTTCTGACTGTACCCAATGCTTATATAAATAAAAATAAATAAATCTTTAAAAAAAATCTACTAAATATAACGACCGTCTCTGTCTCCTGGAGAAACTGGTCCTGCGCCACTGAAAGGGAAGCTCTGGTGAAACCTTTCCCAGAGTGAACCCAAGGACCCCGCACTAACTCGAACCACATCACTAACATGATTACATTTGTCTCAGTCTCCTGTCCTTTCTACTCCTTCAGCCAGCACCTGCATTTTTCTTTTAGGGTGAAAGTGGGCAACAATTACTTACTTTCTAGAACTTATATCCCAAAGAATCCTCTCTAATATAGAAGGTTTTGCAAGAAAGAAGGACAGGCTCATCTCCAACTAACAAAGAATAAGGAAGAGAATAGAAGTCTGAGTGTAGCACGATAATATTCTGATGTATTAACAAATGTGTTTTCCCCACGATTTCCTGTTACCCTTGACCCGCCCCCATCAGGGCAGTTAGACTGTGAGTCATATGCCTCAAGGGAGGGTTGTCACAGCAGAACCAGAGAACAAAAGAGACAAATTCTTGGCTTTTGAGTTTAAAAAGCTGAGCTTCGGCTTCAGAAAAGTATAAGAAAATATTTGGAAGACTATTTGATCATTTCGAGCCAATTTTTTCCTGCCCACGTACAATAAAAATTCCCCTGGCTGAGAGACAAGAGACTATTCTAAGGCAAAGCCAGGGGGTTGGATGCTGGCAAGTCCCTGAGAGAGGTTCCGGAATTCTACTCCTGCACTTCCACAGACAGAGTGTGGGTTCTCAGGTTCTGAGAACAAGGAGACCTGTGCCTTATTTCCTGGTTGGAATCCAATCCAAAAGATGGCAAACCTTGGAGAAATCCCCTCTACCCAGAATTGTGCCAGAGAAGTTGCCTGGGTATGGGGTCCCTCAGAGAGTTTTGCACAGTCCCAGATCAGTAGGGGAGGTGAGTCTAGAGCACGCGTGCGTGCATGTATGTGTGTGTGTGTGTGCTATGTGTGTGGTGTGTGTGTGGTGTGTGCGTGTGTGTGTGTTACCCTGCTAACAGAGTCAGACTTGGAGGAATCCCATTGTGGATAATGAATATGAAAATCACATAAACTAAGTACAGGGTCCAGTGGTACCACATGCAGCTTAGAGAATGCCAGCATGGACAGATAACCCAGAGGCACACTCTGGGAACCATGAGGGCAATTTTGAAAAAGCAGCTCAGCCTCAATTCAATAGCAATCTGGCCTTCACCCACAATTCTCTCTGCTCTGTCCTTGATCCCCAAAAGAAGGATCTGATTGGGTAGTTTATGTGTCATTTAGATATGGCGTACTCTGCTTAGGTCAGGACAGTTCTCATCACCCTAAAGGTGGCCAAACTTACTGATGGCCAACTTGTATTTCATTGCCTAATAGAATAAGCTAGAGCTCCTGATTCAATCTACTGTGTGAGACCAATGATCTACTGCCACATTAAAAAAAAAAACCCACCCCAAAGCGGTTTTTTGCCTCTGATTCTGGGGCTACAACAGCAGAATGGCCCATCTGATCCTAGACCAAATCGCTTACCCACAGGATGGTGAGTACAGCAGCATCCCATTTCTTGGTACCAAGGATTTAGTTGCTTCAGGTTGCCATAACAAAATAACACTGAATAGATGGTTAAACCAACAGAACTTTCTTTCTCACAGTTCTGGAGGCTGGAAAATCCAAGTTCAAGGTACTCACAGGTTTGGTGTCTGGTGAGACCCACTTCTTGGTTCACTGTCAACTTCCACATGGTGGGAGAGACAGGGGAGCACTCATGGGTGCTCACCCTCACGACCTAACCACCTGAGAGAGACCCACCATCACGTTGGGGCTTAACACCATCACGATGGGGCTTAGGTTTCAACATATGAGTTTTGGGAGGATGCAAATAGTCGGGTCTACAGCAATTGTCTTCAGATTTAAGAACCAATTCTGAGAGAGGAAAGGACTTGAAAGGCCCTGGGCTACCCACGATAAGCCATTGTTTACCCAGAATTTTGTGCCAGGGTATAGGTCTGTCTGAGCTATGAGAAACATTAAGGACCATAAAAAAGTCTTGTCCCCTGAATCTGCTTCAGAAAATATGTGAGGTGATATATAAGAACATTAGACACCTAGGGAGGAATCTTGCGGTAAGATACCAGCCTCTATCTGCAGGGTTTCTGAGGCTCTATCAGAGTTGGAAATGGCTACTGGGTATCTCATATCTCATCCTTATGAATGCCACCCTTCCCCTCTCCACTCCATAGCATGTTGTTTAGTTGATCTTGATCCTGAGAGTGTTCCAGAGTGTTCCTTCTCTTCCACAGTAGTAGGGAAGGCCAAGTTTTGACCACTGGAAATGTTTCTGGATGTATGTAACACTAGAGCAATGTCTATTGGTCATTTCTCAGGGAAATGCCCATGAAATAAATGAGTCAAAATACTGAAAATGATGCAGTGGTTGCATCAGCTATTTTTTCATTATAGAAGCCAGGTCTGAACAACTGGAATTTCAATTCTGTAGTTTCCAATAAATGGCTGTGAACATTCAAATCTGTGTCTTAATTATCTTATTTTTGCTAGGAAAGGGAGAAGATGGATAATTCTGCGGGATTTCAAAATCAAATGAAGAACGTGGTGTGAGTACAGAGTTTCAGGACTCTGGATACAACAAATGGGCCAGCACATGGCAGTATTACTCAATAACTAAAATAATGGCCAGGAAGGGACTCTCATTACTCATTTTCTTCTTCTCCTTCTAAGTGTGATTCTATACATTGCAGGGTTATTATATCACTCTTCTATGAACCTTTGGCCTAGTGACTTATCCCTTGAGACATGCTATAATCACTGAGAAATGTGCTCCCTGTCACATCTTATTGCTTAATTATGGCTCAATTTAGACTCCAGAGTCATTTGGCTCTTATCCATATTAAATTATCTTTGAGTTCACACCAGTCTGGACCATTTCTATCTTGTTTTGGCTTGGGCAGTAATTATTGTCCCTTGGTTCAGCAATACCTCAGTTATTGGAATCAGTTCTTACATTTATGCTTTTGTCCATATGATGGTATCAACACTTTCTTTTCCTAAAGATTTTTTATTTATTATACAAGAGCTGGGGTACAGGCCAGAGGCACGAGAGGGTGAGAGGATTCACCAGAGACAGAGCGGGGAGCAGAATGGGCAGATGGACCGAAAGCACTGCCTAGGGGAACAGTGGGTGAGACAGGAGAGGTCTTCCTCACCATGTGGGAAACTCCCTGGCTGGCTGGGAATTGAATCTGCACTGCAGAGGCTGCGGAGAGCTTCACAGCGTTGTGCTCAACATGCTGCGCCACCAGGGAGTCCTGATAGTATCAACCCTTTGTCAGAAAGTCATGTGCTTAATTTTTCCAACTTATTTTCTTTCCTAGTAAATTCCAGTGGGTCCTTTATTTTAAATGTGTGACATACAAACACCTTCCATCTTTCTAATTTACTCTTGCTTGGTGGTGGTGACAATTTCATTCAAAATCTGCATATAATGTCTCACAGAGGTTTCTTTTATTTCCTGGTGCATGTGTTGCTCCCCAGTGCTAAACACAAACTGAAAAAAAAAAAAAAATGGCAGGCCCTACATACATTAACAGATTGTAGAACAAGTGAGTGGAATACATAAAGTTTGTGGTTTTTTGAAAAACTAGGACTTCTAGAGGATGCATCCTTGTTGTGTTCTAACCATTTATCTCCCTTAAATAAGCTATTATTGTTCTTTATTAACCCCTGTTTGATGAGTGAAGTCTTACGCCTTCAAATAGACTATAAGCTTCTTAAGGACAAAACATAGATCATATGCTTCTTGTAGAGCCCTGGTTATATCTGTAGCCATAGTTATTTGATCAATTGTATAAATAGAGGATATCATACTTTTAAGACAGCTGTTTGAGATTAGGAACTTGCAAAAGTAGCCTGATATTAAGAGAAAGGCAGACTGAAGAATAGTGTCCTTCTTCATTCCTCCAGAGGGTAGTTCAAGTCAGGCCTGGGGTAGATCTATGTTGAGGAGAGGTATAATTACCGTGGTCCAGAATGGCCCCAGGTCTTGTCTGGCAGACTGAGTTATATCTATCAGGACTTCCTAAAATGCTGACTTGGCTCCTTAGAAATACAAAACCCCAAACATCATTTATAAAGGTCACTGGCAATGGCCTGGGTCAGAATAACTCGAGTCCGTTTTGTGCCAGTGGCTCGGAAGAGGAAATCGCTGAGTACTTAGATAAAGCTCCTTGAGAATACCATGTTGCTAAATCCAAACAAAGAGTGAGAGAGGTTTATAGTCGAGTTTTACTCTATAATTCAAATGCCAATCCAGCAACAAAATATGTTCTAGGAATTCCAATCAGAAGTTTTTATCATGACATGGAAACCAGCTGTGCTCTCAGTAAGTACAAAGTCTTACCACCTCAAATTGCTGTAATTCAGGAGAATTATGCAGATGTGAAAAACTTGAAAAAAATTCCTAAGTATTTTAAATGCAGTGGGAACCAGGCTGTAAGAAATTCTATTTCTCCAAAATCTTTTAAAAATTGCTCCAATTTAAAGTTATAGGGAATCCAGGTAGATGAACTCTTAAAATTCAGGAACTCAAGTTCCCATATAGGCTATTTTAAGATAGTAAGTGAAAATTAGAATTCTGTACACAAACTTTTAAATAAACAAGTGAGATAACACAAAGTAGTTAACTCCTCAATTACAAATCACATCATTACAAGCTAGGATAATCTTATGCTCTAGCTAGCTAACATGGGACAGAAGCTTAACATCAGAGACAGCGCTACCAAATAAACTCATTAATCCAATTAACTCATTGTAGTCATTGTGAGCCAATAATTTCCTTTATAGAAACTAACAATTATTGTGGATTTGTGAATCTATATATATCAAAGGTCTTTTGAATATATTTTATGATTTTAAAAGATAGCAGGGAGAAACCAGTGCATATGGTCCTCATACCAACGTACCCCCACTTCTCATTTATTTGCTCTTGCTCCTCTCACACATGGGATACAGCTGCCTTGTACAAAACTGATGCAATGTTAACTTATCACTTGTATCATCACCTAAGCACTCAGATACCACCCTGGGACAGTCAAACAAGGTAAGCCTTTCAAAGTAGGGGTTTCAGTGGATCTTTTATAGACATATTTGAAAGCATTTCACATGCACAAACACAATCCCTGAATGGGGTATAAAGCAAAATTTTCAAGTGGAGGGATGCAGTGAACTTCATGGCCTGATATATGTAAGTGATACATCAGGAGTTTAGAACTGCAGCTTTACTAGCGCTCTGAGTTCACAAATCAGCCAGTTGGCCAATATGCTAGTAGTGAAATGTCTGGCTCTCAAATTTCTTATCCATAAAATTAGATGATTATATCAGATCTCCTGAGGTCCCATCCAATTCATTTACTTTATGTTTCTCATTTCTCCAAATATCTTGTCAGTATCTGAAGTACTTAGACTGAGTATTAGATTGTATCTACCTGTATTTAACCAACATTACAGAATCTCATTTATTGAATTTTTCTTAGCAGAGACTCATGAAACAGTAGATAACTGTATCTATCTCATGGAGACATAGGATGCATTACTGCCACATATAGCTTAAAAATACTTTTTACCTGTTTGAAACTGTTTTCTGAAAACACTGTATCATATTTGCATCTGATGTGTTCGTTTCTTAGAAAAATCAGCAGCTTTTAACTTTTATGTATATCAGTCATAAAGAAAAATACAATGTATCAATCTTTAGAGAAGTCAGTAATGGGAAGCTATAATTTCAACTCAAATAATATAAAAATGCAAAGCTCATCCACATTACTAGGAAATAATACCTTTAGACAAACTCACAATATTAAATTTGTCCTTATCTTCTTTTATAATTTTTTTTAAGATTTAAAATGCAATATTTGTACTTTTTGGAATTTTTGCTAGATCATAATTTAATGTGATACAGATTTTATGACAAACTAATATTTATTTACACATTCACATATAGCACAATGTAGTAGTAGTGGTGATAGGAATTAACTAATAAAGTAACAAGAAAATCATCACTTTAGCCATAAATGTTTTGTAATGGGAAATATATACCTATTATATAAAACACATATTTACAGATAACTTTAGAAGGAAAATAGATCAATTCTTTGGATAATCAAAAGTTGCAATAACATTTTCTGTATTTTCAGCCTTACTGTAGAAATGTTTTCATTGTCAATGTTGAATCAATGCACTGATTAAAGGGAAAAAAACAATAATCAACAATAAAATTACATACATGATATGTTTATGTAAACATGTTTGTATGTATATCAACTAACTCAGGTTGTGTAACACTCAGGTTGTCAACTAAAGCTATTTAAGAAGTTGTAGACAAAAGTAATGTTAGCTTAAGTTGTCTGGTTCTTTAAGCAAGTTGCAATTTCCAAGTTGTTTTTTGCAACTCAAGTAAGATCCAAATAGATAATGCAACCTTCTTCTTTTTTTGGTTCTAGTTGTTAATTTTGTGTCTCTTTACTGACTATGTAAGTTAGGACTCTTATTCTCAATACTTCTTCCAGGTATCAGTTTCCATTTTACTTTTCTGTATTCACCTGGTCTAAAAACACTGAGCCAAGTGTTTTCTTCCACCCTTTTCAGTCACTTGTTTTTACCCAGTAGTAAGGGTACAACTAAGAAACTGACCAAAACCAAGGTGAGCTACTACGCCCCACACATAAAATTATCCTAACTTGAGACTTTAGAATGGTCAAATACGTTAACATACACTCAGAAATTAATATGATTTTAAAGACCATTTATCAAAGGTCATGGCATAGTTTATAGAACAAAACACACTTCACTGAATAACATCATCAGTTGGAAAGAAAACACACCAGTACTTCATGTGGTCAGAGCAGCTGAAATATCATTTACAGCAGTTTTAACTTCTTGATTTGGGTGGTTTGAATCAAGAAGGGGATTGCTATTGGAATTTTTACTCTGTTCATCTATCTTTGGGCAAGCAGTTTGTCCTGGATGCTTTTTGTTCTCTTTAGCAAATGTCACACTCTCCCCAGAAGGCTGAAATGGCCTCTCTGAACGGACCAGCTGTCTCTTTGTTTCTGCTTCTTGTTCGTGGAGCAACCTTTCCACCTCAACTTCAAGTTCCAAAGTCTCCTCATCGGCTTGTACGTCCAGTTGTTGCATCAATTCCTCCAACTTCTTGGCCTTGCGGAGTTCATTCTGCTGTATGATGGTGCAAAGGTGCTCAGTGAGTTGTTCTTTAATCTCTGTCTTGCGCTGTAGATCTAGCTTTGCTGTAACATATTCTGCTTCAGCCTTGTCAAACCGCTTTCTGTAGGGGAAGGTAGAAAGGGAGGACATTGAGTTAGGTTGCCATTGAGTTAGGTTGCCATTGAGGTTGCCATTGAGTTAGGTCTAGAAACAATAAGTAAAGCCCAAAATTGGGGAAGAAAATGTATAATGAAGATATGGATATTGCTACTTTAATGAACACCTGTCTACATGTTAAGACAAACTAGGCTAGTGCTGCTGAAAATTCTATAACATCTATATATGTGAACCTTTCTAATTTAATATCATTCCTCTGCATACATTTGATCTTTGGCTGTTCTTGAATAAAGGCACACTAAGCTAGCTATGATAGGGGAGGGCCCTAATTTGCAATGTTTGTGAGTTTCTGCAGAATAAACACTACTACCATGGTCAAGTTCAAGCTATCGATGTGACAGTTTGAATATAGAACTGAGAAGTTACAAAAAGCTGCCCTCATGATCTAATGCAAGTTTGCTCCAGCAAAAAACTAGTTAAATATATGAGACATATATCAATGAGACAGTGACACTAGCAAATCTCTCTTTTTAAAAGATTTTTAAAAAGATTTACTTAAAGATTTTTTTTAAAAGATTTATTTATGCATACAAGAGCTGGGGTACAGGCCAGAGGTCCGGGGTAGGGGGGTGGTGAGAGGATTCACCAGAGACAGAGTGGGGAGCAATACTAGCAGACTGACTGAAATACACTCCTGAGGGGAGCAGTGGGCAAGACAGGAGAGGTCTGCTGCACCATGTGGGTAGCTCCCTGGCTGGGGATTGAACTCGTGTTACAGTGGCTGCAGAAGCTTCATAGTGCTGAGACATAACCTCCTGTGCCACCAGGGAGAACCCAAATCTCTCTCTTAAACGATTGGAAAAGGAAGAAAAATGTTGATGCATAAGGACATGAACAATGGTTAAGAAGTAAATATATATGGGACAGAGTACACCCGGCAAAATAAGACTGAACGAGAGCAAGAAGTAACCATCAAGTAGAACAGGAAACTTCAGGATAGGTTCAGAAAGGGTTTCTCAAATTCAGCACTATTAATAATTTGGGCCACATAATTATTTGATGTGGGGAGCTATCTTGTCCATATAGGATGCTTAGCTGCATCATTGTTTATTACCCCCTACTAGCTGCCAGTCTCACGCCAAGTTGTGATAACCAAAATATTTCCAGATATTACCAAATGTCTCCTGGGAGAGAAAACTGCCCCCTCTTGAGAATCACTGAATTCGGTGTTTTCATCCCTTCTACTCTGTTACAGACTATTGTTAGGCTTTTTCTAGGAAATTTTATATATTTACATACATACAGATATTTAAATCTCCATAGACAGGCAATGCCAGTCTTACATCAAGAGTAATTCTCTTGGGGAAGTCACCCTATGATCTCTTTTTTCATTTCTTTTGCATTAGACTGGTACAAAAAGAAAGTTAACATATATTGGTTTATTGTCTCTTGTCTCTTCCATGACTTGAAGCTTTTATTTTTGTTGATAAAAGAGGATGATTCCCACTTACCAACTAACTACTTAGTTTAATTACCACTAACAATTGCAGAGATCATGCTACCATACCTGTTATAACCACCTACATCAACTATACTAATTTCTGGTATTAGAGTTATGGTATAAAAGAAACAGTTATAGCCCCTAATGCAAAATTCTCTGTCTTGTAAGGAAATATAGTCAAAGACAACAGAATTTGATTTTAGATAATCTAGCGTTCAAAATCTGCCTTTGTCACTTACGATATGTATACCTGTTGTGGTCAAGGCTTTTTTGGATGTAAAGGACAGATAACCAGCTAAACTAGCTCAATAAAAAGTGGCTTTTATTATAGGATATAGGAGATAATCTCACAAGCATGTCATCAGAATCAAAGGCTATTCTCTTAAGTGCTTAGAAGTCACACAGTTTCTCTCATTTTGGTTTTCCTATCATTCCCACAGCCTCGTATGATGACCAGCTGTGGTTCTGTATCAGATTTACTCCACTCAGTCTCTCAGTGTTCCAATTCCAATACACTAGAGAGGGAGGATTTGGGTTGTCCTGACTCATACCACCTTAATCAGAACACTTAATGCCAGGTCATGTCATGAGCCCATTTAGCCTGTGGATTAAGTGTCCTTTAGTTGGTGGTCAGTGTCTTTTCCAATCAAGTGTGCCCATGGGTTAGCATCAGGATTATAAAATATGGCCTGGTTCCTGGGGAAGGGGCTGGAGAACAGGCATGCAATGTTTGAAAATTTAGCACTATGGCCCTGGATAGCTTCAACTGGTCTTGGTTTATATGTAGAATGATGATAATAATAATTCAAGGAGTATTAAGGACTACCGAGTATAAATCAGGCAAGTATGTAGTCAAGTGTCTGATAGGAACTCAGGAACTTATCCTTCAGGTGATCAGAATCATTAAGTATTGCTAGTACATCACTAAATAGGTATCTAAAATTGAAACAGTATCTAAAATGCAAAACACCTGATGTTTATATTTGAAAACTTATTTATGAATCATGTCATTTTTTTACGGTCACCTAGTAAATATAAGAATGAGAACATAAGCTGTTTTCTAGTAAGCCGTTATGTTAAATAAGCGTTCCAAGAGAACGCTGTTGGCTATCGGGATCCTTTATTTCCATACTTTATAATATGTCCTGTTTATGAATGTTCCTGCAACAAGCTAAAGAGCTATGACAATGTTCTCTACAGGTATATGAAATCCTGACCCTTTCCCCATTTTAACCTCCCTTCTCTGTAAGGCTGTGGTCTCCTTGAGTCAAAGTCAGGAAAGATTTACTGACTGGGCTTATGAATGCTGAACTGAAATTAAGATTTGCAATAGGTCTCTGGATTTCCTCTGATCTTTACCCTGAATAAATCACTGAAGATTTTGAATTTTGTTTATTTAAAGTCCTTCTGGCCAGAAATGTGCATATATATTCTTGTACCGAGTGATTTATGTTTAAAAATTGATTAGTTTCACAAACTGCATGCCCGGTCTGGAGATCAGGAGAATAGTATCAAATAAGAGTACGATGACATACTTTGGAACAGAATAATGAGAGTATTATTTATTATTATTTATTTATAGTCAGGTAAATTGAACTGGTAATGTAATTATAGCATTCTTTCGTTATTTTACAGAGACACTGAATTGATTTAGTGAATGCTATTTAAAGGATTCAAGAAACTGCCCTTTAGTTTTGGTATCCTGAAATTTTTAAAAAATTCAATCATTAATCTGTGGCATACTATTAGGTCCCACTAATTCACTTTTAGGTTTGCAGAGTCTTTGCTGAGCAGTTCTAACTATTTGTAAGGATTAACATAGCATGATTTTGATCCTTTCTTAGAATTTTTCCAAAGCATAAAGAGAATTATTATATATTTCAGAATAAAAAAAGACTAACTCTACTTTGCAATATGGGTCCAATGATTGTTTTATAAATCTAAGATACTTACGGGAATGTTGAGATATTATTTTTCCCTATGCAGGTTTCTCCTACTATCCAACAGTAGAACATCATTATGAAATACTTGGTAATCGCAAATGGCATAAAGTGAAAAGTAATTACCATTAATTTATATGGAAAATTTTTTTAGTGTTTCAAGACCCTTAGCCCTTTGCACTCCGAACCATTCTGGGCATTGGCTACCAGGTACTCGACGCTACTTTGCGGCGGAAACGTGCATTTACAGACCCTCGTATTATTTAGTATAATTTTGGAACCAAGTAACGTATTATAATGATATTGGACTTATATGAATTGGGTGACATCGAGGAATGTATAGTTGCAAAAAAACCAATATTTTATTGTTTATAATTTTGTACAGTATGATAAGTTTTGTAACACTCCCCAATATGCATTGCAGGCTGATTAGTGCATGTTTGACATGTCTGTATAGAGGTCTATCTGGAGCTCATCTTCACTACTACTTGTGTCATGAGACTCATTCGTGATTGGACGCTTTGCCATTGTTCTCATAAAAAATATGAATAAATGCATGGGTTGAAAATTTCTAATTGTTATTACTAACTGACAAGATGATATTTACCAAAATAGCTTTCACCAAACAATTTATTCACTAAGAAAAGAATCACTTTCCCAATTTTCTCCTCGTTAGATCTATGTGCACTGTTCAAAGCTTCAAACCAAAATGAGCTCAGCTTTGAAAATCTTTTCCTCCAGATGTAGACTTGTTTATTTGTAATTATATATCTCACTATACAGTGCGTGCTACATTCGAAAACCGACCTTTCTTCTACAAACTCCCCTTATCGCTCTTTTCAAGTGGTGTCGCGAAGTGCTCGGACCGTCGTGAGCACGCATCTCACGTTCTCGTCCGACACAAAACCCGCTGACATTTCTTGTATATATCTTAGTAATTTTATGATATCTTGATTTAATTTCTTGTGCCATTTCAAGATAAAACTTGAGGGAAACATGCATGTCTCAAAAAGTTGCGTTGAAATAACTCAATTCCCCGTAATCACTAATAAATTGCAATGTCCCCTGAGAGGGGACATCCGAGTGATATGCTAGAATTCCGATGTCCCCTGAAAGGGGACAGCGGAGTGCAAAGGGTTAATAATAACCTGCCAAATCATACTAAATAACACACAAAACCTAAAATAACATGTAGTAAAAGCTATAATGATATGATAACTATACATCCTTCATAAAGCAGTTCCTGAGCAAGGGACTTGGTGGTGCCACACAATGATACTTTTGTTGCCCCTGTAACAGCCTGCTGCAAAATAAACACTAAATTCTCAGTTTTTGCTTTTTACTATAAAAGTGAAAATCTTCTTAGCATTTCTTTCAATTGTGAAAACAGATACAGTGCAGGTCTTTCATAAAAGTGAAGTGGCATAATAGAACTTTCAAAAAGCAGGAATCCTTGTATCTTAAAACATCTTGTCATTTCATTACCCTAGGAATTACTTCCTTGTAACTCATCAATTATTCCCATTCAAACTAAAAGATTAATGATAAAACAGAGCATGATGACTTAAAAGGATGATGCTATAATGAGATCAAGCAATACTGCTTTTTTTACAGTGCTGTCCAAAGTATTACACCACCTTTCAGAAAAGATATGACAGACCAGAAACAACATATTTGTAGTATGTTCTCAACTTTCATTGAACAAAGATGAGTATTAGTAATGAACATTTGCTGTCCAGTGACAAAATAAAGAAAACTGACAGGTGCAGACATTTTGCATTTATCAGAAAAGCTAAAAAAAAGAATATTGAGGTAGGCTAAAAACAACCTCCTGAAGATGTTCATTACCTACGCCTCAGAACCTATGACTATTAACTTATGGCAAAAGATATGATTAAGTTAAGCATTTTGAGAGGAGTTTATTCTGGATTATTCATTTGGGCCCTAAATATATCTATTTTTTAAGAAAGAGGCAGAGAAGTTTTGAGGAGAAGAGGAGGGAGCAACATGACTACTGAATGGTACAAACACAAGCCATGGAAAATCTTCTGCCATCAGAAGTTGGATGACACAAGGAAGGGATTCTTCCATAAACTCTCTAAAAAACAGTGACCCCATCAGCATCTTGATGTTAGAGTTCTGGAGACCAGATATGAAAAAGAGTGACCCCGTCAACATCTTGATCACTTCTGGAGACCAGATATATAAGAATAAATTCCTGTTGTTTTACGGCATACAGTGTGTACTAATTTGTTCTGGCAGCCTTGGAAAATCAGTACAAATGCAGAGACAATCTAGAATCTAAATAGAGAAACTGATCACATGAGTGACATCTCAGAGTATGCGAGCCAGAGAAATGTATCTTAAACTTTCTTAAACTAAAGAATCAATGTGTGAAAAAAATATTTTTGAGCATAAAGAGAAAACTATTTTCATAGTTAATAATTTCAACAGGAGGAGCACTGTATAAGTACCTAAACCATCCCAAGATGTTGAAACAATATAACCATACTCTCTTATTTTTTTATGCTTGGGGTCAGATATCACTTACATAAAGGTTTGCCATGCTCACATTCTTAACCTTTTTAATAAAATTTTTCCACAATCCCTTTATTCTTACTTTATAAATTATTCACAAAATGACACAAAACTATTTATATATACATGTGCATACATGTATGTGTGTGTATATGTATGTATATGTGTGTGCATGGTGACAGTTGTTTCTTTAGTATACTGAGGGTTAAAAATTGTCTTACATGCTGCCCCTCCTCCATTTTACAAGCTGGCCTCCCCCGCATATGGAACTTTGTAATCACAGCTGTGAACAGCAACAGCAGTAACAAGGACTCTCTCAAGTTGCCTCACTTAAGGTGTTGACCCCCTCAGAGGTGCCGACCCTGATGCTGCTCTATTGAAGCCAATTTTAAAGCAAATTCTGTCGTATTCAGTGTCCAAGACCTTTTCTGGACATATCACTGTAGAACTATTATTTTTATTTTTAAAAAATTAAGGAACTCTCCCACAGAGACGGACTGCTGCATGTACTACTTTCCATGGAAATCTAGGTCATGACACTGTATCACCAACGTATAATTTCTCATCAACTACAGACATAAACAGAAAATATTTTTAAGCTTATGAACAAGAAACAACCCTAGTTCTAGTCACAACTGTCTATGTTTCTCTTTGACTTAAGAGCTCAGGTTTTGAAAAGTAGCCTTATATGTAGAAATGTTGACAGTCGCCTACAACTGTGCCATGAAGAATTGTCATCTTCAGCTTGTAAAAGGATGCAAAACCTTTTAGTGTAAAAAGTGACAAAAATTTCATTACACGTACTTATAAATCTTCACCTTTAGTAATCTCCCCTTCTTGGTGGTTCTCTGAATACTAAAACTGACATTTATTATATAATAGTCAACTGACAAAGGCATCTTTCTTCAGCCTCCTCTAGGACAAAATTAAAACAATATCAGATGATTTTTATGTTCAAGTAATCAGATTAAGGTGAATTATTCATGTAAAAGGCTAAAGGCGTAAAAAATGTTCCTCTAGCAAATTTAACAGAAAATGTGATAAAAATCTAGGTTTAGCTTAATCTTGGTTACCTACTTAATTACCTTATTAACAGAAATCTGGAACCTCTAGCTATCAGCTACTGATGGCATTAATTTACGCAGTTAATTAATAAAGGCAACCCATTAAGTCTAATAGCATATGGTCAAACAACAATTACAAAACTCACAAGGACAACCACAAGCCTCTTTCTTAAATAATAAACAGAGAATTAAAAACCACAATCAAGCCATTTCCGCTTTATTAAATTGTTATATAAACATTCTGATGCTGTGGTTTACCCTGGACTAATGAGGCATTATGATTGATTTCTAGTGTTACAGAGAAAGATGCAAAACTGAATCATTAACACAGCATTCCCTTGTGAAAAAAAGACAAACCAGGATGATTAAAGCAATGTTGAAAGGACTGAAAACCCTGAAATTGGACTTAATTTTTTGCCCTTTTATCTGTTTGCAAAGTTCATGTAATTCTTTACATGTGTTAGTTCATTGTAAAAATACTCCATGATGATTTTTTCTACTAAAAAAATGCCAATGGTAGAAACCAAAGAAACACATGATAGCAACCACTTTATACTGAGTATAATCAAAAAGAAAAAATAAGAAAAAACTTCAAGGTTTCAAGACAGAGTGGCATTTTCTTTAAAATAAACACAGGCTTTAAAATAAACTACATCTACTTTTATAAAAATTGACATGGCTTCAATCCTATAAGACCTTCTTAGATGGACCAAATTCCTTGATGGAGAGAGCTTAGATTTGGTGTCAGAATAATGTAGTTTTAGAGCAAGACATTCAGATATTTAGAGTCTCAAACCCTAAATAGTTGACAGTTTAGCAGGAGAGAGTAAAATGTAAATAAATATGCAAGAAATACTGTAACAGGCTTATAAGCAAGATTACAGGGTAGATTTAAAGGTAGACCTGATTTAGTATCAAACAGGAATAATTACAGCCCCTAGTGGGGTTGTTTTGACACTTAAATGATGCCATACCTAGGTTTCTGACCCACCTGACAATATACATTCATTAAATCCGACACCTTATTCAAGTCCCCAACTCACCGAGCATTTGAATAGTCCAGGCTGGCCTGATCAATACGGTTCCTAAGGATTCCAATGTCAGCTGACACCATGTCATCTAAAGCCTGTAACTCCTTCTGGATCCGCTTTAGTTTCATGGTCTCTGCCTGAGTTCTTTTAGATCTAGAAAATCAGGAACATGAGTGGAAAAATATAGCATTTTTAAACCATACAGCCATATACAATATAAGGGAGGGAAAAAAGCTACTGTATATACAACATGATTATAATGTACCCTTTTTTTAAAATGAGGGGGAAAATCAAAAAAATCGAAACAAAGCAAATGCTGGTAACATCTTGGTATATCTGTAAGACTGCATTTGCGCTTTCCCCCCTATTTTTCAAATTTCCCTGTTAGTACATATTATTTCATATGCAAGAGAAAAAATAAGATTTTTTTTTTAAAACTACAGATGAATAATTCTCATAGGTCTACATTCATTCCACAATGACAAAAATAAGCACCAAAAGAGCATGTCTGTATTTTTTTTTTACATTAGAACATCGAATACAGCTTTCTAAATTCAAGCTTAAGTCCATTTTCACTTGTTGATACTTAGTAGATCCCAAGAACAGAGACCTACATTAAATAAACACCATTTCTTCATATGTCTGAAAACATGTATTTGGTTTTAACTCTCTCAGGGCTAATTTCCCAAACTTACTGTTTTGATTCCTATTGTTCAAGCAAAACTACAAATCCTCAAAATTCCTTCTGGGACTCAAAACCAAACACTCTTTTTTCCCCTGTTTAGAAGCATATCCAATCTCATTATCTCTCAGTTCCTTCACCAACCCTAAATATAATATACACTTAAGAAATAGAATAAACAAATATAAAAGCAAACCTTTAATCATGATTTCACTCATTTCAAAATTTCATGCACATTCTTGTGGGAAACTAAAACTCCCTCATAAAACCATTTTATTGCAACCTAAATTCTCCCAATTTTTAACCCATAATTCATTTACACTTGTTTTCTGCCTACAAAAATAAACAGTATGATCCTTTTACTTTAAGTTCTTCATTGTCTATTTATTAATAATCCCATCAGGTTGTATTTCCTTACGTATCTGTCTTAAACACTACTTCCTGTCTTTTTGTAAATTTATTTATTTTTAACTGATGTAATATTGGAGTACCCCCATCAGGTAGTACCACCGCAGTACACCCAACACCAACTCTGAATGGGAGAAAATTTTTGCATACCATGTATCTGACAAAAGACTAATATCAAAGATACACAAAGAACTCATAAAATGCTACAAAAACCAACCAAATAGCCTAATCAAAAAATAGGCCAAAGAACTAAACAGATACCTCTCCAAAGACATTAAAATATCCAGTAGGCACGCAAAAAAAGAGGCTCATAATCACTTATTATTAGAGAAATGCAAATCAAGACCACAGTGAGATACCATTTTACATGTGTGAGAACAGCCCATATCGAAAAAACCAGAAATAAGTGCTGGTGAAGAAGTGGAGTACAGGGAACCCTCCTTCACTGCTGCTGGGAATATAAACTGGTCCAGCCCCTATAGAAAGCAGTATGAAGGTGTTCCAAAACACTAAACATGGAGCTGCCATTCGACCAGTAATTACACAATTAGGCATCTATCCCAAAAAATTCAAAACACTAAGTGGAAAGGAAACTTGTACTCCCATGTTTAGTGCTTCCGGTCTTAAATCAAAAGCACACAGAGAAGAACAAGCACTGAGCTTATACATGCTTTTGTAAAATCTCCAATAAACAAGCCTCCCCAACCTCTTTTAAATTGAAAATAACTAAATGCTTTTCAAAAATCACATATGGGAAAAAAAGAAAGAAGGCACAGCTCTTTTAAATGTTGTTTTTCCCGGAAACAGTTTAGATCAGTGTGCTGTATATTTCCTATATTTCAGAAAAGATAGAGGTGTGCCAGCAGGAAAGAAGATCACTTTCAAATATATATATATATATATATAATAGCTAAAATTCTGAATTACTTATACTCACTTGACTTCCTGTCTATCCCTTCCCTTCCCCCGATATATATGCCAACTTTAATCATTAAGAGTTTTGTCACTTCTCTGGGGAACTAAAAAGAAAATGCCAATGAATACTTGTTTGCACTTAGGTCTCACTATTCTCAATCATTGTGATTGACCAAGCTTAGTTTCCTAAAACCATAGATTATAAACTACAAACTAAAAGGGAGGAAGGGGGACAGCAGGTAAGGTGGCTCAAATGAGAATGTTGCTGTTTGAAGCTAGTACATGCAGAAAAAGGGAGGGCTGACAAATTCATATGGGGGGCTAGAGAAAAACTGACCCATACACAATATGGGACAGTGCTCATAATGGAGAACTTGAGTCATTAATAAAAGTTTAAATTATAAAATGTAGCTTCTATCAGTGGGAAGAGGGCAAATGATTTAAGAGAAATGTCCACAGGAAACACAATTAAGATTTGTAGAAGCATTAAATAACTTAAGTGGAACAATCTTCTGTCAACTACATGTCAGATGATTAAGGCTTCTTAAAAGTTAAAATTAAAACCTACATTTGTTGCTAATTACTTATATTAACAGCTATTTACTGCTTCCAGTGAATGTGTAGATGGTTAAAACTGAAAACACTACTGACCTTTAAGTTTTTCACTGCACCTGTATTCATAAATTCACTCTGAACCAGGCAAAATGGTCATCCTTAATACATTAACATTGAATTTCAGTATCATAACTTGTACAGTCTTAAAAGTAATAGTTGTAGACAGAATGTTAGTTTATTAGACAGACATGGGGAAATAAATATAAACCATGACAGAACTGAATGCAGGTTATAAACAACCTCTCCTGATTCAGAAGCCTCACCTTTCTGCAATAGCTTTAGCCAAAAGAGCTTTCTTACGTTTATTTTTCTCTTCCATTAGCCGCTGTTCTTGTTGGAGGACTTCCCAACGAGATTTTTCTTGCCTACGGAAAAAAAAAAACGTATAAAAGTGAGTTTATGAAACCCCATCCCACACCTTATAGTCTCAGTCCCTGTAAGTATAAAATTTAATCAACCAGATTATGTATATTTTCTTTCAAAAGTCCTCTTAAAAGGAACCCATCTGCAGCTCATTATTTTGTTCTAATAGGAACAAAGACTATGATCCGAAGTAAAGAAGGCTTACATAAATTGGCCCTTTGAAATCCATTATATGTATATAATCTAGGAACCCACAAACTGGAAGCCAGTGTACTGTGGCATTTTTTTTTGGAGTACAAAGAACCTTGTGTAAGTTAATTATGTATTATATGCAAAATGGAGAACAAAATAAATTGGTCTGTAGCTAATGTCATGTTATAATTTTTAGAGTTTTCTATAATTAAAGTCTCTACCACATAACACCCTTAGGACAATAACCACTGTTTATTTCATTCATTTCCTTTTAATATGCTCACTTCTTTCCAGTTCTTAAACAGTTTTAAACAGAATAAAACACTGAGTTAAGACTCCAATGGTGAACTAAAGAAAAACTTCAAAGATCTAAAAACACAATTGTCTTCCAATCTGTCAAATCTTGAAAGTACATTAAATTTTCTGTAAATTCACAAACTTATGCCAACTCAAATTAAAGGTAATTACAAACTATTTATTCTTGTCATTTCTTAGTGACTATATTAAAAAGCTCTATTTCCAGACCTAGTAACCACTTCTAAAATTAGCTTTTTCTCTCCATTTCTATAACCGCCACTTTACTGCTGGCATTGGTCCTTTCTCATTTTTACTACGGCAGGCATTTCTTCACTAGATGCCTTAGTTCCAGCTCACCTAGCACCCTATCCCAAATGATCTGCAATACTGCACTTGAACTTTCCTCTAGTCATTACTTTGATCAGAGCATCTCTCCTCCAGAGGCCCTTCCGTGTGGGTATAATGTGGCATCAGGAAATTACCCAGGCAGGTACTCTCTGCTTCCGAGTCCTTCTTTAATTCCTACTTCAACTCTATACTACTCTCTGGCTAATCCTTTGCCTATTCCAGAGCAGTGGAATGTCATCGCTGAGCATTCTCTAGAATACACCTTTTCTTTCCCCTTCTTATAACCTCAGAATTTCTCATATTCATTAACAGTTCCTGGGAATCATCTTCTATAAAAATTTTCCCATGTTAACTAAAGAATAATTTCCTATTGACATAAAATCTAAACTGCACAGCTAATTTTAAACCCAGCTTGCACTTGTCTCAGGCTTCTGCTGTTAAACTACACTCAAAGATGTTTAGATGCATACATTTGTTTACTGTTGGACTCATAATTCATGTGGTTTTATATCTCTTATCAAAATAACTTCTTGGTTGTAAGTCCAACCCCGAGTGGGCAGGAAATACTTTAAACACATAACACAGAATCTGAATAAGCAGAGATTGGAAACATATCTAAAAGTAGAAGAAATATAAGATAGTGCAAAAAAGAAAGACTTAAGAAAATGGAAAAGAGAAACAAATGCCATCCTTTCTCATCTATCAGTGGTAAATCAGGACACAAATAAGAGTGCATATAAAAACAAGCTATAAAATAAAAAAAAATTCTTAAAAATTCACAAATCATACCGTGGTAATTTCCACAAGAATGTGGATAACCTAAATCCTAGAAGGGTTTTCTAATACAAACACACTAAATACAGAGTGAAAAGAAATCAAAAGACACAGATGAATTATGTAATAAGCCCCCTCAATTTCCTACACTCTTTCCTTTCACTTCTTCAGAAGTATCCTCTTCTGGGCCAAAAGAGATGAAGTCTGGAAACTGAAGAGAGATACTATACATATAGGAACTGCTTCTGGGGAGTATAAAGGGCACAGACTTTGGATCCAGGCAGCCTTTTATGTGAACCCCAACTCAACTACTAACTATACATTAGTTTTAGGAAAATAATATCTTTCCTGACACTAAGAGATCTCATCTGTCAAGTGAAAATCATGAGCATGCACTGTAATGCTTTGTGAACACTAAATGACATAAAGCAAGTAAAATTCCTAATGTAGCCTGGATTAACTTATTTAGACGGAAGCAGCTTTTCAACAGTTTACTCATCACATTTCTAGGTTAAAATATAAAACAGAAAATGTTAAAAACTATGTTTCTTTAGGGCCGGGTGGCACTGCAGGTTGAGCACAGCATGTGAAGCTGTCCGCAACCTCCATAGCTCCGGTTTGATTCCCGGCCGGCCAGGGAGATTCCCACATGGTGCGGCAGACCTCTCCTGTCTCGCCCGCTACTCCCCTCAGCAGTGTACTTCAGTCCTTCTGCCTGTTCTGCTCCCCGCTCAGTCTCTGGTGAATTCTCTCACCCTCCTGCACCTCTGGCCTGTACCCCAGTGCTTGTACAAATAAATAAATCTTTTTAAAAAAAAACTATATTTCTTTAAAGTTCGATGGGGGAAAAAGGTAGACTGGGGAAAAGTCTCATGGATATATAGACTTACTAACAATTCCACTTTCTTTTTTTCCAATTTGCAATCTGGTTTTGGAGGTAGAACCTCAGCAATTCTGTGACCATCATGGGAATTCTTAAATTCCAGTTCCCCAGGATGATTTTCAACACTCTGTGGTTGTCCATCACCAATAGGAGGGGTAGGCATAAGAGGACTAAGGGGAGGATTAGGGGAAGAAGAATGTGGGTTTTGATTATTAAATCTCTGTTTTGGTGGAGAAAGCAGTTGCTCTGGAGGTAAGGAGGATGATCCATCTTTAAGTCCAAGTTTTTGGCTTTGCTCTTGCAAGGCTTTTTCTCGCTGAAGTTGTTGTCGACTTTTCTTTACAGGAACACGCCTCTGTGGTTCAAATACATCTATATAAAAGAGAATGGAGAAAATTCCTGTATGACCAGCAAATAATTGTAATTTCTCTAAGAAAATGATGCATTAACATTAAACTTGAAAAATCATTTTGCATGGTTATCCTCGCCTTCTCTATCTTAAAAGCCCAAGGAAAAGGTCATCTTCCTGAAGAGTTTCAACAGTTCTCCTGTCATAGTGTACCAAAAACTGTTCTAGTGCTCACTCTATCTTCAAGAAAGTTCATGTGTGTGTAAATTAGGCCTCAGGACACAAAGTAAGGTTTCTTGTTCATTTTCATTTGTTAATTATTAAAAGAACCAATTAATTTGACCTAAGTAGGTACACAACTGAATTTTCTTAATTTCTCTGAAATTCTCTTAAAATTTTATTTATGGCTCTTTCTACTCTCCTGAAATACAATGGTAGTTAAATTTGCAAAAGGGTTTCACTTTTCTTAAATCTTAACAGATTTTGGGGTGATTTGATATACAGGTATATGCTATACAAAATGTAATTGAATGAAATCCCTTATTTCTAGGAACAGTAGTTAACCCTAAATTGTTTTCTTTCATCTTCTAGAACAGTCCAAGATTGTGTTCCCCAAAGTCCAATTAGCCTCTAATCATGTATGCAAGCTAATTTTAATAACGATCTGAACAAGGCAATAGAGGAAGATAAAACTGGAAGAATTTTTTTTAAAAAGCATAATAAACTAAATAATAATAGTTCTATTATACTTTCTGGACTAACCATGCCAGTATTGACCTTGTAAGGCAGACAATTAGAGAATTTGACTCAAATTCATACCATACTTATTAAGATCTATAAATGGTATTCTTTACAAAATGTCTGGGAAATGAAATTATGACAAGCCCTTGTAAATGAACTCAAATAGGGCTTTTAAAATCTGCATATTGACCTTTGAAACAACCACCTTATTATTGAAAATTCCCAAAGGAGAGTTAAAAGTTGAGTCCACAGTTCCAATACTTCTTTGTCCATTTCAGTAACTATAGGCAAATCAATTAATTATTCCACACTTATTTATGGTTTCCATACTTATTTATAATTCCATACTTCAGTTTCTTCATCTGTCAAAGTCACTGATATTTCACCTCCTCTACTTAACTCATAGACGTGGTGTGGCGATTAAATGAGACATGTAAAGAAAAGCACATAGAAACAGGCTCATATAAATACAGTCAACTGACCTTTGACAAAGGAGGAAAGGCAAAGGTAATACAAATAGGTAACACAAACAGTGTTGGAATAGGTAACACAAATAGTGTTGGAATAGGTAATACAAATAGTGTTGGAATAACTAGACACACACATTAAAAAAAAAAAAAAGAATCCAGACACACCCTTCACAAAAATTAACTGGAAATAGACCACAGACTTAAATGTAAAACTTATGAAACTATAAAACTCCTACAAGATAACAAAGGAGGGCCTCCCTGGTGGTGCAGCGGGTTGAGCGCCACGCTGTGAAGCTATCCGCAGCCTCTGCAGTACGGGTTCGATCCCTGCTGGCTGACGAGAATCCCACATGGCGTGGCAGACCTCTCCTGTCTCACCCGCTGCTCCCCTCAGCAGTGTATTTCAGTCAGTCTGCTTGTTCTGCTCCCTGCTCTGCTCTGGCGAATCCTCTCACCCTCCCGCATCTCTGGCCTGTACCCCAGCTCTTGTTAAAAAAATAAATAAATCTTAAAAAAAAAAAAAGATAACAAAGGAGAAAACCTAGATAACCTTTATGTATAGCAATGTCTTTAGATACAAAACAAGAGGCACAACCCATTCAGTTCATGTCTTCTACTCTACATTAGACAATGTTAAAGGAATGAGAAGCAATTTGAAGGCTTATTCATAATTGCAAAAACTTGGAAGCAACCAAGATGTCCTTCAGTAGTTAAATGGATACATAAACTGTACACAGAGAAAATGGAATATTGTTCAGTGCTAAAATACAACGAGGTATTAGTCATTAAAAGACATGAACAAAATTTATAAGCATATTACAAAGTAAAAGAAATCAATCTGAAAAGGCTACATACATAGTGAATAACTCCAACTACATGACATTTGGAAAAAGTAAAACTATGGACTCAGTAATTAAGATTGGGGGTTGCAGGGATTGAGGGATGAACAGGTGTGGCACAGATGATTTTTAAGGCTGTGAAAATACTATATATGATTCTTTAGTGATAGGTATATGTCATGTAGCCATAGAAAATACACACCATCAAGAAAGAACCCAGAGGTAAATACTGGAGGATTATGATGTATCAGTGTAGGTTCATCAGTTGTAGCCACTCTAGTGGGGGATGCTATTAAAGGGGGGTAGCTAAATTATATGCAGGTGTGGAGGTGTTTATGGAAATCTTTATATTTTCCTCTGAAAGATGCTGTGTACATGCAACCACTTTTAAAAATTAATGTCTTTAGGAAAAAAGCTGGTAAAAAAAATACTGTTTTAATATTTAAATTTGGGCTGAAGTATCAAAGATTCTGTGGTAAACTGGAGAGGGAAAGTCTAGTTTCAAGGGGGCAAACCATAGTCATCTCCAGCTATTAAAAATGGCGCTTTCATTAAAAAATTTAGGTGCTACCAGACATTATGATTTCTCATTATAAAAATCATTTATACAATTACATCTACATTTAAAAATTAGGTAAATATACTGATATTTAAATGTAGGGAATTAAATCAAGAAAATCTAGATTATGTTATGTTGCTGAGGCAATGGATTCTAGATCTTAGTGGTTTCAAACAACAAAAATTTACTTTTTATTAGTGTAATATGCCAACTGAGAGCCAGCAGAGGAGTTTAGCTGATCAGTTTCTCAAGGTCATTTCTCAATGACCTTATTATTAGTGTTGCCAACCCCATGGCAGAGAGAAGAGAAAGCTCAGGAAGGTCACGCTACAGCAATTATTTGCTCTGACATAACACTTCTGCTTATAATTTATGTTGAACTTGCACTTGATCATACCCCAAAACAAAAAGCAGTATCTACTGGCATGAGAAATGAACTAGAAGAATTTGGCAAACACCACTAATAATTATCACCACTATTAATTTAAAAAGAAATTTAAAGATTATAAAGTTTTAAAAATATCAAACACCTATTTGGGTTAAATTAAACCAACAAGCTATGAGTTTGTGATCTCTGCTCTATAGCATTTAAGCTCTGCATGCTCCACCCAAGACAGCCAACATCTGAATCATGTGTAGAACATTCCCTCCCTTCATTTTTTATGTGATAGTGCATCTACAAATATTTCTAAAACTTCTATTTTTATTTAGTTTTATGAAAAGGGCATCATGCTACATATGTTTTTATTAAACTTAAGATACTGCCAATATATCCATATTGTTCATGTCATTCATTTTTAAATAAGCCAGTGTACTGATCTTCTAATGGCAGACATTTAGGTTGGTTCCAGGTTTTTGCTTCGGAGAATACTGCTATTATTTCTTCTCTTGTATATGCCTAAGAATTTGCCAGAGATATTATCAAAGAACTGTTGTGTCATAAAGTTTAACTTTAAGAGAAATGTCAAATTCATTTCCAAAGTGCATTCCCTCTAGCAATATATAAGAGAAAGTCGTTCACTTTATAAGACTTTCAGATCTTATATAAGACTGTCAGATTTTTATCTTACTGTGCTCTTGATTTGTTCACTGCTGATAAGCATCTTTTCATATTTCCTTTTTTAAAAAACAGCTGTTGACGTCTTTTGTTGATTTTTCTTTTGTCTTGCTTGTATTTTTCATGTCAGCAGCAGCAATGAAAAACATAAAGAGAACGTATTTCCATACCAGAAATTATTCAGTACATAGGACCAAATCTAACAAAAGGGTGTTCAAAACCTCTACAGAAAAATTCCAAATTTTTATTAAAAGTTATTAAAGAAGATCTAAATAATGTGGTAGTGTAAATGTGAAGTTGCCAAGTGTCCCCAAATTGATTAGAGATGCAATGCAATTCAAATCAAAATTCCAACTGGTTTGAAATTTGGTAAAACTATTAAAATTTTTATATGAGAGGTTCAAGAATAATAAGGAAATTCCCAATAAAAAGAATAAGGAGACTAGACTATTAGATATTAGAATCAATGACTAATAGAATAAAGAATCCAGAAACAGACTCATACATGTAGGAAACGCTAGTATGAGGTCATTCAAAAAAATGGGGAAAAATGATTACCCACATGATAAATTATAAAGTCTGATCCATACCTCACACCATATAAAAATAAAACATTCTCTGAATTAAAGACTTAAATTTCAACCAACCCTTTACTATTCTTATTATAAACACATTTTCATGTAGTAAAATCTGTTACAGCTTATAACAAAAATGATTTTAAAAAACTCTTAGTTGGGGCCTCCCTGGTGGCGCTAGGGGTTAAGTCTCAGTACTTTGAGGCTATCAGCAGCCATTGCAGCAAGAGCTAGATCCCAGCCAGGGAGCTGACCCACATGGTGTAGCAGACCTCTCCTGTCTCGCCCATTGCTCCCCTCAGCAGGGTATTTCAGTAGATCTGCCTGTTCTGCTCCCCACTCTGTCTCTAGTGAATCCTCTCATCCCTGCACCTCTGGAATACACCCTAACTCTTGTATGCATAAATAAATAAATCTTTAAAAAGCAAAACTCTTAGTTGAAAAACAAAGATTAAGATATTTTAGAACTTATGGTGTTATAGTAATTATTGATATTTTTGTGTACTAATTTCTAAGGACCTAGAAAGGACTAATTAAAGAGAATGTATTTCTTTTTCTTTCTTTCTTTTTTTTTTTTTAAAGATCCATCCATTTATGCACACAAACTGGGATACAGGCCAGAGGTGCAGGGGTGAGAGGATTCACCAGAGACAGAGCAGGAAACAGAACAGGCAGACTGTCTGAAGTACACTGCTGCGGGGAGCAGTGTACAAAGATTTTAAATACTTTGTTCATCAAAAGATAAAAGTTAAAAAGAAAAACAAACTGGGAGAAGATATAATCATACAACTGGCAAAGAAATAATATCAATAATAAAGAGCTCCTAGGGATATTTTAACTAGAATTGACAGTATTATAGCTGTACTGTTTTTTTCTAATTTTTTCATAAGATTATCTTATCTCAAATAATACATATGTATATGTATATGTACACACACAAACATCCAACCTATAAAAAATAACAATAGAGTTAAATGAAACCTAACTATAATAGACACAACTATTATTCAAAGATAGACACATCATTCATTCCCTCTTTGGCACACACAAAATTATTTTCTTTTTGTCCTCTAAGCCATGTGACTTGCTCTTCTTAAATGAAATACTAGTAGAAGCATCACCTATCATTTACAGGTAGCATTTAAATGTCAATGCTTGAGTCTCAACTCTCTTCTATTGCTAGGGTGAACCTCTATATGACTGGACAAAACATTATGTGTAGTAACTATATGGAGCACAATCCACAAAACATTATGTGTAGTAACTATATGGAGCACAATGGAGCACAAACCTGAAAAGCCATGTTAGATATATTACCAACACCTTTGAATATCAGTATGTATTTTCCCCTCCTTGATCATACTTCGCTTCCCCCCATCACTCTGAGTTTTGTGTCTACATTCCTAAAAGAATGTATCTGCCTTGTATGATTTTGACCTTATATAAAAGTATCAGACTGTATATATTCTTCTGCAACTTTTTTTTCATATATTACATTTATGAAAGTTATATATGTGGCTATAGTCCTTACATTCCCTGGCAACCAACTCCATCGTCATATTTTTAAGATTGATGAACAGGTGGTAGGAGTCTTCAAAATTAAAGACCCAACCCCTCTTGTTTTATAAATGAGATATCTCCAAAGCAAAAAGACTTTGAGGCAGGGTTGGGTGACCTATATACCAATCACTGGATTTGGCTGTAAGTATACAAAGAGCTAAGATGTTTTCTATGAGGTGACAGGCTAGTGAGCTGGTGTCTATGCTCTAACATTTCATCACAAAATGACAGACTTTGAAATTAAGGTTCTTTCACAAACTGCATAGTTAAGATATATAAATCTTTCTCAAACTGCAGAGATATTTAGAAATACACATCAACATAATGAGAGTATTATTTAAGTTAGACTTCTACATAGTGTCTTCTTTCCTCTGGCAAACTCACCTCTGCTAACACATAATCTCTATGAAATCTTCCCAAATTCCACCCAACTCTTACCAGGAATTGCTGCTAATTCTATAGTAAGCTCTTGAACAACACCCACTACTACACTGTATTGTAGTTTGTTTCCTCTCTGCATTATGAAGAAGGCAGAAATGATGTCTTGTTCGTCTTAGACATCCCTAATACAGAAGCTGAAATCTGTAACCAAGTCAGACCAGAAGCTGGGGTACCAGTAACTCCATACCTCTCAATAAGTGAATGGGTGTTGAAAACACCAACCAAAAGAAGCTACAGTCAGTTAATTACATGTATATAACTTCTATAATAGTTTTTAAAGGCCTTTAGACCAGTCAAGATTTCTTCAATATAAATAATCTACACTGGCCCTACATTACTAATTTATTTCCTTTTCCACTTGTCAGTTCCAGATTATCCTCATATCTACAATAAAAATGCACATGTTTATCTGAGCAACAACCAATTTTCTCACAAACTCTAAGTAAAGGCATGGGAAGGCTTACTTTTCTTCCAAAGTAAAGTCTATAAGTTACAGTATCAAGAGTGGTGTAAACTTGCACTCTCAGGATCACCATAGAGCGCTTTATTAATTTTCAGTCACAAACAATATAGTTTGTATCACCGAGAACTTCCCGTCAAACATCAGCAAACTAAATTCCTTCATGAAATATAAGAAAATAATACAAACTCAGTCAATGATTACGCCATAAAACTCGTGGGGAAGGCACAAAATTTTAGCTTAAGGGAAAGTCAGTATATGTATGTGTATTTATGTACATTTGTGTGTGTGTACACACACACACATATATATATATATATATATATATTTCACATCTAACTTCTCAAAGATCCTTTTAGTTTGCTAAATCTCAGGAATTGGAAAGAACTGCAAAAATCACCTGGCAACCAGAAGTGAATGCAAGACTCTAGATGTACTATGAAAAGCACCAATTTGTTTGCATTTATTCAGATTCCTGTGCTCCCTATACCCCCAATCATTGTCTGCTCCTATAAATTCATCACAACCCCAATACAGTGTGTGCCCCTCCTCCTTCCTAACCCCCAACCTCCAATCACTGATACATGCAGCAAGCCTTTTATATAGGTGACAGCTAGTGTGCAGGCTCACGTCCTCCCCTAAGTCCCATTTCATTCACAGGAAAAAAAGTCAAATTCCTGTAAAATATTTCCTAATCCTCTTTTCTAAAGTAGATCCCAGTCTCCAGAGCCTGTCCCCCGACCTGGACCCAGTACATCCACCTCTGAAGAAGCCCCTTCAACGCTGACCTCCCAGTGAGAGCTCCCTCTTCCCCGCCCCTTTTCACCCCCAAAAGCTACAGCTCCGCCCCTTCCCTTGAACAGATCCAAGAATCAGACCACTACAAGCACGTCCTGTTACCTTTAGCTTGCTTTAGTCGCCTCAACTCCTCCTCAGAGAAGCCGGCCCAATCTTGCGCCATCCGCCCGGGCTGCCAGCACCCCCAGACAGCCCAAACCTCAGAAGCCCAAGACTGCCAACACGACTACCCAGGCACATCCGGGTTCTACCCGGCAGCGGTCTACCAACCAATCCGCGCGCCGATTTCTGGACTCAAGTCCCTCCCCTTTCCCTTGCTATTGGGTCCGACTTCCTTCGAGGCTGCCCCAGATAGTGCCGGACAAATTCGAAAGAAAATCATGGTACCACAGCCTTTTATTTCTTCTAATCTGGCTCCGCTGTTTCTCTCTGTCTCCTACTATTTAGATATTCATGACGCCAACAAATGAGGAGGGAGCTAGCCCTGGGAATAAGGGTAAAGATAAACAGGCAGTTAGGAAGTGAGCACGAGTTGGTGGCGGATAGGCGCACGAAAATGCCTCTTGGGGTCTTCAGTAAAGTCACCGTAGCAGAGCCCGCTACCTGGTGGTCCCCGAGGTGTGTGCTCCAGGTTTTTAGGGTTTCCTTGTAAGGCCGTGTTGGAATCTTCCTGCACATTGACGCGACCATATTCGCATTGAGGCTTTATCTCTGAATAACCCTGGAAGAGGAGTGAGGTGTAATTAATAGAAAAGGCACAGGCGTTTAAAGCTGTATCGCCCGCAGACTGTAGCGTCTCCCAGATTTATCTTGATTGCGGTTTGTTTCCTTGATGTTTTTTGGACGATTCTCGCTTATCTGACATGTCTTAGGATGTCTAAGTCTCTTCCTCTTAAAAGGGATCTCAGCTGTACAGAGAAGATAATGTGAAAAAAAAAAATTATCCACTCTTGAGGATGGGAAAACCTATCTTGGATTTCTCCTGCCTGGGTCCTGATTCCCTTGTGTAGTTCTATCGTAAACACTTAAGATCTCTGGGCTTCCATTTTCTCTTTTTAAACAAGATTGTGAAAATTACAGTGTGTGAGCATTGCCAAAGTACGTACAGATCCGGGTAATTTAAAACACCAGTTACCTTGTTTTTCATATTGCTCTTCTCACTATTTTGCTGTGTTTTGTTTTTTTGTTTTTTAAGGTTCATTATTTTGGTTTACATTTAAAAATCCCAAGTGTCATTTTTACTTTGCCAACACTTTTAAATAAATTGAGATAAGGGAGTAGACAGAAAATAAAACATGCAGAGTTGGAATGAATATTTCAGGTTTAGGTGAGTGGTCAGAAGGTGAAGGATGTTTGAAATATCCCCTTGTAAGCTTTGAGTTTTTAAATTTAAAATCGATTTCTTGAAATTTGGGTGTGCACAGACACTTCATCTTAAACGTGAATTCATTTTCTTTAACGTTTAAAAATTACTGTGCTATCCAAAATGATTTGAAGGAGTAGATTTTGGATGCAACTTTTGAACATAGACTAAACACTTAAAGGTAGAGATACAGATTATCTAGCTCTAACATAATTAATGGGGGCCAGTAGCAGTCTAGCAGTGAATTCAGTTCCCATCTACAGTCACCAGCCATCTAGGGCCATCTAAAATATTGAACCACCTTGATGCCCCATGTTGAATTTTATGCAGAAACTCTCTTTAGCTCACTGAGTGAATTTCAAATATTATCTAATCTTAGTAGAGATAGAAATGGTATTTTAAAAGGTTTTTCCATTAGGCTTGAATGAAAACCAAAGCGTGAGAGTATAGTAAAAGATAACATCTATATAAAATTATATCTTCCAGTTTGCAAGGTTCTAAATCTTCTTTTTGTTGTTTCTGTTGGCTTTTCCTTATGGAGACTGGTATCTTCAAATGATGTGTGTTCTGTTATTGGGAGCTTATCTTCAAAGAAGTTTATTGTTCTGTGCAAGTTCTCTGTACCTTGGATTAAGACTGTCTCTACAGATTGTTTTTCTGGGGTCCTTGAAGTTTCAATTGCTTTTAAACCAGACCGGAGGGCAGCCCTCCTGCCCAACTGTATGTTTGCAGGTACCTCTTTTATTTGTCTTCTAATAAACCTGTCCTTTTAAAATGTAAATAAAATAAAATTAACCAGATTTGAGGTTATATTTTCAAACTAATATAAATTTGGATCCCATTCCATATATAGTAGAGGTCTCAGGTGTCAATGTTGTATAGTTGATTTAAAACAATTATTTTTAAATATGATGCAGGTATTAGGTTCCCTTACTGTTTTTCCAGAGCAGCAGGCTGAGCTTCCCCGGCCCCCACCCCAATCCTGTTAGCATACCACCCTTTTCAGGCTTTGAACTGTATTCAGTGATCTTGTCATCAAATGTATATAGGAATCTAAGCCTTCAGTACTTATGTTCAGGTAGAGTCCCCTTTGAATCTGGTTTCTACATATTTTGTTTTCTTTTAAGTTAAATGATTTTTTTCTTTTAATTAAAAAGCATAGCAATTTTATGTATTTATGCAAAAGAGGGCATTTTTGAGACAATATTATATTATCTCCAGTTGATTATCCACTACAGCAACTAGAGTAATATATATATTTTATATATTTATATATATTTATATATTTTTATATATATTTATATATATTTTATATATTTTTAATCATGTCCGTAAAATGCTTAAAAGAGTAGAATGACTTCACATCACATGTTAAATAAAATTGAAAAGTTTCCCAACTCCCACATGAGTCTGTATGATCTGATTTCTGCCTATTTCTCTTATGTGACCAATAGACTCTTTTTCCGTTTATACTACCCATCTTTTTTCCCCATTCCTGTGTTCTTTATTGCTTTTGTACACTAATTATAGCTTCTAATTATTTGCATTTGCTTTGTTACTTGTTTATATTCTCTAGTAGGTAAAAGTTCAACAAAATCGGGGGATACATCTTTTATTCACTCAATGAAAACAATGTTTGACACCTACTGAACATTTAAATAAATATTGAAAGACTAAGACTTTCCAAGTCAAGATGGAGCTGAAACATTCCCATATTTAATGTATTTTGAAATTCTAGTATAAATTTATATGATGATGGATAACATACCCTCCATTTATTACTAATAGTTGCAGATTCATTAGTTAGTAAATAAACAACATCAAAAGCAGGTTGAGAAAAATTAGGATGACATTTTGCTTTATGTAATTCCTTAAAATAGTATTTTAGTTGGAAAAAGAATATAGCATTGATTTAGTCTAACACAAAGAGTAGTTGGATTTGTGTGTGTTTGCATGTATGTGTTACAATATCTTATAAAATTATGAATAGTCTGGACAAAATTGCAAAGCTTTGTGTATCAACAATCAGAGCTTAAATTGGCTTATCAATTGTGGTAAAAATGTATTACCAAGGTCCCCCTTTTAATGTTACTGATTTAATAATCTGTAATATAGTATTTTGTTTTAGATTAAATAATAAGATTCAATTTAAAAAAATGTCAAGCTGCAGAGCAGACAAGATGAAGATTAGACTGAAAATTATTTTATCTGTGGAGCCTACAGGAAATTCCAAAAGATAACATTAATATAAACAAAGCTCTTAAACAATTGAAGTAGAATGGCAAATTGTAGTACTGTAGATTCAAATTTAAAGATGTCAGTTTCTATTGAGGAAGAAAAAAATTGATGCACAATTTCAGATGGTCTTCAGAAGGAATTTCAACTGTGGCAATATTTATAGTGTGATTATTTAAGAGTGGTTGTTCAGTCAAGCAGGAACTCATTCTTAAAGGAATCAACACCCTTCCCCAAAGTGTATTTTGAATAAATTTGCATATACTTGGACTCAATTGGCAGCTCTTATTAAATGGTACCACAAATCAAGCAGAAAGAGGTGGGGTGTGGATAGGTGCTAAACTGGGATTTCAAAACAGGCTCTTCTCAAATCAGATTTATTCATTGTTCTGGGAAGACTTTCCTGTAAGTATCCTTCAGGCATTTAAAATGAACTCTCTGCTCACATGCTATTGCTTTCTGTGCTTGTTCGTTGAGGTCACTACACTTGAGTGTGAAAACCACCCAAGCAGCCTGTGCAGTGTTCACAGGGTCAGGCAAGAGTGAGAGTCTGCCCCCACTTCAGAGTATTTCTGAATGTAAAGGCCCAAAGAGAGGCCTCTTTGCCAAGTATGACTTGGAATTCAAACTTAATGCCAGGCCTCCATACCTTTTTTAGGGTAATTACCACTTAACCAAACATTTCTGGGTTTCTTATAAATTGGTCCCCTCAGTCACTTAATCATTTTAGTAGCTCTTCTCTGAACTTAGGCCAAGTTTTTCACACTTTTGGTAACAAGGTGCTCTGGAGCGCAGTCACCAGGTGTGACAACCTTGCCAGGGCACTGGGTGTGGTGGGAGGGAGCAATAGTGAGATGACAACCACCAGTACCCCTTAGGCTCTCATAAATGTATGGATGGCAGCTTTCCAACAGAGTTGAACTCACAGTAAATGCAGAGGCATGTAGCCTGGAAATTGCCCCTTCCTTAATGGGGTGGAAGAAAACCATAGCCCTGCAAGTAAGTGGTGTGGTGTTGAAGAACTGTTGCACTTTTGATACCATTATAGGCATACTTGACAATAAGAAATCCTTCTAGTGCAGAGGCTGAGAAATTCTTAATAGGGACATTTCAAGAAAAGACAGCGGCCTAACATAAAAGTTAACATCGCTCTTTCTTTTATAAGAATGTATAGTGTACATGGATAAATAAGATCATTAAAATATCTTTTTTGTTGTTTCTCATTTTTGATACCTGAAAGGAAAGCTAATAAAATCTACAAGTCATCTGAAGTTGAGTGATTTCTTCAGGATCAAGCAAATGAGTAAATGGGAGAGTCAGAATTATAGTCCAGGTAATATATAACTTTAAGCCTCAGACCTTTCACCTATCTCTAAACAAACAAGCCAACCAAATAAACATATTCCCACCACCAAACCATCACCCCCATTCTGTTTTTAACACTGATTCAAGAAGGAAAAAGTTCCTTAATGGCAAGTCTTTGGCCTTTCAATTTAGTTACTGTGTCATTTGTGTACATATTTTTTTTTTCATTTTTGTAGCTATCAGTTCACCTTTCTTATTCTTTTATGCTGAAAAGTGAAACTTTCTTTCATGCTGAAAAAGTGAACTTCCAAACACATCAGAATCTGGCACTAAGATGAGTAATGTCAGTTTGTTGTGGTTTCTGGGCAACCCTAACAAGGATACTGGTGAAAATTGTGAAGGCTTAAGTACAAAAGTCAAAAGTAAATTCATGAAAAATACAATGTGCTCTTATTACTTGATATTTGGACATTTAAACAAACATTTAACAATCTGATCCTTAAGCTAATTAAATATGTGTACAATGGACCACCCTAAGAAATACATTAATAACTTAACCTATGCATGGAGATTTCTGTGGCAGTTAATGTTTGAACCATATTTAAAATACATAAATATTGCTGTAAAACAAAACTATGCAAGGAGAAATATACCAGAAGAAGTATAATATTTAATGACAAATATGTATATTATTATAGCATATTCAGGGTTCTTTTTATAATCTCAAGAGTTTAAGATTTCTACTGAAATGCTATTATTTTCCACAACCCCAGAAGATCACTTGCTATTAAGATTCTCAGTTCATCATTGCTGTGGATTTATCCCTGACCATTGCAGCATGATTGTTTCATTAAGAAACCTATAATCAGGAGAGGATTTGTGGGGAAGGGGAAGGGGTAGAATACTAATAAGGAACCAGAACTATTCTTCCCTTCTTGGGTTCCACAACCCTTTATATCAGCCCTATCCAAATTTGGAGGCTTAGTTCTGCAGATCCTTGAACACAGCTGTACTCTCAGGTAGTCTGGTCTTTGGGGGCTGATATTCCTAAAATAACTTTAAATAGTTAAATCTAACCACGTGTGAAATGGCAGTTGCCTTTTAATTTTAATGGAATATTTTAGAGCATTTTTATAGAAAAGCTCTTAAAGTTCTTTTTTTCACTACCTTAATGAAAGGGGAAAATGTGTTGCTGTTGCTGTTATTTTTTATAATAAATTTAAAGCAGTTCCTGCAAATCTTAACAAGTAGAATCAAATATTTAATGCTTTTGGCAATATGCCTTTATAAAATTTCCAGGACAAAATAAAATATTCTGTATTTAAACTTTTTTTGAATAAAACAAACTGAATTTCTAAGAGTACTTACATCATGCATCAATATTTCCAAGTTAATTTAGTATGTGGAATCAGCAAACCACATCATTACCACGAGTTGCTGTTGTATCCGAAAAGATTTATGCTCAGATGTTTAAACCAAGATAGAAAACTAGATTCACAAATGTGAATATTAGAATTAGAAACATACTTTTTTGTTGTCTTTTTTATATTGTATTTCTTTAAATATTATGAACCAGGTTATTTTTTCATACTTGCTCATGAAATCAGCAGCATTGTAAGAGTTGATGTGGGCACTGTGACTCTGAGATTTCATGAAGACTGATTCTTTTGGACGAGAGGCAATAATTCACTGGAAGGAAAAAAGGAAGGGAGGAATGGATGAGGGAAGGAGGAAGAGGGGAGGAAAGAAAAAAGGGGGGAAAGCCAATAACCACCTTGATTTGCCAATTTCCATCATGTACATAAGAAATCCAGTGTTAAAAAGAGAATCATCCAATATCCTTTTACAAGTTGAAACCATACTGCTCCAGTGAACACTGAAGTGGGATTCATTTATATTTGTTAAGCATGAATTATGGATGCCATCAGTTATAGAGACCTAAGTTTAATGAAAAATATGGTTTAATTGTGTAAACATGTACTAATACTGTTACCTTGGGCACAGGCTACCTGGAAAAGTTTTCACAGGATTTAGTCACCTTATCAGAGGAAACATTTTGAGCAAATGTTTATTTACCTATTTTAGTAGCTATTAGAAAAGTGGCTTAAGAAAGTGAATGGAAATAGAAACATTTGAAGCAGTCACTTTTGATTTATGTTCCTTGTTATTCATAAAGAATTATTGACTGTTCTGCACTGAATGAGTTTTGAGTTGGATTCCTTAAAACAATCATCAAATGCATGATGGAATGCTAATGGAATTCTGGGAAAGATATTTTCCAGGAAAATATTTTGTTAAAGCTACAAATTTGTTAATCGTAGCTAACATTCATTGTGGTAAGCTCTAAGAGTTTCTCATGTATTATCTTATTGAATTCTCACAGCATATTATCCCTTCCATCTGCTGGTCAGGGAACTGAAGAACAATGAGTTTAAGTAGCTTGTCCAAGTTGCCCCAGCTAGTAATTGGAACTAACCCAGGCAGTCTGGCACAAATCTGGCTCTTAATAAATGCACTTTTATGCCTCAAGTATTGGTTTTGTTTTGTTTTGTTTTAAAGAAGGCTATTCATTATTGTAGTTAATCAGTTTGAATATTTTCAAGTTCCTTTTTGAAGTAATTGAATTTACCTGAGATTCTGTCAACATATGTGGATAAGAGAGAGGGTGATATTGCCTTTGATAATCAGACAGTAGCCGGTTTACAAACCTTTTTAAAGTTAAAATTATTCTGGGTCGGATAATGTTTGGGTTACAGTAATAAGATGGAGATTAAATAATAATGTGGCTACACTGTTTATCTCTCTATATAATTTGTACTCTTTATGTCTCTGCCTAGAAGATGTATATATATGTATATATGTATTTGTATGTGTAGATAGCTATCTGTAGATATTAAAAGAAGGAAATCTAAGCTTAGAAAAAATAAGGGTAGGAAAAATAAAATTGAGACAAGAATGAAGGTAGTACCAAAAAAAAAAAATCCATGTTTGAAGTTCTTATAATACTTTTTACAGCTATATCTCAAGTTTGACTTGAACTTCCTCAGGACCAAAGCAGTGCCCATGTTATGCTAATTATTTTCTCTAATTTTACAATAAATATTTTTATTTATACCTTTATCATAACTTACAAATACTAACTTTTCTATCAACATCAAGAATTGATCAGCTGCTACAAATATCCTGTTTCTCCCAGAGCACACAAATCCTTCAGCATGCATTCTTTTTAACACCTTACCATCTACTGACACACAGAGATCTTTTGGGCTCCTTTTTACTGATTTGGGTGTATTTGCATCCTCTTCATTATTGTATTTTGGATTTCTGATTTTTGGAGTAATTTCTTAGCAATTGAATTAACTTTAGTCAATTGTCAATTGCTATTTGAACATAATTGTAGGCTTATCTTTGCTTAAAATTTTTTCTTTTCTTATCCTCTTTGAATTCAGTTATTATTTTGTGATAGTATGTTATGTTGATTTTTCAAAGAGATTATAGGTATCTGATTTAGACTTTGGATATTATTATTTGCCCCAGTTTTTAAAAAATTTAGCCTTCTGTAAATCCTGATTTCCTTTTATTAATTTAAAACGTTATTCCATTATCTTCTGCAGGGGAGAGGTCTGCTTCTGTTTTAATTTTTCTTTTTGTTTGGTTTTACTCTATCTCTTTCATAGTTTATTGCTGGAGTTCACATATTTTAGGTGTTATTCTTTTTTTTAAAGATTTATTTATTTATACAAGAACTGGGGTACAGGTTAGAGGTGCGGGAGAGTGAGAGAATTCACCAGAGAGAGCCGGGAGCAGAGCAGGCAGATGGACTGAAGACACTGCTGAGGGGAGCAGAGGGCAAGGCAGGAGAGGTCTGCCATGCCTTTTGGGACTGTCCCTGGCCTGCTAGGATTGAACCGGCGCTACAGAGGCTGCAGACAGCTTCACAGTGCAGCGCTCAACCTGCTGTGCCACCTGGGAGGCTCTCTAGGTGTTATTCTTGCATTGTTATTGATGGTTCTTTTAATATGAAGAGATTTTCTTTATCGGGGAAATTTTGTTGTTGATATTCTTTATTTTTATCATTTACTTGATTTTTCCTTCTATTTTTAAGTTTTCTTTCTTGAACTTCTACTGGCAGAACTTTATTTTTTTTTAAGATTTATTTATTTATTTGTTTATTTATTAATACAAGCACTGGGTACAGTCAGAAGCACGGGAGGGTGAGAGAATTCACTAGAGCCAGAGCGGGGAGCAAAGCAGGCAGAAGGACCGAAGTACACTGCTGAGGGGAGCAGCGGGCGGCAGGAGAGGTCTGCGCGCCATGCGGGACCCGCCTCCGATGGCCAGGGAGCAGCTGGGGATCGAACCGGCGCCGCAGAGGCTGCGGGCAGCTTTGTAACCCAGCGCTCAACCGCTGCGCCAACAGGGAGGCCCCTGGCAGAACTTTTAGATCTATTCTATAGATTTTTCTTTTCTCACATCCTTTTAACCTTTTTTAAAAAATGACTTCTGATACAGTCTTTCAGTTTACCTTCCCAGCTCACTAATTTAATCTTCAGTCTCATTCACTCTGAAGTTAAGCCCATATATCAATAATTTCCAGAAAGTTCTGCTTCTTTTTCAGAGCACCCTGGTTGGGTTATTGTTATTATTTTTTTTAGATTGCACTTTTTCCTTTTGCTATTGTCTACAATTTTTTTTAAAGATTTATTTATTTATTTATACAAGCGCTGGGTACAGTCAGAAGCGCGGGAGGGTGAGAGAATTCACCAGAGCCAGAGCAGGGAGAAGAACAGGCAGAATACACTGACCGAAATACACTGCTGAGGGGAGCAGTGGGCAGCAGGAGAGGTCTGCGCGCCATGAGGGACCCCTCACCCCGCGATGGAACTGGCACAGCAGAGGCTGCAGGCAGCTTCGCAACCCAGCGCTCATTCGCTACACCACCGGGGAGGCACCACTATTGTCTATAATTACTAATTGTCTATAATTACTAATTCTTGTTTTCCTATAATTTTCTTCCCTTAGGAATTAGTCCTTTTGTGGAATCTGGTGTTTTTAAAGAATTTGGTTGGACTTCTCATATTTGGTATTTGGTTGCCTGTACATATTTGTAGATGAAGGTCTGCATCACAGGTTTAGCTTGAGGGCCAGAGACCCCTGAGGTGTACCTAGGTAGAATTCAGGGTGTCCATTCATTTAGATAGGAAAATTTACATTCTTTTCTTCAATTACAAATGTAAAAATTATGAATTCCTGCAACTATGAGTCATTAGTATCTGTGTCACTGATAGAAAACAAATTTCCATATCACATTCATTTGTAAGTGTGGATTATATTCTTCACTGCTTTAAAATATTGACAGTATGAGTCCTACAGCTCAATCCTGTATTGATAGAGAAGTCTGTTTTTATGTAATTTTAAAAATGTCTTGATATTTTCATTCCAATGTAATTGACTTCCTTTCAAATCCCATGTATTTTTTTTTAAAGATCCATTTATTTATGCATACAAGAGCTGGGATACAAGCCAGAGGTGTGGGGGATGAGAAGATTCACCAGAGACAGGGTGGGGAACAGAACAGGCAGATTTACCAAAATATAATGCTGAGGAGAGCAGCGGGCAAGTCAAGAGAGGTCTGCTCTAGCATGTGGGTTGCTTCCTGGCTGGCCGGGGATCGAACTCATGCTGCAGAGGCTGCAAATAGTTTCATAGATTGCATCTTAACCCCTTGCGCCACCAGGGAGGCCCCAAATCCCATGTATTTTTTATAATGTATTTAAAACATTGTTTTGAGCAGGGGTCCATAGGCTCTCTCAGTCAGCTGGATCCAGGACCCAAAAGAGGTTAAGATCTCTCCGGGCGAGACTGATTATTGTTGCTTGTTAGAACATATTTCATAAGTCTGGGTAATAATACTTGTTCCATGTTAAGTATGTGAGCCCTGGTTCTGTTGGTTGTGCAAAAGAGAGTTCGTACCTACTCTTTAAATACCATCTCCCAACCCTTTTGATATGGCTTTCAAGGTCCTTGACATCCAGTCTAGGTTAGAACTCCCATTTTGGGGGCAAAGCTGCACCCTGGCTCTGTTTGGGACAATTCCAAAGCAAGAAGCTTTGCTTATAGAATTGGCTCAATGTTGTGCTTTAATTCTCTGCCCACTTATGAGATTAAAGTGTGTATATGTGTTTAGCTATTTTGGAATCTGCAGTTAATTAAAATCATTATCTTTCTGTTCGTGGACATGGATGTTGTCCTTCCCTGTGTTCTGGATTTGCTGTGGATTTATTTTTACCTCTATTATTTCTCTGATTTTGGGGCAGTAGAATAGATGAACAATGCTTAGTTTGCCTCCATGAAACAGAAGCTTTGTCTTCTTTATATTGGTTTAAGTAAGGATTTAGAAATCAATGCAAAAAAGACCAGGTTAACTGAATAACAGGAGGGTAAGGTAACAAACAAGGACCAGGTTCCAGGCCCCTATAAACAAGCATGATGACCTTTCCTTTGCTCTGTAATCAAATCTGACTCGGGTCTTCCAATTAACTGTCACTACAAAGTGTTGGAATACAATTTCACCTTAAGCAGGAAAGCTAGCACATTCTGAAGTCTGAATCATGAGTAGATGAGAAGCTGGAATCTAAGAGACAAGATCTGAGAACTGGGGCCTCCACTCCCCAGAGTGAGTAAGAGCAAGACCTGGCTTACCTACCTCAGCGGTGTGACTTTGTAAACAAAGTGAGCTTTAGCCTTGGAGACCATCTTATTGCCTAAAGGTGATAATATCTACACCATTTATTTCCAGTGTTACATCAATTTATCAGGACAGGATTAAAAATGAAAACTCTTCAAGGGTAGTTTTCATTTATCTTTTGAAATTGGCCTTTTTTGAGGCCTTCAGCTGGGCCCTTAAAACAGCTGTCATAATGCAAATAAGATGAGTGTCTCTTGGGCCATCTATTCTTCTCTCTCCAAATACATATCTCTTTCCCATCACCATATAAAGAGTTACATTGTGTTTTATTAAAATTTGCACCAAGGATTATATTAAATACCCTTTTATATACTTAAGAGTGCTTCAAAAGTGACATCAAACTCAAAGTAGCGGATAGATCAGACTTTTCCGTGCCTATGTACTAAACCAGGAAAAAACTGTTTTTAATAGAAAAATTGTTTTAATAGAAAAAAGAGGAGGAGGAGGATGAGTAAGAGGAAAAAACAAACATTTAATTTTTTCAGGGATGGTCAAAGCATCTTTCCTGCTCTCAGAAACTTCAGAATAAGATAGGACCCTTTTTGTAGCTTGGAGCAACTTTCCTGTCAACCGCCCGTCTAACCTCTGTCACCAGAAAACTATGCGCTGGCAAACTGGCCTCAACAGTTCAAGGTCGGAGAACCCCAGCCAATGCCTGAGGGTGGGACAGAACCCAGGCGCCAACCAGTATCCTCGGGCTGCTAATTTGCTGGACACACAGAGCCCTGTTCTGTAACCTCCCCCTAGGTTGTGGGTGAGTGGAACCCATTAACATTTAAAAATATTTGCAGAAATCAGAGGGGGGAAAAGGTATTTCTGGAGGGCCAGTACTCAGTGCACTTTCCTGCGTGCCAAAGTTTGCTGGCATGGCTCAGGCCTTGATAGAGAACATCTGGGCCACTGCTGCTGCAGCATATAGATGGGGTGGAGGGCAGGAAACAAAGGGGGCTTGTGAGAGAATGTTCAAGAGGGGGAAATGCTCTCTGCAAGTGAAGGAGAGCATTAATACCTTACTTAATGCCTATCCCATGCTCTGCTGGGGGAGGAGAGCCAGGACAGGAATAGAAGATTTTGCCCTCAATATTGCCTTAGTAATGAATGCTGGAGACAGAGGGAGCATAGCACTGACTAGTGAGGCTACAGAGACCCTTGTTTTCACTGTTAGATAGGCATGTGCTTGACTGCAAAGATGCAACCAACAACAACTGCTGTGGGTGGCATCCTAATGCTTAGCTTGGAGCCATTAGGCTGGATGTAGAGGAAACAGGAGATAGCTTGGAGAGGGGGGAGCTTTCTGTTTTCAGTGGAGACAGATTTGTCATTGTTTCCACCATGACCAGACCCATCCATATGGAAACAAGATAAAATGAATTGTATATCAAACATAGGTGTATATATATATATATATATATATATTTTTAAAAGATTTATTTATTTATACAAGCACTGGGTATAGTCCCAAGCACGGGAGGGTGAGAGAATTCACCAGAGTCAGAGCAGAAAGTCAGAGCAGGCAGACTGACCAAGTACACTGCTGAGGGGAGCAGCGGGCGGTAGGAGAGGTCTGCGCACCATGTGGGGCCCTCACCCAGCGATGGAACTGGCGCTGCAGAGGCTGCAGGCAGCCTAGCAACCCAGCGCTCAACCGCTGCACAACCGGGGAGGCCCACATAGGTATATTTCAAACACAAAACTGAAGGTGAAGGTCAGACTGTTGAAAGTCTGTCTTAAGTAGAATTTTGTATTGGATTGTGATTTATGCATTCCTCACTTTACCCAAAAGACATATAAATGTAAGAAAAATCCATGTTTAAGCATTGATTCAAGCATAGAAGCCTTGACTTGCTGATATAGGGCACCACAATCATTCTTTAAAAGAAAAATTAAGCAACTGTCTACTATCCCCTTTGTCAGTCAGCTACTGGTTATAGATATAAGCTGGTCTAAGCTAAATGTGACATACATATTTCATATTTACAGCCCTCCCTCCCCTCTTCCATTTACTGCCTGAGTTATTGCACCTTCTGACTTAGTTTTGGAAAATGAGTCCCCTCATTTTTAATATTGCTAATATTCATTCTTAATATTGTGCATTTATCTCAAAATCCAAATATTAACACTTGAAACTGCTACAGGCTTTGTGATGGCATGGGAGCTAATACCAATTGCCCCAAGAAGGTCAGGTTTCTGCAATTTTCAGATGTCATTCAACAAATATTTATCAAACAGCTACTGTGTAATCAGCTCTAGGGCTATCATATTTTATAAAACAGTCCCAGTTTTCTAATTGTGGGAATTCCAAATGATATACTTAATATTTTATTTATTTATTTATTTATTTATTTATTTACGATTTATTTTATTTTTATGCCTATAAGAGCTGAGGTACAGGCCAGAGGTGCAGGGTGTGGGGGTGAGAAGAGTCACCGGAGACAGAGTGGGAAACAGAACAGGCAGATTGACTGAAATACACTGCTGAGGGGAGCAGCAGGCAAGTCAGGAGAGGTCTGCTGCACCTTGTGGGTTGCTCCCTGGCCTGGGATAGAACTTGTGCTGCAGTGGCTGCGGTTAGTCTCATAGGTTGCGTCTTAACTCGTTGTGCCACCAGGGAGGCCCTATACTTAATATTTTAAATAGTGGTTTCTGGTTTGCTTGAAAAGAGGTAGGCAACTTTAACTTCATTAAATTCTCTTAATTGCTCTGATGACTTTTATTTTATATTGGCTATCTCAGGTTGCTCACAATATTTTAAAATTTATATTATAAACTTTTTGTCATGCTATTCAAAAACTTCTAGTAAAATAAGGCTAGTGTATGGTATTGAATTTTCGATGCTTTGATACCCATGAGTAGTCTATCATTTATCTATTATCTGTCTGTCTGTCTATCAGTCATCATCAATCTTTAGCCTAAAATGGATCAATTAGTTTCTTATGAGGTTTGGTTTTGGCCAAACGTAATTTGAAAACACACTCAGTCCTAAGTTTGTTTAGAATTTGAGTATATGTCAGTTTTAGTTAGGAGTTACATGTTTCTTCTTATCTGTTCAAACTTCTAATTAGTTTTTAATCTTTGAAGACTTATTTACTTTTAATTTTTCAGACATTCCCCTTTCCTTTTCCTCCCTTTGCTAGCAATAAACCAGAGTCATCTGAATGGTAGGTTAAAGGTCAGTTACTCTCAGTGAAAGGCTTTCAAACTAATATCACTAGAGGTTACCTCAGATCATATCAGGTATTGTCTCTCTAAAGTATAATTTTACTAAAGTATCAACTCCCTTATCTTAGAAATAATAGATATCTGGGGCTATTTAGAAATAGAATCTGTAACTCAATTGCAAAACTGATCTTGACCAATTTTCAGTTTGATGAAAGCCCCACTCCTTTTGAGGTTAGTTTATATTTTTTATGATATTACTGTTCTTTTGACAAAGCTCATTATTTATTTGAGTACAGTAGATATGTTAAATAGGATTTAATTTATCAAATGAAATGGAAACATCACAAGGCTGGGAAAATGGAATATTAGCCTTTGTCCTATCAATAGTACAGAAGTTGACATCAAATTCCTGAAAATACCTTCAATTTTACTCAGTTCATATTTCATTGAGAGCAAACCAGTGTGAAGAATGTTCACTTCATTGCCAAATCATTGGATCTCTTTTATTTATGAGGAGATTCAGATGCCAAAAATGATTCTCATTAGATTTCAAATGAAATAAAAAATTATCATTAAGCTCAAGAGTCAGTCATTCTCTGAATTCACTATCCAGAAGTGAGTTATTGAGTCTGGACTAAAGCCTTAGGAGATTCTACTATACCACTGGGTTTTCTTCAGCAAGCTAACTAGGATGGGTCCTTTGAAATTATTCTCCATTCAAAAGTAGTGTTAGCTATTTGCAGATGATATGATAATATATGTAGAGAACCCCAAAAACTCCACAGAAAAACTAATTCAACTAATCAATCAGTTCAGTAAAGTGGCAGGATACAAAATCAACACGCAAAAGTCAGTAGCCTTCTCCTATACACAAACAATAAATCTGAAGAAGAATAAAAAAAAACCATCCCTTTTATTATCGAAACAAAAAAAAATCAAATATTTGGGAATAAATCTAACAAAAGAGGTAAAGGACCTATACAAGGAACACTATAAAACACTGTTAAAAGAAATAGAAGAAGACACAAAGAAATGGAAAGACATCCCCTGCTAATGGATTGGAAGGATAAACATTATTAAAATGGCCATCCTACCAAAAGCAATATACAGATTCAATGCTATTCCAATCAAAATTTCAATGTCATTCTTCAAAGAAATAGAACAATTATTAATGAAATTCATATGGAATCACAAAAAACCCCGAATAGCCAAAGCTCTCCTGAAAAAAAAAGAAGGGAATGGAGGCATCACACTCCCAGACTTCAAACTCTACTACAAAGCCATAATCATCAAAACTGCATGGTATTGGAACAAGAACAGACACACAGACCAATGGAATCGAATAGAAAATCCAGAAATAAACCCACAGATTTATGGTCAACTAATCTTTGACAAAGGAGCAAAGACTATGCATTGGAGCAAAGAAAGTTTGTTCAATAAATGGTGCTGGGAAAACTGGGTCGCTACATGCAAAAGAATGAATCTTGACCACTACCTCACACCTTACACAAAAATCAACTCAAAATGGATTAAAGAACTAGACATAAGACCTGAAATCATAAAATATATAGAAGGAAATATAGGTGAAACACTACGTGATTTGCACATCAAAGACATCTTTACAGACACATCACCCAAAGCAGTGATAGTGAAGGCAAAGATAAACAGCTGGGACTACATCAAATTAAAGAGCTTCTGCACAGCAAAAGAGACAATAACAAAAACAAAGAGAAACCCCACCAACTGGGAGAACATTTTTGCACCCAACACTAATGATAAAGGACTGATCACAAAAATCTGCAAAGAGCTGATGAGACTCAACAACAACAAAGAAAAGAATCCAGTCAAAAAATGGGCAGAAGAGCTAAAAAGAAACTTCTCTGAAAAGGAAATGCAAATGGCCAACAGGCATATGAAAAAATGTTCAACATCATTTGTAATCAGGGAAATGCAAATCAAAACTACCATGAGATACCATCTTACACCAGTGAGAATGGCACATATTTAAAAAACTAGCAACAACAAATGTTGGTGAGGGTGTGGAGAAAAAGGAACTCTTCTGCACTGTTGGTGGGAGTGCAAACTGGTCCAACCACTATGGAGAGCTGTGTGGAGATTTCTGGACCTACTAAACATAGAGCTTCCATATGATCCAGCAATTCCACCCAAAGGACACAGAAATATCAATTCCAAAGAACACCTGCACCCCTATGTTTATAGCAGCACTGTTTACAATAGCTAAGCTTTGGAAACAACCCAAATGCCCAAAAATAGATGACTGGATCAAGAAGATGTGGTACATATACACCATGGAATATTACTCAACATTCAAAAAAGATAAACACATGCAATTTGCAGCAACATGGATGGCGCTGGAAGGGATCATGCTCAGCGAAATAAGCCAAAAAGAAAAAGAAAAATACCGGATGGTCTCACTCATAGCAGGAATCTAGAAAACTTAAATAAGGGACCAGGAAAATGAATAACTATAAGAAAGTGAAAATCAGAATCAACAAAAAACTATGAACCAGAGACACTTTTAGGGGGGTGGGGGGCGGGAGGGGAGGGATTGGGATCAGAATGGGGGGGTTGCAATTGTATGGGGAATATAAAAATAAAATTTATTATTTAAAAAAAAAAACAAAAGTAGTGTTAGTGGTTTAGAAAAAATAATCTAGCCTTAATGAGGAACCATATTCAGTGAATGGAGTTGAAAATACACTCATTGGAAAATGATGCAACAAATAAAATCTCATGGCAGTTACTGAGTGTATATTTCATAACAGAAGGAGATCAGACTCAGTTTAAGCAAAAATGATTGTGCTCTTATAAAAATTGGACATAGTGCAAGTCTCACTTAGAGGTAATTTTAAAAGGAGTAATGTATATTAAAGCAGTAAAGCTGAAAATTGTAAGAATAACTTTTGTTTTTCAATTTTTCTTTTTAAGTGAATATAGGATTAGCTATTGTATAAGAATGAATCTTCATTCAGAGATCTTGTTCATCTGACTTAAAATTATTCCTTTTAAGAGAGTTAATAATAACAAAGGTCTGACAAAATTCACTGCAATAAAATCTTTGGGGAAACCACTCAAGGTAGTATTCCAGTGTTTATAATCTGAATTTTTTGGGCTCTATTTACCACAGAGGAGATTAAAGGCTTCAATTCATCTCCTTCCTGTAGCATGCTGCATGGGGAGAATTTGCTGTCCCTGGTGATGTTTAAATAATTCTCCAGCTGGTGGGTTTCTAAAGGTGTTTCTCAACCTTTTTATAACCTCTGCCCCTCTTTGATAAAGAAAAATCTCATGTTTCTTTGGAAATTATTTTATGCCCTGCCTGGAAATGGGGAAGACCAAGATGGATGAGGGGAGGGAGAGAAATGCTTGTCTTTTGAGTTTCTTCACCAGCCAAGCAGATTATATCAAACACTTTTTTCTTTGTAACTTCTTAAAAAAGATTTATTTAGTTATACATACAAGAACTGGGGTGTAAGCCAGAGGTACAGGGGGTGAGAGGATTCATCAGAAAGAGTGGGGAGCAGAACAGGCAGATCTACTGGAATACACTGCTGAGGAGAGCAGCAGACAAGGCAGGAGAGGTCTGCTGCACCATGTGGGTTGCTCCCTGGCTTGCTGGGATCTAACTTGTGCTGTAGTGGTTTGGCAATAGCTTCATAGCACTGTCTTTAACCCCTGCGCCACCAGAGAGGCCCCTTCTCTGTAACTTTTGAACAATCTTTATTTTATTTGTTTCTAGATATTGTAAGATACATACTGAACGTGTTTTATTTGGACTATGCATGTCCCACTCTTAAGCCGTATTCCCCCCACTCCATGAAGATCATTCTTATACAATAGCCAATCCTATATTCACTTAAAAAGAAAAATGGAAAAACAAAAGTTACTCTTACAATTTTCAGCTTTACTGCTTTAATATACATTACTCCTTTAAAACTCCCCCCAGAATACAACATATTCTGATAAAAAAAAAAAAAAAAACAGTTTCTCAAATGTTTAAAAGAAACTAAATTCGGGGCCTCCCCTGGTGGCGCAGCAGTTGAGCGCTGGGCTGCAAAGTAGCCTGCAGCCTCTGGAGCGCTAGTTGGATCCCCGGCCACCTGCGAGGGTCCCACGTGAAGTGCAGACCTCTCCTGCCGCGCCCTCTGCTCCCCTCGGCAGTGTACTTGTCAGTCTGCCTTTTCTGTTCCCTGCTCTGGCTCTGGTGAATTCTCTCACCGGAGGGAGGGAGGGAGGGAAGGAGGGAGGAAAATGCGGGAGGGGGCCACAGTATATGTTTTGGGCTTCTTTGGAAATGAAAATATGGATTTGACTTATATGTACCTCAAAATTATAATCTAGTTTGTAAACTATGGAACAAATGATTTTGGGACAAATTGGGCAACAACTGACTCCAGAGGTCAATGAGAAGACTATGATACCATTTTCCACTTATCCAGTCAAGTGAAGTAATTCTAATTAAGTGTCTTGAAACTATTAGTGAGAATTAGCAAGTAATATACTGAAAGTTATTGATTGTGCTTTCAACTTTTTGTCTTTTTCACTTAATGAATTTTCCCATTATCTGATGAAAATACATTTAGATATCTTTGCCCATCTTGTTCTTCAAGTTTTCCACATTATTAGTGAAATCTATTGACTATTTTTTATTCTTGTCCTGAATTAGGTTTATATAGTTACTAATAATCATTAACCAAGAGATTTAATTGGAATTTCTGGACTTGCCATGTCCTTTCACTGATAGACAATTGCTCTTCCCTGTTTAGTTCATAAAAACTTCTATAAAATCTTTTGGTTACATCCTGATCATCTGTGTAACCATTTTTTTTTTTTTACCTCTTGCTGTGTGCTAGACACTGTGTGTGCTAGGCACTGTGTTAAGCGTTTACACTCATGTGCCCACCTAATCCCTACAGCGGCCCACTGAGACAGTGATTTTGTTATACCCTCTTCTCAAATGAAGAAATTAAGGTTCGGAGAGAGTAAATAACATTTATATAGGCTAGTGAGGCCCAAGTGGGAGGGCCAGAATTCAAACCCATATCTGTCTGACTGAAGTCTATGATCTAAATTGTGACCCCTTTTATCTATCTTTCAGAAGTAATACCTGAGCTCAGTGAATTTTTTCTGGAGGCAATTTACTTGATCTAGCTTGTCTGGACTTTTGGTAATGGAATATCTCAGACCATCTTGAGCAATTTGCAGATCACATGCTGATGTTCTCATTCTTCTGCTTTCCTCTTATCACCTTCATCTAGAGACTATTGCTAAGCAAGTCTCTATTATCATAGTTTACTTAGGCTAAATTATTTAGGTATCTTTTTTTCATTTCCTTGTGGAACTTCTGTGAGACAGAAATAAGTTTCTCCAAAATTTAAAAAATCATGTTATGGAATGAAGGCTAGGAGGTAGGCAAAATGGGTAAAGGGGATCAAGAGGAACAAAATTCCAGTTACAAAATAAATAAGACAAGAAGATGTAATACATAGCGTGGGATTATAATTAATAAGAGGTTATTTAAAATTTGAAAATTGCTAAGGCAAGATGGTAGGCTTATTCTGATGTTTATACAGATGTCAATCATTATATTGTGCATGTAAAGCTAAAATAATGTTTGTGAATTATACTTTTATTTAAAAAATCAGAGAACTATGATTAATATTAAAATATTAAAATATTGCTGTCTGTTCTAAGCTAGCAAAGTCCACCAATGTCTACATTTTGACATATAAAATTCCTAGAGTAATAACTTTCCAGGTCATCGTTTTGTCACAAGAAAGGAGGATGGTGACCATCATCTTTGGAAGCACTTTCATCTCAGTTGACTGGAATTTAAACTGGATATGGCTCTGAAGGCTCTGTATATTAAAATACACTATCTGGAATTTGTTCCATGAGGGTAACCAAATTTGAGAATCAAATTCATTTCTCTTAGGTATCTTGTTTCTGTAACATTAATACTGTTTTGTCTGGTAGAATTTGGTCTCGGAACTTTCTGATGAAGAAGATAACTAATGTTGTTATGTTCTAGAGCTGAAAGGTAAAATAATGTGTGGCAATTTGAATCAATTTCTTTTCCTGATGGTACTAGCAGGAAGCTAGTTGAATTTTGAAAAATAGACCAATTGAAGTTACATCATTTCTGAAATAAAGAAGGGTGTCATTTTTATGTGTTGAATAATGAATTTCCTCTGGAGAAGATGCAAAAATAAATGTTACCAAGTGTTATTTGATGTCCTATTTAACTACCAAGATATTTCAAACAATACAGATGTAAATAGAAACAAATTTTAAAGACCAATATTTCATGAATTCATAATAACTGGTGTATGTTCTTCCACTTAAAATTAGGTAGCAATTGAAAACAATATTGAGATGTATCATGGGCTAATCCTATTTTTAGAAAATTCAAGTGATTAGCCTAAACTGAACTATAACTTGGCTGTAATGTTTAATGAATGTGTTGGTTCATAAATGAAGACAGTGTTTTTTTCTTTTAATTTTATTTTTATATTTCCCATACAGTTGCAACCCCCTTATTTTGACCCCAATCCCTCCTTTCCCCGCCCCCCCCTACCCATAGTGTGTCTCTGCTTCATAGTTGTTTGTTGATTTTGATATTTTCGTTCTCATAGTTATTCTTTTTCCTGGTCCCTTATTTAGGTTTTCTAGATTCCTGCTATGAGTGAGACCATCCGGTATTTTTCTTTTTCTTTCTGGCTTATTTTGCTGAGCATGATCCCTTCCAGCGCCACCCATGTTGCTGCAAATTGCATGTGCTTATCTTTTTTGATTGCTGAGTAATATTCCATGGTGTATATGTACCACATCTTTTTGATCCAGTCATCTATTTGTGGGCATTTGGGTTGTTTCCAAAGCTTCGCTATTGTAAATAGTGCTGCTATAAACATAAGGGTGCAGGTGCTCTTTGGAATTGATGTTTCTGTGTCCTTTGGGTAATTACCTAGGAATGGAATTGCTGGATCATATGGGAGCTCTATCTTTAGTAGGTTGAGGAATCTCCACACAGCTTTCCATAGTGGTTGGACCAGTTTGTACTCCCACCAGCTGTGAAGGAGAGTTCCTTTTTCTCCACATCCTCGCCAACATTTGTTATTGCTAGTTTTTTTAATATGTGCCATTCTCACTGGTGTGAGATGGTATCTCATTGGTAGTTTTGATTTGCATTTCCCTGATTGCAAGTGATGGTGAACATTTTTTCATATGCCTGCTGGCCATTTGTATTTCCTCTTTGGAGAAAATTTCTTTTTAGCTCTTCTGCCCATTTTTTGACTGGATTATTATTTTGTTTTTGTTGAGTCTCTTCAGCTCTTTGTAGATTTTTGTGATCCGTCCTTTATCATTAGTGTTGAGTGCAAAAATTTTCTCCCAGTCGGTAGGGTTTCTCTTTGTTTTTGTTATTGTCTCTTTTGCTGTGCAGAAGCTCCTTAATTTGATGTAGTCCCAGCTGTTTATCTTTGCCTTCACTATCACTGCTTTGGGTGATGTGTCTGTAAAGATGTCTTTGATGTGCAAATCACGTAGTGTTTCACCTATATTTCCTTCTATGTATTTTATGGTTTCAGGTCTTATGTCTAGTTCTTTAATCCATTTTGAGTTGGTTTTTGTGCATGGTGTGAGGTAGTAGTCAAGATTCATTCTTTTGCATGTAGCGACCCAGTTTTCCCAGCACCATTTATTGAACAAACTTTCTTTGCTCCAGTGCATATTCTTTGCTCCTTTGTCAAAGATTAGTTAACCATAAATCTGTGGGTTTATTTATGGGTTTTCTATTTGGTTCCATTGGTCTGTGTGTCTGTTCTGGTTCCAATACCATGAAGTTTTGATTATTGTGGCTTTGTAGTGTAGTTTGAAATCTGGGTGAGTGATGCCTCCATTCCCTTCTTTTTTTTTCAGGAGGGTTTTGGCTACTCGGGGTTTTTTGTGACTCCATGTGAATTTCATCAATATTTTTCTATTTCTTTGTGAAGACAGTGTTTTTAAGTAGATGTCAAATTGCACTGAATTATTAACTGATTGTCTCAGTAGTCCTATATGTATTTTAAATTAAATTTATTTAGTTTATTAATATAGGAAAGATTGTTTTAGTAGAGTTTTTCTCCACTGAAAAAGGGAACCAAGGAAAATAAATTGCATGGTAATTAGAAGTTATTTTTTGAGTTCTAAAAACTGGAAATGTAATCAAACCACATCTATATTCTGTTTTCCCAACCACATCTATATTCTAGTGGGACCTAGAATATAGGGAAACCCCTACAAAGCAGAGGGTATTGCTTTTTCTCAAAAAGTGTAGTTATTGTTTTTGAAAAGATAATATAGCCTTTCTAAATGGTTTGCCTGTTGTATATAATCTTCGGTTATTCTAAGTTTATTAAAATGAAAGTTTATTAAAATGAAAGATAATTCAGTTCAGATATTTTCAGATGAACTCTCTATGCCAGAACCTGGGAAAGATACAAAGTTAATTCCCATCTGGTAGGAATACTTTATTTTTGAATAATACTATTTGCTTTTTACAATGAACACTACATGCCACATCTTCATTTTATTCTAATAACCATGAAACAAAGCAGATGAGAAAATTGGTAATAGAGAGATTGCAGAATCTTTTTACTTTTTTATTTTTATTTATTTATTTATTTTATAGAGGCATGTTTATTTATTTATTTGTTTGTTTGTTTTGTTTATACATGCACTGGGTACAGTCAGGAGCGCGGGAGGGTGAGAGAATTCACCAGAGCCAGAGCGGGGAGCAGAGCAGGCAGAAGGACCGAAGTACACTGCTGAGGGGAGCAGCGGGCGGCAGGAGAGGTCTGCGTGCCATGTGGGACCCTCCTCTGGTGGCTGGGGAGCAGCCAGGGATCGAACTGGTGCCGCAGAGGCCGCGGGCAGGTTTGCAACCCAGCGCTCAACTGCTGCGCCACCGGGGAGGGCCTGCAGAATCTTTTTAATACATAATAGCTAGTTGCTAGTTAGTGTAGGTCCAGAATCTTCTGATCCCTAAATCAGTCAACACCAGAAGTCTGAAAGATGGACTCTTGTATTGACAGACTAGTTACTAGCTGTGTAACCTAGTAGTGAATATTCATTCACTACCTCTGGGACCTCAGCTTCCCCAGATCTACAATAATGATGATGGGGTAGACGCTTTCTAATATTCCTTCTAGTTCTAAACTCCCAAGTTTGTCTTCCTTAAGAAAGCGTGGCCAGGGGCCTCCCTGGTGGTGTAGGTGGATGAGCGCTGCACTGTGAAGCTGTCCACAGCCTCTGCAATGCCAAATCAATCCCTACCAGCCATGGAGATGCCCACATGGCGAGGCAGACCTCTCCTGTCTACCCCGCTGCTCCCCTCAGCAGTGTATTTCGTCAGTCTGCCTCTTCTGTTCCCTGCTCTGTCTCTGGTGAATCCTCTCACCCTCCCTCACATCTGGCCTATACCCCAGAACTTATATAAATCAATAAATAAATCTTTAAAAAAATTTAAAAAAAAGAAAGTGCGGCCAAGGAGCTAACATACATGGCGCAGCAGACCTCTCCTGTATTGCCCGCTTCTCCCCTCAGCAGTGTATTTCAGTCAATCCACCTGTTCTGCTCCCCACTCTGTTTCTGGTGAATCCTCTTACCCCCCCCCCACCTCTGGCCTACACTGCAGCTCTTGTATGCATTAATAAATAAATTTAAAAAAGGCTAGTTGACAACCTAGAACAGCCATGCTGATTAGAGGCAGAGTTTTCTCAGCTTTCTCTTCCTGAGTTAATAGTCCTCTGATTCTTTTTGTGAATTTAAATAGATCTAAATTTTTCTAAAGATATCTCTTTTCTCCTTTCTTTATAACTCACTTTATTTTAGGTCAGTGCTTGCGGCATCATCTTTAACTCTTCAATGCTGTGTCCCCACTTCTAGAACCTCTTTTTCAGAACTCCATTTGTCTCTTTTGAACATGTTAAACTCTTTACATTGGAAAACTCTTTTGCTTTTTTAATGTGATTTTTTTAAATGTGATTTTTAAAAATGTGATTTAAGATTTATTTATTTATTTATACAAGACCTGGGGTACAGTCAGAGTTGCAGGAGGGTGAGAGAATTCACCAGAGATAGAGCCGGGAGCAGAACAGGCAGAAGGACCAAAGTTGGATCAAGGACTCTGCTGAGGGGAGCAGCAGGTGAGGCAGGAGAGGCCTGGTGCGCCATGTGGGTTGCTCCCTGGCAGGCCGGGAATAAAACTCACACTGCAGAGACTGCAGACAGCTTCACAGTGCAGCGCTCAACCCGCTGTGCCACCAGGGAGGCCCTACATTGGAAAACTCTTTGAAGTCTCTTCAGCAGCATCATCTGCTCTCTTTCGGACTCATTGTGAGACTTAATGTCATTTCCACATCTTCTTCCATGACCTCAGCATGACTATCTGGTTGCACAAACCATGGAGTGCTGGGAATTTGAGGGATATCAAGTTCAAGACTGATTAAATCAGGTCCACTCTCAAATTAGACTTCTTTCCACATGATGCTCATATCCCACCATTATTTTTCAATATTTTTCTTAACCTGGTAGAATTCTGCCAAAATTCCTCACACGTGCCACAATCGGCTTCAGTATCGTTGATGAGCTGTTAACAGTTGTTACATCCAGTCCATCTTGACACACAACCACTCCCTGCTTTCTTCTTGGCAGGGTGAAAGAAATTTAAAATTTAATGTTTGCTGCCAGCACCTCAACATTTATTGAGTGACCAAGATCATTGTTCAGGAGTAGGGATACAGTCCTCAAAAGGTCATTGTTCTCACAACATCTATTAACAGCTAAATAATAAACAAATCAACCATATACAGAATATCTCAAATACCCCATGTTGTTCTGTTTGAATACCATAATACCAGCAAATTGATTTGCTGTTTTCCCATAAGTATTAGATCATTTTCTGTGAGATGAACAAACTGGAGTTGAATTTCAAATTCAGCTTTGATCTCCTCTAAACAAGACAGTGAGGTGGTCTGCATTGCTGCCTTCAAGCCAGACATAGTCTTATTTTTTTTTATTTAACATGTGATAAACTTAGAGGCAGGTATCTGTTTCCAAGAGAAATTGGTTCAGCTCACATTACAAGTGAATTGCAGAAGACCTCAGCCAATTTCCATTATAAACTTGAGAAGTTCAGAAAATTTTCTTTCTGCTGCCTAGCCTATATTTATCCTCTACCCTAAATTTTGGTTCTAGACAAGTGTCTGCAACATGCAAGTCAGTTAAATTAATCCTGCATGATGTTTAGAAATCCTTCAGTTGTACTTGTACACACACATTAATGGAGTGCCTTATTTTTATATTGTTTTATTGAAGTACCATTGGTTACAACCTTGTTAGTATTTGATAGTAGAGGACCCCCCACCCTCTCAGGTGTCACCACAGTGCACCCATCACCAAAGCACCCCTAGTTCTCCACCATAGTCCATTGTGTTCTCTCCCTGCCCTGTTCTATTTTTTAAATACTTTAAATTTTTTTTAAAAAGATATATTTATTTATGCATACAAGAACTAGGATACAGGCCAGAGACGTGGGGGGTAAGAGGATTCACCAGAGACAGAGTGGGGAGCAGAACAGGCAGACTGACTGAAATACACTGCTGAGGGGAGCAGCAGGCAAGTCAGGAGAGGTCTACTGTGCCATGTGGGTAGCTCCCTGGCCAGCCAGGGATTGAACTCATGCCGCAGTGGCTGTGGACAGCTTCAAAGCGCTGCGCTAAACCCCTTGTGCCACCAGGGAGGCCCCAAAATACAATTTTTTAATGTAGAAAAGGCAGTGAGGCAGTCTTTCCAGGCTTAGCAATGGAATGCATATATTGGTGGTGGAATATGCCTATGTGTTTGTGTGTGAGCATGTATACTTTTGTGTGTACATGTAGGTAGAGGGATTTAGGGGCTACTTATCTATCAAACACACAAAACTATAAAATCCCACTGAAGATATTACTCATTGACTTGGGTGTGTTCTCAGCCCAACTGAGACATGTGCCCTAGTAAGAAAGTTTGATGGCTGCTTTGAGTTCTTAGACTCCTTCAACCAACTCATCCTTCTGATGAGTTGGGTTGATTCCACCGGACAGTCACCTACCTTCCCAATCCAGATCAGAAGCCACCTTTTTGGTGAAGCCTTCCCTGACATTTCCAAACTCCAGGCTAAACTAATAGCTTTCTTCTTTGTCTTTAATGTATATTACATATTTGTTATCAACATTATAATGGGAGTTTACAAATCTGTCTCTCCAGCTGTATTGTGACTTACACTTTTTAAGAGAGTCAGTATAGCAAATTAGGGAAAACTTCCAAGCTAGACATGGTTTCAAATCAGATTGACTACTGTGTTATTTTGAGTGAAGCTTAGCCTCAGTTACTTTATATAGAAAATGGGTAGAGTAGTGTCTATTTCCATTCACCTATTTTAAAAGGGGTAAAAAGACCCTCACATATTTCATTTCCATATCTAACCTAAAGCCTAGTGTCACCTATAAACATAAGAAGAGTGTGATAGTCTCACATCCTTTGACCTGAAAGATCTTTTTAATCTGAAATCCAACTCCTTTTTTTCAGTCATGGCAGCCTGACAAGGGCCTGGGATACCTTGGTGATGGCCAGGTTTCATCACTGAGCATAGTCACAGATATCATAGTGGTGAGAGTCAGCTGTTTAGAAAGCTACAAAAAAGATATCATTTGTATGTAGAAGGTATATTCTGATGACATCCCTAATTCAACAGCTACTTTTTTGAGTACTTATTATGCATCTGCCAACTGCGCCATGTGCCATAAAGATTCTAAACTAGTTGATGTCAAAGATTTTTAAGTTAAGTAAATAACAAATTGCAACTAGATAAGTATTATGAAGGAAAGAAGGAAAAGCTCAGATCCTGAGTTCCTTTCCAAAGCTAAACTATTTGACTCAATGTCTAAATTTCCATGAGTAAAAAAAATTGATGTACAAATTGCAGATGGAAATTTCAAGCTCTTTACTGTAAATTTGTTCAGCCTTACTTATTTAATCCTTTGATCCATTTTTTCCTGAATGGCCCATGTATTTAGGATCTTCCCCTGGTGGCTCAGTGACCATTTCTGTTTATGCAGATAGCATTCCTTTGACTTGGAAGCATTTCCATCCCACCACTTAAATGCTATTCATTATTCTGCCCTATTTTCATGCTTATAAAATGAGCTGATGAGATGAAATGATATCTTCAAATGATTGGAGTTTTCTTAATTCTATAATATTTTATTCCTTTAATCCTGATAGTGAAAGAGGAGGGCAGACAGTGCAACCTACATTTTCACTTCTAAATTTTGTTTTCTGTGCTTGATTATCATGATTAATTGTTTTTAGCTTTTCCTGTTATCAGAGTTCCAAACAGAAGAAGCTGGAATGTAGGACAAGCATTACATGAAACGTGAAATGTTTTGAAAGGGCTTTGAAGTGTTGAATAGGAATATTGTATTAAGGACATTCCACCAAATAGAATAAGCCTGGAAACTGGGCAAGCTGTGGATGTGCAGATGGTATTACTAACCATTACTCAAACAGAGAACACAGCCTATATGTAGAGATCGATGTCATGTGTCTTCATACATTGGGATGTACCAAGAAGTTGTCAGCAGTTGTTATCTTTGTATGTATTACCCCCAAAGAGGATAGTCAAATTACTAATGTTACACAACCTAGAAGTTTCAGTTTAGTCTGTACCGATGTAAATAAATCCATTTAATACATCTTGTATGAGAGAGGATGCTGTTTCCATAAATACAAATTGACATAAAATGGTGGAATTGTTTGTGGATGAGCTGGGGAGAAACAGAAAGGAAGATCCTCTCTCTCTAAATCTTTATTGTTTTTTTGAGAAATCTCCTTTATCCTAATATCAGTCTACAAGCTAAAATAAACCAGTGTGCTCTATATCACCCCACAACATTTTACTACTAGAATGTGAGCAGATTGCTCTGCTTCCGTCAACACTAATGTTAAAGTAAAGCAGAGAGTGCTTTAGGTAGGTATGGCCATGACTAAGTCAGCCATTTGGAGTAGTACAGAGAGGTGTTATTTCTCAGAGATAAGGAACAAAGAGGTCTTAATATCCGGCTCAGTCAAGGCAGGAAATTGCCTACTTCCTGAGCCAGAGTGGTAGAGGCTGTGGGATGGGAGCCAGATATTGGAGGGAAGAGGCAAGTAAGCACTGGAGACCTCAGAATTTTATGTTAGGGCACATGGACTTTGTATCAGAATGTCAAGAACTCATTTCATCTTTAGCACAGAAAGATGTTTGGCAAAGAATTAATTACACTAAATCATTCTTGTAAATGTCATGGATGTATGTTCATTTCCAGAGGTAGATATTCGTTCTCAAATGTTTCATTCCTGAAACTTCCGCTGTCTGATTTGTGACAACATTTTAATTGTAAAGACTATCAATTATCCTGTTCATTCTAAATTCTACTCTAAAAGTGTAAAGTACCAGGTTGACCTTCCATCACTGTTTCCTAATTACATACATGTGTTTTGAAAGACCATCTATCTGACCCAAGAACACTAACAAACTAGTTTGCAAAGCACCTACTTTCTTTGGCTTTCTTTTTCTCATTTGTAAATCAAGAGTATTGAATTAGGTGCTCTCAAAGGCTTGATTTCTGAACAACAATGGCAGAATGCCCCAGTGTGCAGGCTGCATGGTGGAAAAAGGAAATATTTGGTTTCTTAGATACCTGAGTCTAAAGCTCTCTATCTCCAATTATTATGTGTGACATTGATAATATTTCCTAATCTAACACTTGGTTTAACATTTGTAACTGGAATAATACTTGAGTTACAGGATTGTTATAAAATCAAATTATATAGAGCATTAAAACTTCCAACAGACATGTATTCAGTACATTCAGTATTCTTTTCTCTTTCTTCTTTTTCTAGTGTTACATAGACTTAATATATCTTACTGCTTATTACTAGGGGGGAAAAAACCCAGTTCATTCAGATGGAAGCACTGAAAGGAAAAAGATTAATTTACAGGAACACCTAAAGATAGGATGAATTTTGACCAGCAAGATAGGATGAAGGACATCCTACTCAGGGAAAGAGGTAATCAAGTGTATGCCAGATCTAACAAAAAAAGGTGTGTTTGGAGAATACACAAGACCGCAGTCTAAACAAGACTGCAGCAAATGATCTTATATATACATCACTTTACCACATGTGTTAATAAATATAAGGTTATAGTCCTAAATGTGTACTTTCTGGCTAAAGTCTATGTGTCTTTGTAATTTTGGTAAGTATGATTAAAATGTCCTGCAAACAGGTTTTATTGATTTAAATGCATGTAATCTATGTTGGAGAGTTTTTGTTTCCTTGAATTCTAGCCAGTACAATTATCATACTTTCTGAATTTTGCCAATCTTCTAGGTTAAAAAAAATGCTCTTTTAATGTACTTTAAAGTAGCATCCCTCAAACATCTTTTCATGTTTTTAAGAGCTATCTGTATTTCATTTTCTGTGATCTGTCTGTTCAGGGATTTGTATTTCAAGAATTTTTATGTCTTTTTTTTTCACTTTTCCAGGCTATTTTTATTTTTATTTATTTATTTTAAATTTAAATTTTATTTTTATATTCCCCATACAATTACAACCCCCTTATTTTGACCCCAAACCCTCCTTTCCCCGCCCCCTACCCCCCCATAGTGTGTCTCTGATTCATAGTTGTTTGTTGATTTTGATATTTTCGTTCTCATAGTTATTCTTTTTCCGGGTCCCTTATTTAGGTTTTCTAGATTCCTGCTATGAGTGAGACCATCCAGTATTTTTCTTTTTCTTTCTGGCTTATTTTGCTGAGCATGATCCCTTCCAGCGCCACCCATGTTGCTGCAAATTGCATGTGTTTATCTTTTTTGATTGCTGAGTAATATTCCATGGTGTATATGTACCACATCTTTTTGATCCAGTCATCTATTTGTGGGCGTTTGGGTTGTTTCCAAAGCTTTGCTATTGTAAATAGTGCTGCTATAAACATAGGGGTGCAGGTGTTCTTTGGAATTGATGTTTCTGTGTCCTTTGGGTAAATACCTAGGAGTGGAATTGCTGGATCATATGGAAGCTCTATGTTTAGTAGGTCCAGAAATCTCCACACAGCTCTCCATAGTGGTTGGACCAGTTTGCACTCCCACCAACAGTGCAGGAGAGTTAAAAAAGGAATTTTTACATCTTTGTGACCTCTTTTTGTAAATAAAATTTTCTCAAGTTAGGAGGGGATCATATAGTTACTTTGTAAATTTGGGCATTTATCATTTTTGGATTAAAGAGAATCCTTGTTATTTTTAAAAGTCCATGTTCATGCTAAAGCCTCCCTTCCCCCACCTTCTCAGAGCAGCTGTTCCTCTTTCCCTAATGCCTGAAAAAATCATCCAGTGTATGAGGAGCAATGGCATGGATGTTTTCCTTTCAAGGACAAGGCAGTGTTTCTACTTAATTTCTGCTTAGGTTTTTGGGGATTTTTAGAATTAAATTGCCTTACATCATAAGAAAATAGTCTTCAATGACACCCAGGTTCTTCCTTTGGTTGGTACAACTTAAATTTCTAGAACCCCAAGTAAGAAGCAGCAAGGGAGTTCCAATTTATTTAGATAACTTCTAATCAATCCAAGTGTGAGTGTGTACCACTATATTGAACCAGACAGTGGGGACAGAGGTCACTGAAGTATGATCCTTGCCTAAGGAGCCTCTAAAGAGAAACCTACATTTGAATGTAGACCAAACATGTTAAGCTATTATTTTATTAATGTTTTCCAAATTCCTTCTCATGCAATCACACTACAGTTAGCTATTGAGCTTCTGTGTAAGGAAAAACATCAAATGAACAACATTAGACATATTGTAGGGAAGCCAATCTTTTGGGGGTTGTTGCTTTTACTTTATTGTTAAAAAATGCAAGTAAACAGCAAAATGGGAACATGGGTGCTCTCATCATTATCTTCTTTTAACTCAGAATGAAAAACTTTAGATGCTATGTTGGATTGTAACTGATTGTGTTTACACTTAAGAAAGGCAGTATATTGTCTGGAGTAGTTTTTTGGGAAAGCTAGAGGATACAGAGAAGCTTTGGATAACTGGGAATATGAGCCTCCAATTTCATTTAGAAAATGCCTGTTTGTAGAGATAAAAGTAAGATCTTCTTCTTCCTCTTCCTCTTCCTCTTCCTCTCCTTCTCCTTCTCCTTCTCCTCCTTCTCCTTCTCCTTCTTCTTCTTTCTTCTTCTTTCGGATGTAGGCCAAAGTGAGGAGTGGTGGAAAGGTGACGATTCACCAGAGACAGAGTAGAGAGCAGAACAGGTGGATTTACTGAAATACACTGCTGAGGGGAGCAGTAGGCTAGACAGCAGGCACCATATGTGGGTTAGCTCCCTGGACAAATATTGAACTCAGGCCACAGCAGTGACAATGCTGAGACTTATCCCCTGGGCCACAAGAGAGGCCCAAGTTAAGATGTTCTTGGCATTTTGAATTAATAGAGAATACCATTATTAATGACAAATAGTTAATAAGAGTAAAGCCATTTTATTAGGTGAGCTGGGTAAGAAACTTTTAAAAGATGAGGCTAAACCTCAGCTTTCCCAAAGTTGTACCATGTTATATGGGTGAGCCAAGAATAGGTCACAGGTCTGCTGTGAGGTACAGATTCACTCACTCCGAGGATGCCAGGACACACATGGACAAATACTGAATTTATCCCCTTCACCCAACCTTGTGTAGAAGCTTTCAGGAAGACACAGGGTGACAAAATCATTTGGGTTTGTTTGGGACTTTCCTGGGTTTTGCACAAAATGTCCTGTGTCTTGGGAAACCCCTCAGTCCCAGGCAGCCAAGTCTATGGCAGGTCACATAGGAAGACCCCAATCAGTGGTGGCTTTTGCTGCTGTGATGTGCTGTGCCCTACAGAGCCTGGCTCAGAACGTGCTCTTCCACCTGATCTTAAGCTCTCCTAAGCTGTGTTTTCAAAGGCATTTATCCATTTAACCCAAGTTGTCAAATTATTGGTGCAATGTTGTTTCTAATAATTCTCATCATTTTAAAGCTCATAATGATTTCTCCCCTTTTTATTCTTGAAATCTATCACTAGTTCTAGCTCCTCTCTCTCTTCCCCCTCTTCCTTGCTCTCTCCTCTCCTTTCTTCCCCCCCTCTCTCCCCTCCATTTCTCTCTTCCCTCTCCTTTTCCTCTCCCCTTTTGACATCAAACTTGCTAGGAATCAGAATTTTGTGGTCTCATGGTGAATTGGCCATTTTCATATTGCAAAATATGCTTTTGCCTCTCTTATTTTTTTTCCTTTTAAAATCTATTTTGAAGTCAATTATAGTCATACAAAATCTCTTTTGGTTTATGCTTTCTTGGCATCTTTTTCCATTCCTTTACTTTTAAGCACCATATGCTATTATCTTTATGATGTATTTCTTATGATATATTTCTTATAAGCAGCCATTATTGCATTCTTTTAAAAATCTAGTCTGAACATTTTGTTAACTAAATATTTCATTCTTTTATATATAATGCAGTTACTGATATTATTAGGTTTAAACCTACTATCTTACCTTTTGTTGTCTATTTTTCCCTTCTGTTTCTGATTTTTTTTATTTTCCTATCCTGTCTTCTTTTAATAATCAGAATGTTTAATATTTCACTTCATCTTCTATGTTAGACTTCTGTTATACATTTTAATGTCATTGCTTTTGTGGCTACCCTAAATATTATAAAATGCATCCTAAGTTATTATGCTCTGTTAACTCTTTTTCATGAATGTGAGTAATTCTGAGCCCTTATTATTTTTGACCCCATTTCTGCCATATTTCTATTGCCATATGCATCTACATGTAGTAAGTCCCACAAGACATTACCATTATTATTATTTTAAATAGTCAATATTTTTAAATATTTACCCTCGCCAGAACTATTAGTTGCTTTTCACACCTCAACTTGTTATCATTTTTCTTCAGCTTAAAATATGTTCCTTTTTTTTTCTTTATTGAAATAACATTCTTTTATTACACTGTATATGATTTGGATTTATACCACTTTAGAAAACTTTCCTTTTGAACAACTGAAATGTGCTGTCTGTTGGCAAAGATGTAGAGAAACAGAAAACTGTCCACCATTAGTGAGACTGTAGATCATCCAGCCCTTATGGAAACCAGCATGGAGGTTTCTCAAAATATTAAAAATAGATCTATCATATATGATCCAGCAATTCTACTCCTGTGTTCATTACAGCACTATTTATAATAACCAGGCTCTGGAAACAACCTAAGTGTCAAAAGAGTGGATTAGGAAAATGTGGTATATCTACACAATAGAACATTACTCAGCTATAAAAAACAAGTGATAAACTCTTGCCTGGCCATTTTTAGATTGATGTAGTCATCCTTTGGTTTTCCTTCTTAAGCTTGAGCTTGCATATTGCTTCACAGATGTGCAGGGAAGACAAATACAGGGCAAGAAGGAAGGAAAGAGGGAGGGCAAGAAGGAGGGCAGGATAGAATGAAGGAATATGAAAATACTGTGGAAAACATAAATGTTATCTGAAAATAAAGTGAAGTTATCAGCATCTTATCGCTGTCTCTTTAAGACAGCAATACACATGTCAATTCTTTTTTTTTATAGTTCACATTTTTTTCTTCTGAGGTTATAAACATTTATCAAAATTCATTTCTTCTCTCTTTTATCCTATGTGATTCATTTGGTAGTGTGGCAGTTTTTAAGTCTAAAATGGAAAGTAGCTTCTTCTAGCATTCGAGTTATAGTTACAAATACCAAATTCAAAACATATGATTAGTGGAGTCACATCATATGCACATTTAACTCATAAAATTCAGCCATACATGCGGTGCCAGCTTAAAATAAAGACCACTTTGAATACAATGGAAGATTTCACCCCCCATTTCCCTCAGTGAGCACATGAGCCAAGCAGTGTACAAGCAGAGATATGTGAATTCTCTCATGGAATGAGTTTCTTACTTCCCCAGACTCAGAGCCTGACCTCTAAGAGAGCACAATGCCAACATCAGCCACATTCATAGTTAGCTAGATGTTCTTTTAAATCCCAACATAAACCCTCCAATTACCCAGGGACATTCGCATGCCCTATCAATTCACAATTGCAAATAGTTATCTTAAAGAGTGTGATCTACTTGGAGGCCACCTGCAGCAACATGAAATGTATTCTGCAGACTTTATTAAAAGTTTCCAGTGGATTCCCCCCTTTTTTCCTCTTCAAATATTCTCATGCAGTTGGATCAAACTCTAGTCTAGTCAAAAAATAATGGACAGTATATAATACACCATGAGAAGTATGTAATAGAGGCATGCACAGTGCTTTATGAGGAAGGGGTCTTAGAGTTACATGGGAATAAATAGGTAGGCAAATGAACAGAAACAGAACATTTAAACCAAGAGGAAGAGCATGGTGCTAAAGCATAAAAGTATGCAAAAGATTTTAACAAGCAAGCTATTTGTTACAGCTTAAAACCAAGTGTCAGTGAGGATAAAGGAGGAGGGAAAAGAAATCTATTATCACCAAGTGAATAGAAATATTCTTTTAAGAAATTTAAATTCCATCCTTTCTTACAAAAAAAAAAAAAAACTGCCATCATTGTGGGTCCAAATTGCCCTAGGTCACAGTTTCTCAAATGTGCTTGTGAAAAACTTTGACCCATGTAATTTTGGGCTTCTGCTCACGTACTAACTATGGGAGCTACACTCAGATGGCTGTACCAACCCAAGTGTAAAGCTCTTTCAACTCCACCAGTTTGCATTTCTTGGTAGATTCCAAGTCACTTGTTAGATGTATGGTTAGATCAGTGGAGTTTTTTGCTCATCACTGCTCTGGGCATGATCTGCCCTTCCCCAGTATTTAGGACAGTCCCACCCTGACAGTGACACCGGGCCCTTCCTTTATTTGGAGTTTCAATATGGTGGCAAATCTAAAGAGTTGTCAAAAGCAGACAATTGGAATGTAGAATTACTGGGCTGTGAAATTTCTGTGGAAAATTCAAAACACCCTGCACTTAACACAATGCCAGAGCTGATTAGTGCAGTTTATTGCTAAGCCCCCAGGGACACCTGCAGGCTTTTACCTTCAGTCTAGAACCCCTGGCCCGAGGGAAGGTGTAATGCCACGTTAGTTCCGCACTCTTTCTATTAGAGTTTACTCAAAGCCGCCGACACCAGATGTGTTACAAACGCACATTAATTCTTCTCCAGCATCTGGATCGCATGTACAATGAGGGGCAAGATTTATGCCCTGCTGAAGCATTCCCCGGTTTTTAGCACAGAAGTGATTGAACTCCAGATGTTAACAAGATGCAGAGACCTTTTAGTATGATTAAAAACATGATTTCTTGTTTTGCTCATGACAAAAACCATTGGATTAACTTATTAGAAGTGGAGCTGCCGTCCTGCTCATTGGAAGCTGTGTCTACTTTGGCTATTGGAGCTTGTCGTCAAAGATTTTATGAAGAAAGAATGACTAACCAGAACTCCTAAAATCAGCAACTTCAAGGACTCTCACAAAATCAGGGGTCATCAAGGTGGAAATTTTCTAAGAATTGTGATGAAGATTTACATGAAAATGAAAATTAGCACAAATGTGTGCATGAATTAGTCACATTAGTATCTGCTCCTTTTTATTATTTCATTACTGATAACCATGGAGCTACAACCTTAAACCCTTTCAGATAGAATGGTACTTCAAACATCTCATCTGCTCTTCCCTTCTTCAGTCCTGACCTTTGTTTACCTTATAAGGAAGACAAGAATGAGCTTATTTTACAGTCGGACAACTGAGAACCAGGGAAATCTAATGTTTTGACACTGGCCTCAAAACCACTAAACAATGAACTTGCTGGAGTTTAATATTTGCAAAGCACAGTATTAATGATAAGAAGCATTTTGTCCATAATTGACTTTTCCCATGGTTGGAATGCATCTTATATTCCTTATGAACATTCAGTGAACTTGTTTATTTGTTTATTTATTTATTTGTTTATTTATGTATTTTAAGATTGATTAATTTATTTATTTATACAAGTGCTGGGTACAGTTAGAAGCTCAGGAGGGTGAGAGAATTCACCAGAGCCAGAGCGGGAACAGAACAGGCAGACCGATGAAATACACTGCTAAGGGGAGCAGCGGGCACAGCAGGAGAGGTCTGTGCCCCATGTGGGACCCTCGCCAGTGGCCAGGGATCGAATCCGCACTGCAGAGGCTGCAGGCAGCTTCACAGCCCAGCGCTCAACGGCTGCGCCACCAGGGGAGGCCCTCAGTGAACTTGTTTATATTTGTGCCCACCACTGTTATTAAATGATTGATACATCAATTACATCTTATGTTGCCTGAAACTTTGAACTAATAAGCAATCATCTGGATTACTCCCATAATCTGGAAATTTATAAAATGTGTTATTATACTACGAAGAAAATATCTTCCTGGGGAGATAACCATTTTTTGGTCTTCTCAGCCTTATCTACTCAGGATAAAGATGAAACTCAACTGATTTTAATGTAAAACTATAAAATACAGATACTCAGACTGAATAGCCTTCATTAGTCATGAGTTAGTCAATTTCCAATATACCTTTCAAGAGTTTGTGGGCTTAGTGTATGAATATGACTTTTAATACCTTAAGTTTCTATTTACATTCAGTGTTTTTGGTTATTTATTCTGTTACAGTGCCTGCCACAACAACAAAAAAAAAATGTTTTTATATTTCTTGTACGACTCTGAAGAATATAATAAAATACCTATAAAATGTATAAGTTAAGAATAGTATATTCATAATCATGACTGGTGAATCATCCCTCGCAAATTTCCCTATGCTTAGAATCAGAGTCAGGAGGTTACTTTTCTTAGATTTATTTATAAATACTTTATTTCCTTTGTCAAAACCGCTGTAGAACTCAGCACATGTCATATTCTCCACCCCCAATTCACTCATACATTGGAAATTTAACAAAAGTTTTTGCAGGGAAATGGGAGGTGAGTGTTGAGTTTTCATCATCAACTTATAGCAAACAATTTAAATTTTAAAAAATATAAACAACCCTTAAGTAACATCTTAAATATGCCCAGTTGATATTTTAATTCTCTCCCAAGAGTTGTTTGCTTTGTTTTTAGTTCCCTCTTCTCAAACACAATACCCAGCCTTGCATTATATTTCCTCTTCTCTAGGGTTTTCTGTCAGCAACTACAAGTTTCTCAGTCCCATTCATTCAAACTTGAATTCAATAAACAGTTAAGAAATACTGTGAGGCAGATATGTCCCAGGTAATAGAGATATGTTATTTAATAAAGCAAAATCCCCATTCTCATGGAACCTACTCTCTTCCAGAAGTGGAGGTGGTGTGTGTGGCAGGTGTCAGATGATGATGAGCCAAAGAAGAATGTGTCACAGGAAAGAGTGATTGGAGATAGAGAGAAAGGGAGGGAGAGAGAGAGAGAGAGAGAGAGAGAGAGAGAGAGAGAGAGAGAGAGAGAGAAAGAGAGAGAGAATAGAAATTATTAAATTATATAGGGAGACTAGCAAAGTCCTCTCTGACAAGGAGACACCCAAGAGATAACCTGGAGGAATGAGAGCCAAGAATGAGAGCTAATGTGGATAGCTGAACAAAAAAAACAGTCTTCCAGCAATGGAATCAACTTTCATGGACATTTTGCAACTATCTTTTTCCAGTTTCTAAGAAGTTAATTAATCAAAATGTGTCTATCAAGTCATTATCTTGAAATAAGAGCCATGGGTCAAAAAAAAAAAAATTAGGTTTGTCAATGTGGCTGTTTAAATAGAATTCTTATAAGTCAAATTCCAGAAAAATATATCCTTCAACTTAATCCAGTTTCTTCTTATGTAGAAACTTTTTTGAATGACATATATGTTACATAACTTTATGTGCAGATGTTTTCATAAAGATATTATTTATGACATTTGTATCATAAACTAAATAATTTTCATTAAAATAATAAAACAAACATTATTAAGTTATTGAATGCCTGCAAATAATTACTGATGACATAGTAAATTGGTTTTTTTTTTTAAGATTTATTTATTCACACATATAAGAACTGGGGTAAAGGCCAGAAGTGTGGGAGGGTGAGAGGATTCACCAGAGACAGAGTGGGGAACAGAACAGGCAGATCCACTGAAATACACTGCTGAGGGGAGCAGCGGGTGAAACAGGAGAGGTCTGCTGTGCTGTGTGGGTATCTCTCTCGCCAGCGGGGATGGAAGCCGCTCTGCAGAGGCTGCGGATGGCCTCACAGTGCTATGTTCAATGGCCTGCTCCACTAGGGAGTCCTGTTAAATTGTTTATAAGTGGTAAAAGTAGAGAAAATGGTACCAGTGCATAGAGTGTAATCTCCACTGTGAATTTAAAAGTTTGGAAAAATTAGAAGTAATTGTAACAATTGACTAGCAGATTTATAGATAATTTTTATTATTTTATATTAAGATTACTGCTGCTGAAATATAAATCACAGACAAGGTGTACATATTAAAGTGAACAATTAGTAGGTATTAGAAAATATATAGAATCATGTAACCATCACCCAACATAAAAATATTTCCATCACTCCAAAAATTTCTTCCTGCCCATTTGTTATCAATCTTCCACTCCCTTATTCAATCTCAATTACTTATTGTCTGCTTTCTGTCATTATAGTTTTGCTTATTTTAGATTTCATATAATAGAATATACCCACAGTATAATGAAATGTATATAAAGTATAAGAATATGTACTCATGTTTCTAGCTTAGTTTAGTTAGAACATTACTGAAAATTCTTGTTGTTCCATGTGTCAATAGTTTGTTCCCTTTTAAATATTTTGGCTGAGAAGTATATGTAATTTATTTACTTATTTATATGTTAATTGACCGCTAGTTAGTTTCCACCTGGGATCATTATGAATAAAGCTGTTAAGAACATTTGTATGTAAGATTTTTTTTGTTGACATGTTTTCAGTTTTTATTGGTAAATATCTAGAAATAAAATCAGTAATTCAAATGGTAATTTAATTTGAGTTAATACAAATTCTCAGTTTTCCAAGCCACGTAACATTTTACATGCCTGTAATCAGTGTATGAGTCTTCTTTGCCTTTCATGCACAAAAGGAATTAATTTTGTCAGTTTGAATTTTTAAAATCATTCCAAATGCATGTATTATAGTGCTTCAGTAATGGTTTGTGTTTCTTTGATCCTGATTAAGTAGAACATCTTTTCTCCTACTAATTGGTCATTTAAATGTTTTCCTTTGTAAAGGTTTGTTCAAAAAAGTTTGCTTTCTTACAGAGTTCTGAGATTGTATCAGTTTGCTTATAATTAATGTTTGAATGGTACATCTTTTCTCTTTCTCTTACTTTTAGGCAATGTGTGTTTTATATTTAAAATACATTTCTTTTAGACAGTATATAGTTGTGTTTTGTTTTTATATCCAATGTGACAATCTCTGCCTTTTAATTAAGATAGCTAATTTATTTACATTTAATGTAATTATTATTGATAATATGGTTAGGTTTAATTCTAATATCTTGTTTATTGTTTTAAATATTTGTTCCTTTTTTGAAAGCTATTTTCTTTGTATAACAACTTCTAAGTCAGAATTTTTATTTTTTTCTTTCAGTACTTTAAAGGTACTTTCTCATTATCTTCTCACTGCTTTTTCATTGAGAAGTCATTATGCTTTCTTATATTTCTTCCATGTATGCAATGTGCCTTTTTCTCTGGCTTTATATCTGCTTTCTTGATAATGATATGACCATGTCTTTATTCTGCTTCTTGATGATGTGTGGTTTATGGCTACAAATTTTGAAATTTAGAAACTATCCTCAGTTTCTATCTTTAAATAATTTTCTACTGGAAATCCATAAACACACATATATGCATGTGCATATATGTACATAACATATAAACACATGTATGTGCATACATATGTTGTATATTCATATATGTATGTTAAAACCACATACTATTGTTATTGAGCCTACAACTCATTGAGTATTGTCTTTTTTGTCAGTCATTTCCCACTGTGTGTTAGAATTTTAGAAGTTGTATAGTTTCAGACCAGGCACGCAGGGAGTGCGTCCTGCATCACCATTTTAGAACGGGGACATTTCTTCAGTAAAGACTGCCTGAAACCAGAAGAAGGCTCCTGGAGGACACAGAGGTGAGCTGGGAAGTTTGCCCATGCCAGGCCTCTTCTGGCCTGCAGTCTGAGCCCAGAGGGGGAGCAGGAACCCACCGCTGGGGCAGACCAGGCACACAGGGGAGCGTGTCCCCACATCGGCATTATAGAACAGGGACCTTTCTTCAGTAAAGACTGCTTGAAACCAACAGATGGCTCCCGGAGGGGCCAGAGGGGAGTGGAGAAGTTCACCCAAGATGCCGGCCAGTCCCAGCAACACAGTGTCCCAATGCATAGAGCTAATTGGAAAACAGACAGTAGGGAGTAGAAGAACCACACTCAACCTAGCAACTCCTCAGGAAAAAAGCACACCACAAAAAGAAAACCACCCCCCAGATTGCAATGACAGTAACTTGGAAGAACTTCTGAGCTTTCCAGAAAGAATTTAAAATTGCCACGATTAAAAAACTGACAGAAGGGAGGGAAGCGCAGAACCCTGCTCCCCTCCCCCGCCCACAGAGGCGGCACTCTCCGACCGGCAGAGAGGAGAAAAACAACAAACTAAAACTGCCAACAAGAACAAAGGATGCAGCAAACGGGACTGTGAGTGGAAAGGAACTATTGCAGCCACCACACCCCGTGAACGGGAGCTGTGGAGAACCCCCGCAGGATCCGCCACGGAGGTGAGCACCGGGCGCCATTGAAGAGAGCCCCGCCCAGGAGGAGACCAGCACCAGCACACAGCCCCGGCTGCCCGGTAAGCCTGCGCGGAAGCGGCGCGCTGGAAAAACAGACGCGGAGCGGGATTGCGCGGGGAAAGCGGCGCGGATTGCACGGATCAGATCGCAGCTGCCCAGGTTCCCGCGCCTGCGACCTAGGCTTGCGGGGAGACGACCTAGGCTTGCGGAGAGACGCGCGGAGGCCCTCCCGGAGTGAGCAGGAACCAGGCGCCCAGGCAGGGGAGCGGGATTCAAAAGGCGCCATTCCCGCGCCACTGATCTGAGCTACAGCCCGCGTCCTGGAACTGAGGGCTTTGGAACTGAGACCCGGGGCACGAAATTAGGGGCGTGGGTTCCCCACGACGGTGGGGCACAAGGCAGACACAGCACCCCAAAGCCGTTGAGGTGTACCCTACATCCCCGCTCTGCTCCCTGACCCACGGGGTGGAAAATCAGCTCCCCAAGGGCTCTAGGAGAGATCTCTGGCGCCACCTAGTGACTTGACCCCAGCACAGGCTCCTGAAGGAGATAGTGGCCAGCTGGGGAGTTAGCCCACGCCGGGCCCCTTCCGACCAGTAGTCTGAGCCCACAGGGGGAGCGAGCACCCACAGCCGGGCAGACCAGGCACGCAGAAGAGTGTGCCTGACACCGTACGTGCAGGGAGTGTGTCCCACATCACCATTTTAGAACAGGGACATTTCTTCAGTAAAGACTACCTGCAGAAGGCTTCCTCAGGAGCCAGAGGTGAGCGGGGGAAGTTCGCCCATGCCAGACCCCCTCTGGCCTGCAGTCCAAGCCCAGAGGGGGAGCAGGAACCCACCGCCGGGGCAGACCAGGCGCACAGGGGAGTGTGTCCCCACATCGGCATTTTAGAACAGGGACCTTTCTCCAATAAAGACTGCTTGAAACTGACAGATGACTCCTGGAGGAACCAGGGGGGAGCAGAGAAGCCCACCCAAGATGCCGGCCAGTCCCAACTACACAGTGTCCCAACGCATACGGCAAATTAGAAAACAGACTGTAGGGAGGAGAAGAACCACACGCAACCTAGCAACTCTCCAGAGAAAAAGCACACCACAAAAAGAAAACCAGCCCCCAGATGGCAACGACAGTAACTTGGAAGAACTTCTGAGCCTTCCAGAAAGAGAATTTAAAATTTCCGTGATTAAAAAACTGACAGAAGTCATAAAGGAAAACAATGATAAGGGAAAAATAATCAACGATCAGAAGAATGAAATTGAGTCCCTAAAGAGGGAAGTAAAAGAAATGCAGGAGATCAAAGAATTAATGGAAGAACTAAAGAATTCTGGGAAAAGCAATGAAAGCAGAATTGATGAAATGGAAGAACGAATAAGTACTCTTGAAGACACAGAAATAAAAAGAACCAAAACAGAAAAGGAAAGAGAAGTACGAAGGAAAAAGAATGAAGAAAGACTTCGGGAACTATCTGACTCCATGAGGAAAGGAAATATAAGAGTTATAGGAATACCAGAAGGAGAGGAGAGAGAAGTAAGAACAGAGAAAATATTCAAAGAGATAATTGAAGAGAACTTCCCAAATGTGAAGGAGGAGCTGAAAATTGATATACAAGAAGCAAGAAGAACACCAAACTTCCACGACGAAAGGAAAAATACAGCAAGACACATAATAGTAAAGCTCCCAAGAATCCAGGACAAGGAAAAAATAATGAAGCTGGCAAGAGGAAAGAAACAGATAACATTCAAAGGAAAGCCAATCAGGCTGACATCAGACTTCTCCGAAGAAACACTACGGGCAAGGAGAGAGTGGAGGGACATAGTCAACAGACTCCAAGAAAACAGATGCCAACCAAGGATACTCTATCCCGCAAAGCTCTCCTTCCTCTTTGAAGAAAGAATATGGACTTTCCCAGACAAACAGAAACTCCGGAATTTCATTGCAACTAAACCCCCACTCCAAAAAATACTACAAGGAGTCCTAAAGCCAGAACCTCAGAGGGACAAATAACAATGAAAGAAGGCCAAAAAAAAAAAAGTTATTAAAAGAATAAATAAATAAAATCAAAGGAAAGACAAACACAATGGCAAATACAGATGTTAACATATCAATATTAACTCTAAATGTAAATGGACTAAATTCTTCAATAAAAAGACACAGAGTTGCAGCCTGGATTAAGAAACAAAACCCAACCTTTTGCTGTCTCCAGGAAACACATTTAGCTACAAAAGATAAAAATAGGCTCAAAGTTAAAGGATGGAAAACAATCCTTCAAGCAAATGGACCAAAAAAGAAAGCAGGAACAGCTATACTTATATCAGATAAAACAGATTTCAAACTCAAAAAGATAAAAAGAGACCCCAATGGTCACTACATTATGATCAAGGGGACAATACTTCAAGAAGAAATAACACTCATTAACATATACTCACCAAACGAAGGAGCACCAAAATATATCAGACAACTGTTGTCCTCTCTGAAAACAGACATCAGAGAAAACACATACGTAGTGGGAGACTTCAACACACCACTATCAACAATGGATAGATCAACAAGACAAAAAATAAGTAAAGAAACCAAAGCTCTAAATAAGGACCTAGAGCAATTGGGCTTAACAGACATCTATAGAACACTAAACCCCAAAAAAACAGAGTACACATTTTTCTCAAGCGCACACGGATCATTCTCCAGGATCAATCACATACTGGGGCACAAGACAAACATCAACAGATACACCAAGATTGAAATCATATCAACCATCTTTTCTGACCATGAAGGCATCAAACTAGAAATAAACCATAAAAAGAAGGCAAGGAACTTTCCTACCTCATGGAGATTAAAAACCACACTACTGGAAGACCACTGGACTAATGAGGAGATGAAAGAAGAAATTAAAAAATTTTTTGAATTGAACGACAAGGAGGACACCAATATCCTAAATGTATGGGATGCAGCAAAAGCAGTAATAAGAGGTAAATATATAGCAATAGAAGCTCACATCAAGAAACAAGAAAGAACTCAAAGAAACAACCTAATCTCGAAGCTCAAAGATCTAGAAAAAGAACAACAAAAAAACCCCAAAACCAGTAGAAGAAAAGAAATAATAAAAACCAAAGCAGAAATAAATGAAATTGAAACTAAAAAAAACAATCCAAAAGATCAATGAAACCAAGAGCTGGTTCTTTGAAAAAATCAATAAAATAGACAAACCCCTAGCCAGGCTCACAAAGGAAAAAAGGGAGAAAGCACAAATAAACAGGATCATCAATGAAAGAGGAGAAATCACAACGGACACAGCAGAAATCAAAAGAATAATCAGTAACTACTATGAACAGTTATATGGAAACAAGTTTAACAATCTAGAGGAGATGGACAAATTCCTACAACTCTACAATCACCCAAAGCTAGATAAAGAAGAAATAGAACACCTAAACAGACCAATTACAATTAGCGAAATTGAAATGGTAATCAAAAACCTCCCCAAAAACAAAAGCCCAGGACCTGATGGATTTACAAATGAATTCTACCAAACATTCAGAGACGAATTAGTGCCTATCCTTCACAAACTCTTCCAAAAAATTGAGAAGGAAGGGACAATACCAAACACGTTCTATGAAGCCAACATTACACTAATACCAAAACCGAACAAGGACAACACAAAAAAGGAAAACTACAGGCCAATCTCCCTAATGAACACTGATGCAAAAATCCTCAATAAAATTTTAGCCATCAGAATCCAACAATGTATCCATAAGATAATTCACCACGACCAAGTAGGATTCATTCCAGGGACCCAAGGATGGTTCAACATCCGAAAATCAATCAACGTTATCCAACACATCAACAAAAAGAAATATAAAAACCATATGATAATATCAATAGATGCTGAGAAAGCTTTCGACAAAGTGCAACACCCATTCATGATAAAAGCCCTTGAAATTCTTGGGATACAAGGAACATACCTTAACATCATAAAGGCCATCTATGACAAGCCAACAGCCAGTATCATTCTCAATGGTGAAAAGCTGAAAGCAATTCCATTAAGATCTGGAACAAGACAAGGATGTCCACTCTCACCACTGCTTTTCAATATAATACTGGAAGTCCTAGCCAGGGCAATAAGACAAGAGAAAGACATCCAAGGAATCCAAATAGGAAAAGAAGAAGTCAAACTATCACTATTTGCAGACGATATGATATTATACATAGAGAACCCCAGAAACTCCACAGAAAAGCTAATTCAACTCATCAATCAGTTCAGTAAAGTGGCAGGATACAAAATCAACACGCAAAAGTCAGTAGCCTTCCTATACACAAACAATAAATCTGAAGAAGAAGAAATCAAAAAAACCATCCCTTTCGTTATTGAAACAAAAAAAATCAAATATTTGGGAATAAATCTAACAAAAGAGGTAAAGGACCTATACAAAGAAAACTATAAAACACTGTTAAAAGAAATAGAATAAGACACAAAGAAATGGAGAGATATCCCCTGCTCATGGATTGGAAGAATAAACATTATTAAAATGGCCATCCTTCCAAAAGCAATATACAGATTCAATGCTATTCCAATCAAAATTTCAATATCATTCTTCAAAGAAATAGAACAATTATTGATGAAATTCATATGGAATCACAAAAAACCCCGAATAGCCAAAGCTCTCCTGAAAAAAAAAGAAGGGAATGGAGGCATCACACTCCCAGACTTCAAACTATACTACAAAGCCATAATCATCAAAACTGCATGGTATTGGAACGAGAACAGACATACAGACCAATGGAATCGAATAGAAAATCCAGAGATAAACCCACAGATTTATGGTCAACTAATCTTCGACAAAGGAGCAAAGACTATGCATTGGAGCAAAGAAAGTTTGTTCAATAAATGGTGCTGGGAAAACTGGGTCGCTACATGCAAAAGAATGAAGCTTGACTACTACCTCACACCATACACAAAAATCAACTCAAAATGGATTAAAGAATTAGACATAAGACCTGAAACCATAAAATACATAGAAGGAAATATAGGCGAAACACTACATGATTTGCATATCAAAGACATCTTTACAGACACATCACCCAAAGCAGTGATAGTGAAGGCGAAGATAAACAGCTGGGACTACATCAAATTAAAGAGCTTCTGCACAGCAAAAGAGACAATAACAAAAACAAAGAGAAACCCCACCAACTGGGAGAACATTTTTGCACCCAACACTAATGATAAAGGACTGATCACAAAAATCTGCAAAGAGCTGATGAGACTCAACAACAACAAAGAAAATAATCCAGTCAAAAAATGGGCAGAAGAGCTAAAAAGAAACTTCTCTGAAGAGGAAATGCAAATGGCCAACAGGCATATGAAAAAATGTTCAACATCACTTGTCATCAGGGAAATGCAAATCAAAACTACCATGAGATACCATCTTACACCAGTGAGAATGGCACATATTAAAAAAACTAGCAACAACAAATGTTGGCGAGGGTGTGGAGAAAAAGGAACTCTTCTGCACTGTTGGTGGGAGTGCAAACTGGTCCAACCACTGTGGAAAGCTGTGTGGAGATTTCTGGACCTACTAAACATAGAGCTTCCATATGATCCAGCAATTCCATTCCTAGGTATTTACCCAAAGGACACAGAAACATCAATTCCAAAGAACACCTGCACCCCTATGTTTATAGCAGCACTGTCTACAATAGCTAAGCTTTGGAAACAACCCAAATGCCCAAAAATCGATGACTGGATCAAGAAGATGTGGTACATATATACCATGGAATATTACTCAGCATTCAAAAAAGATAAACACATGCAATTTGCAGCAACATGATGGCGCTGGAAGGGATCATGCTCAGCGAAATAAGCCAAAAAGAAAAAGAAAAATATCGGATGGTCTCACTCATAGCAGGAATCTAGAAAACTTAAATAAGGGACCAGGAAAATGAATAACTATAAGAAAGTGAAAATCAAAATCAACAAAAAACTTTGAACCAGAGACACTTTTTGGGGGGTGAGGGGCGGGGGGGGAGGGATTGGGGTCAGAATGCGGGGGCTGCAATTGTATGGGGAATATAAAAATAAAATTTATTATTTAAAAAAAAAAAAACTGACAGAAGTCATAAAGGAAAACAATGATAAGGGAAAAATAATCAACTATCAGAACAATGAAATTGAGTCCCTAAAGAGGGAAGTAAAAGAAATGCAGGAGATCAAAGAATTAATGGAGGCACTAAAGAACTCTGGGAAAAGCAATGAAAACAGAATAGATGAAATGGAAGAATGAATAAGTACTCTTGAAGACACAGAAATAAAAAGAACCGAAACAGAAAAGGAAAGAGAAGTACAAAGGAAAAAGACCGAAGAAAGACTTCAGGAACTATCTGACTCCATGAGGAAAGGAAATATAAGAGTTATAGGAATACCAGAAGGAGAGGAGAGAGATGTAGGAACAGAGAAAATATTCAAGAAGATAATTGAAGAGAACTTCCCAAATGTGAAGAAGGAGCTGAAAATTGATATACAAGAAGCAAGAAGAACACCAAACTTCCACAACGAAAGGAAAAATACAGCAGACACGTAATAGTAAAGCTCCCATGAATCCAGGACAAGGAAAAAATACTGATGCTGACAAGAGGGAAGAAACAGATAACATTCAAAGGGAAACCAATCAGGCTGACATTAGACTTCTCCGAAGAAACACTACGGGCAAGGAAAGAGTGGAGGGACATAGTCAACAGACTCCAAGAAAACAGATGCCAACCAAGAATACTCTATCCCGCAAAACTCTCCTTCCTCTGTGAAGAAAGAATAAGGACCTTCCCAGACAAACAGAAACTCTGGAATTTCATTACAACTAAACCCCCACTCCAAAAAATACTACAAGGGGTCCTAAAGCCAGAACCTCAGAGAGACGAATAACAATGAAAGAAGGCCAAAAGAAAAGTTATTAAAAGAATGAATAAATAAAATCAAAGGAAAGACAAACACAATGTCAAATATAGATGCTAACATATCAATATTAACTCTAAATGTAAATGGACTAAACTCTTCAATAAAAAGACACAGAGTCGCAGGCTGGATTAAGAAACAAAACCCAACCTTTTGCTGTCTCCAGGAAACACATTTAGCTACAAAAGATAAAAATAGACTCAAAGTTAAAGGATGGAAAACAATCCTACAAGCAAATGGACCAAAAAAGAAAGCAGGAACAGCTATACTTATATCAGATAAAACAGATTTCAAACTCAAAAAGATAAAAAGAGACCAATGGTCACTACATTATGATCAAGGGACAATACTTCAAGAAGAAATAACACTCATTAACATATATTCACCAAACGAAGGAGCACCAAAATATATCAGACAACTATTGTCATCTCTGAAAACAGACATCAGAGAAAACACATACGTAGTGGGAGATTTCAACACACCACTATCAACAATGGATAGATCAACAAGACAAAAAATAAGTAAAGACACTAAAGCTCTACATAAGGATCTAGAACGCTTGGGCTTAACAGACATCTATAGAACACTAAACCCCCCAAAAATGGAGTACACATTTTTCTTAAGCGCACACAGATCATTCTCTAGGATCGATCACATACTGGGACACAAGACAAACATCAACAGATACACCAAGATCGAAATCATACCAACCATCTTTTCTTACCATGAAGGCATCAAGCTAGAAATAAACCATAAAAAGAAGGCAAGGAACTCTCCTACCTCATGGAGATTGAAAACCACACTACTGGAAGACCACTGGACTAATGAGGAGATCAAAGAAGAAATTAAAAAATTCTTTGAATTGAATGTCAAGGAGGACACCAATTTCCTAAATGTGTGGGATGCAGCAAAAGAAGTAATAAGAGGAAAATATATAGCAATAGAGTCTCACATCAAGTGTTGGAGGCGGCCACCCTGCATAGTGAGCAAAAGGGCCTTGACCCGAGTCTCTAAGGCATGTGAAAACACATGTGTCTCGTAGGAAAATCTCTGAGTGACAGGACTTGGTGTTGAGAGCCTGGAAAGTGACCTGTGTGGAGTCGGGCTTCTACATCTCCATAGCTGGTTTGAGACCTGAACACTGTCTTCGACCCTGTTTAAGGGGAGGCTGCAACATTGAACACCACTCCTCTGGTGACATATTTGAAAAAGGTTTGGCAGAATTATTAACAGGAGCCACAACAAAAGGCTGAGCTCCTTGGTCACTCTTATTGGATTCTTGCAAAGGAACATCATCATCACAATCTTCTAGAGATTGCTGAACAGCTTGAGCTGCCTTAGCCAGAGTGTCATCATCCAGGTCATGCTTGTATAAAGATTCCTGCGCCGTTTGAACCAAAATGGCTGCGTCAGGACGGATTTTTCCGTCGACAGCTAACATAGCTACTCTAAGTATAGCCCATGTGGACCAAAACTTTACAGGGATCTGCTCCCCCTGCTTATATTTCCGGATCATAGTCTCTCCGACCCGGTCCCATGTTGCAAGATCAAAAGTACCAGTATCAGGAAACCAAGAATTATATTCAGTCACAACATTCAAACATTCAAGAATTTGAGAGAGTGGGACTTTTGCACCATGTTCAGCCAATAAATATTTCAACAGAGAAGCAAAAGTAGGAAGATGAGAAGAAGAATACCCCATTCTGTTATTTTCCCCTGTATACTCACCAACTTATGTAAACTATTACCCGCCACCGCCGTCACCTCGTCACTCTGTGTGGGAGGTATGAACCTCAGGCCATCTCGTCACTCTCAGTGGGAGGTATTAATTTCAGGTCATCTCGTCACTCTCGGTGGGAGGTATCAACCTCAGGTCCGTTTATTCGGGCGCCACTTGTGGACTTCTAGTGAGTCCGAACCTGAAACGCGACGGTGAGAGAAATCAGACATGGGGTACTGTCATGTCCAGCATGCAGCAAATCTTTATTGTCTTAGTGCTCATTATATACTATTTTAATTGTAGCAGGTGTAACATCAAAGCATACCACATAATGAAAACATGTATGAATGATTAGTCTATTTTCTTACTATTATCTATTTACTTCAGACAGTAGAGAACCAAGCGGTTAGTTTTCACGCACATAATCTTATCGCCTCCTAGCCAGAGCCTGGGAAGTTCACTCATTATTTTGTTGTTGTCAAACTGTGGAGATGTATGCAGTTCACTTCCAGGCTCTCAACACCAAGTCCTGTCACCCAGAGGTTTTCCTCCGAGATGCATGTGTTTTCACATGCCTTAGAGACTCGGGTCAAGGCCCTTTTGCTTACTGCGCAGGATCTCTCCATTTTGTTATTCTCGGACTGTGGAGATGTAGAAGCCCGACTCCACGCAGGTCACTTTCCAGGCTCTCAACACCAAGTCCTGTCACTCAGAGGTTTTCCTTCGAGACGCATGTGTTTTCACATGCCTTAGAGACTCGGGTCAAGGCCCTTTTGCTCACTACGCAGGGTGGCCACCTCCAACAATCAAGAAACATGAAAGAACTCAAAGAAACAACCTAATCTCAAAGCTCAGAGATCTAGAAAAAGATCAACAAAAATCCCCCAAACCAGTAGAATAAAGAAATAATAAAAACCAAAGCAGAAATAAATGAAATCGAAACTAAAAAAAAAAAACAATCCAAAAGATCAATGAAATCAAGAGCTGCTTCTTTGAAAAAATCAATAAAATAGACAAACCCCTAGCCAGGCTCACAAAGGAAAAAAGGGAGAAAGCACAAATAAACAGGATCATAAATGAAAGAGGAGAAATCACAACGGACATAGCAGAAATCAAAAGAATAACCAGTAACTACTATGAACAGTTATATGGAAACGAGTTCAACAATCTAGAGGAGATGGACAAATTCCTACAACTCTACAATCACCCAAAGCTAGAAAAAGAAGAAATAGAACACCTAAACAAACCAATTACAAGCAGTGAAATTGAAATGGTAAACAAAAACCTCCCCCCAAACAAAAGCCCAGGACCTGATGGATTTACAAATGAATTCTACCAAACATTCAGAGATGAATTATTGCCTATCCTTCACAAACTCTTCCAAAAAATTGAGAAGGAAGGGACAATACCAAACACCTTCTATGAAGCCAACATTACACTAATACCAAAACCAAACAAGGACAACACAAAAAGGGAAAACTACAGGCCAATCTCCCTAATGAACACTGATGCAAAAATCCTCAATAAAATTTTAGCTATCAGAAGCCAACAATGTATCCATAAGATAATTCACCACGACCAAGTAGGATTTATCCAGGGACCCAAGGATGGTTCAACATCCAAAAATCAATCAACATTATCCAACACATCAACAAAAAGAAATGTAAAAACCATATGATAATATAAATAGATGCTAAGAAAGCTTTCGACAAAGTGCAACACCCATTCATGATAAAAACCCTTGAAATTCTTGGGATACAAGGAACATACCTCAACATCATAAAGGCCAAATATGACAAGCCAACAGTCAGTATCATTCTCAATGGTGAAAAGCTGAAAGCATTTCCATTAAGATCTGGAACAAGATAAGGATGTCCAACTCTCACCACTGCTTTTCAATATAATACTGGAAGTCCTAGTCAGAGCAATAAGACAAGAGAAAGACATACAAGGAATCCAAATAGGAAAAGAAGAAGTCAAACTATCACTATTTGCAGATGATATGATAATATGCATAGAGAACCCCAAAAATTCCACAGAAAAACTAATTCAACTCATCAATCAGTTCAGTGAAGTGGCAGGATACAAAATCAACATGCAAAAGTCAGTAGCCTTCCTATACACAAACAATAAATCTGAAGAAGAAATAAAAAAAAAATCCCTTTTATTATTGAAACAAAAAAAATCAAATACTTGGGAATAAATCTAACAAAAGAGGTAAAGGACCTATACAAAGAAAACTATAGAACACTGTTAAAAGAAATAGAAGAAGACACAAAGAAATGAAAAGACATCCCCTGCTAATGGATTGGAAGGATAAACATTATTAAAATGGCCATCCTACCAAAAGCAATATACAGATTCAATGCTATTCCAATCAAAATTTCAATGTCATTCTTCAAAGAAATAGAACAATTATTGATGAAATTCATATGGAATTACCAAAATCCCTGAATAGCCAAAGCTCTCCTGAAAAAAAAAAGAAGGGAATTGAGGCATCACACTCCCAGACTTCAAACTTTACTACAAAGCCATAATCATCAAAACTGCATGGTATTGGAACAAGAACAGACACACAGACCAATGGAATCAAATAGAAAATCCAGAAATAAACCCACAGATTTATGGTCAACTAATCTTTGACAAAGGAGCAAAGACTATGCATTGAGCAAAGAAAGTTTGTTCAATAAATGGTGCTGGGAAAACTGGGTTGCTACATGCAAAAGGATGAAGCTTGACCACTACCTCACACCATACACAAAAATCAACTCAAAATGGATTAAAGAACTAGACATAAGACCTGAAACCATAAAATACATAGAAGGAAATATAGGCGAAACGCTATGTGATTTGCACATCAAAGACATCTTTACAGACACATCACCCAAAGCAGTGATAGTGAAGGCAAAGATAAACAGCTGCACAGCAAAAGAGACAATAACAAAAATAAAGAGAAACCCCACCGACTGGGAGAACATTTTTGCACACAACACTAATGATAAAGGACTAATCACAAAAATCTTCAAAGAGCTGATGAGACTCAACAACAACAAAGAAAATAATCCAGTCAAAAAATGGGCAGAAGAGCTAAAAAGAAACTTCTCTGAAGAGGAAATGCAAATGGCCAACAGGCATATGAAAAAATGTTCAACATCACTTGTAATCAGGGAAATGCAAATCAAAACTACCATGAGATACCATCTTACACCAGTGAGAATGGCACATATTAAAAAAACTAGCAACAACAAATGTTGGCGAGGATGTGGAGAAAAAGAAACTCTCCTGCACTGTTGGTGGGATTGCAAACTGGTTAAACTGATTTTATTTCTATCTAGTGATATTCTAGACATGAACTTCATGTCTAGAAGCTCAATTTCATTCTTCTTTACATGGCCATTTCTCTCATTCTTAAATTCATGATCATATTTATAATAGCTGACTTAATATCCTTTTCTGCTAGTTCTACCGTTGCTATCATTTCTATTTATTTATTTTTACAATGTTTGCTTTTTTTTCTCAGGTGTAGTCCACATAGGATTTCCACCACCAGTTGACCTGTGCACCATCACCATAATCCCTTGTGTTCTTCTTGCTCTCACCCTGGTCTCTTTCTCTCTCCCTCCCCCTACAGAATGTCTCTGATTTTTAGTTGTCCTTTTATTGTTTGATTTTGTTGTGTTTTTTATTGTTACTTTATTTCCCCCCCCCTTGGTCCTTCATTTTTCCCCCCTATATCCCTCCTGTAAGTGAAACCATCTGATATTTTTCTTTTTCTTTCTGACTTATTTCACTGAGCATGATCCCTTCTAGCTCCATCCATGTTGCTGCGGATGACATGAGTTAAATCTTTTTGATTACTGCATAGTATTCCATTGTGTATATATACCACATCTTCTGATCAAGTGATCTATTTTTGGGTATCTGGGTTGGGTATCTAGGGGTGCAAGTATCCTTTTGAATTAGTGGTTTTTTTTTTTTTTTGTCTTTTGGACAGATCCATAGGAGTGGTTTTGCTATGTCGTATGGTAGCTCCATTTTCAGTAGTTTAAGGAATCTCTACACAGCTTCCTTTTGATTATGGGTCATAAACAGTTTCCAAACATCTTTGCTTATTTTTTACTTTTTGATTGATGAGTCTATATATTGTGTTTCCTTCCTTTAAAAGAGTGTTTTGAATTTTGTTTCAAGTGCCATACAGATTGAGATTTATCTTAATTCTTTTGGGTTTATTTTTAAGTTTTTTAGTGGAAGTCTAGAGTTGTCACTCCTCTAGAGTTAGTTTAGTCCTACAGCTAAAGTGTAGTTCTTCTTGAATATGAACTCCATGCTAGAAGTATTCAAAAATTTCTCTCCATTCTGGATGGAGAGAATATAAATGTATTCTCAGGAGAAAAACAGAGGGACTTCAGAGCTAATTTCATTTACTTAACTTTTTATAGAGTGCAGTCCTATGTCTGAAAATAGGCATTTATTTAATATTTATGTTTTGTCCAGTTTTCTAGTTGTTTATGACATAAAAGCAGGTCAGAGACCAGTTATCCCTCATGATTAGAAAAGTAATCTTTATATTATTAAAAAACATAATAGTTTATATATTTCCTACAATGAGTGTCTATTACTCAGAAAATAATATAATATTATTGTTTGAGTTTCCTACTGCTTCTGTAACAAGTTACCACTAACTTAGTGACTTTAAAAACATATTTTATTATCTTACGGTTCTATAGGTCATAGGTTCAGCAAGAGTCTAGGGTAATATCAAGATGTTGACAAGGTTGCATACTTTTAGAGGCTCTAGGGACAATCTGTTTTTTTGCCCTTTCCAATGTTTAAAGGTCTGCTGCATTCCTTGGCTCATGGCCACTTTCTCCATCTTCAAAGTCAGAAGCATAATATCTTCAAATTTCTGCCTGACTCTCCTGCTCCCTTCTTTCACTTAAAGAGGAAGATAATCCAGGATAATTTTTCCCATCTCAAGAGTCATAATTTAGCAATCACAAATATCTTCAAATGAGTTTCTTTGCCTATATTCTCCTTCCACATAACTATTACTAGATGTGTCTTCCTAATGATTCATTTGTAAGAAAAATTTTTAAAGGCCCCCTAATGTCTGTAAGAGAAAAGTCTAACTCTTTAGTATAATACATCTCCACTCCCCCAACTTCCATCTTAATAATATAAATCTGTCATGTCTGGTCACAAATCCAATTTCCTCTTATTTTGCCTTCCTTGGCTATTCCAGCTTGGACTGATAAAAATTCAACATGCTTGAATTTCCACAACAGTCTTTTATAGAAGATTTTAGTAATTTATAAAATTTATAAAAATAACTTTAAAATGGCTTTATATAAATATATTCTTAGATGTTTTATGAACTAACTAAATTTTCTAAATATAAAATTCATGTTTGCCTATCTTTGAATCCTTCATAAAATCCAATATCAATAGTGATTAACAAATATCTATTTGTGGGTGAATTTAGGGCTACACATTTTCCAGGTTTTTCCTTTTTCTTTTTTTTTTTTTTTTTTTTTGAGGTGAGGTTGCCATGAAATCACTCAGGTTTCCTAGTAAGCAGTGTGTATGTATTGTTTTTACTTTAGAAAAAACTTTTGCTGTGTCTTTATAACTTTGTGTTGGTTAGATTGATTGTCTCCATTTGAACAACTATGTTATTTCCATAAAGTAGTTTCAATTACTGTTGGACAGAGCCTGGCCTCCTCATTTCTACTTCTGTGCTATTCTCTAGCATCTCAGAATTTGACTCAATAGTTCTTATTTTATTTTTCAAAAATAAGTCTCCATACAACTACCTTAGCAACCACACAGACTATGATAATCATTTTTCTTTAAACTGGCCTCACTCTTTCATTTCTTGTTTGGCAGAAAAAAATCATCCTATATCTCATGGATCCAGTCTATTTTGTTTTTACAACAAAACCTAAAAGAACCCTTCTTTCCTTTACTACACTGTCTTATATTCCCTATTCCTCTCTTTAGTTCACTCTCGTACAAAATAAGAAATGCAAAGTATTTATATTGTGTAAGTTTTGATTGTTAAATTTGGACTGTTTTAAAAATTGTCCCACATATCTCTGGGATTGACTCACTGTTAAACATCATGGAAAACCTAGTTCGTTTGGCTGAACCCAGAAGTGGGATTTGGGAAATGATGATAATTTTAGCTCATCTATGAACCCAGATCAAACATTTCATTTTTCTTTGCTTTTATTGTTCCAACCACAAAAGGTAAAATCCATTGTGCATAACTAGAAGGTCAATTTCAAAGATTAGAAAAGTTACCTTTATTTTGTAAATGTAATACTATGTAGAAAACTAAATATAGTTTCCCAAACTACTGCAGGGGACTAGAGCCTTCAGATCTCTCTCCCAGGAGGCCCAGCAACAATTATATTCCCAGCTCCATTTTCCACACCAAATCACATATCATGTTTTTTTTTTTTTTTTTTTTTTTGAAGTGACATTGGCTTACATTATTATTGGTATTTGGAAACATAAGATGCATCCCCCACTCAGTATTGCCAGCATAGTGTACCTGCCCCAAATCCCCCATAGCCCACCACCACAGATCATTGTTCTCACTTCCCTCCTTGTCCTCAGTGATATCTCTGAGAGAGTTTAATGTCTCAATAATATTAACAGTGGTACTGGTGATGAAATCATAGTTACCATTTGTTGAGGCTTTGAGTATATCAGATTCTGAATCAAACTTTACAGAACTCCTGTGAGGTGATATGCATATTTCCCTTGCAGAAAATGAACAAACAACTGAGGCTCAATTGGGATAAATAACTTGTTTGAAGTCACAGAACTGGTGAGGGTAAAATCCCCATTTCACTGACCCCCAGCTTGAATCCATAACCAACTTACTATATCACTCCCAAGTGACCAAGGCACTGAGCACATGGCAGAGAACTGTGGAGTTTTTCTCCTGTTTTATTGTGACAGTTTGACTCATTTATAGTTCACTAGTCTGATAGTCATGCTCAGTATGTTTTAAGAGAAAATACCTGCAGGTTTCAGCTTACTTAAAATTTGCTTTAAGTATATGAACGTATGTGTTTTGGTTTTTTTTAAAGATTTATTTATTTATTTATTTATTTATTTATTTATTTAAGCACTGGGTACAGTCAGAAGCACGGGAGGGTGAGAGAATTCACCAGAGCCAGAGCGGGGAGCAGAGCAGGCAGACTGACGAAGTACACTGCTGAGGGGATCAGAGGGGGCCCGCAGGAGAGGTCTCCACGCCATGTGGGACCCTCGCAGGTGGCTGGGGAGGGAACCGGGTACTGAACCGTGACTACAGAGGCTGCGGGCAGCTTTGCAGCCCAGTGCTCAACCGCTGAGCCACCAGGGAGGCCCTGAATGTATGTTCTTCATTGTTTTTTGTTTTTTTTTTAAAGATTTATTTATTTATACAAGCACTGGGTACAGTCAGAAGCACGGGAGGGTGAGAGAATTCACTAGAGCCAGAGCGGGGAGCAGACCAGGCAGAAGGACCGAAGTACACTGCTGAGGGGAGCAGCCGGGGATAGAACCGGCGCTGCAGAGGCTGTGGGCAGCTTTGCAACCCAGCGCTCAACCGCTGTGCCACCTGGGAGGCCCTGTTCTTCATTGGTTTTATCTCCCTCCCTCCTTCCTTCCCTCCCTCCCTCTCTCCCTCCCTTCATCCCTTTCAGTGGTTTTGGACTTAAACTCTAATACAAGAAGGATTTATTGAATTGCTGTCTACTTCTATCACCTATCTACTAAGTCTCCATTACATTGTGGCAATATTTGGAAACATTCAAGACAAACTTTTGGCTTTCTTGACATGTTATCTAAATAACAGCAATGCCTTCTATTTATTGGGCAGTTTGTTACTCATATCAGAACTTCTCTCTAGGCTATTGTTCCCCAAACTTATTGGTACCAATGTAAAGTCTAAAGCACTTTAGCAACATAGCAGGGGAACTCTCTTCTTTCCTTGATAGTCATGGAAACAGCTGACACAACTGCTCACAGTCTAGATCATCACCCAGAAGGTTCTGAGGTATTATGTATTCATTATATATTCATAAACCTCCTTTCTAGTAATATTAAGGTTTTGGACTCATCAGATTCTACCAACTCATTTATATTTGTCTGACAACTAAATACTGAACAGAGAAATGAATGAAACAAATAATAATCTTTAATTTCATGGAGTTTATCTAATGCATATATTCTAGCCATGTTCAACAATATTTACATACTTCTAGGGTTAAGTAGAATTTGTCTCTGGGCACACAACTCTGGGAATTTTATAATACAACTCTGCTTGAGATTTTAGGTTAATGATCATACAAATATTTTTGGCTTGTTATGTTTTTGGTTTTATTACTTTAGATGTATTCCTCCTGATTTTTTCCCTTTGTCTTTTATTTTCTTCAATAACCTCAGTGTCCACTCATGAATTCTTTCCTCTTAGCAAGCTTAAATAGTATTAAGAGCTTTGGCAGCCTTCATTTTCTAAATGAGGAAATTAAGATTCAAAGAATTTAAATAACTTCCCCAAAGCTACATGGCTAGTCACTAGATCTGGGATTTTGATTCATGTGTGTGTGTGTGTGTGTATGTGTGTATATAAAACCTCAAAAGATGTATTACCAACCACAAATTTATCCTTGCACTTCTTAAAAAAGTTCCTCTATGCATTTACCATTAATAGTTAATCATGTGAAATTTTAACTTCTCTGAAATAGTCTGGAACACCGGGCACCATCAAATCTCTGGTCTGTAAACATATGAATGATAAAAGCACGTAACTATTCCTGGTGCTTCTTTCATCTAATGATGGTTCTGATCCACTATAAAATTTAGTGTTCCTAATACCATTCAATTTCAAGAGAAAATCATCCATTGTCATTGGGAAATTTTTTGGATTTGTGTTTACTTCTTCATACTTTGTGCCATTCTCTTAAACTATGAGGTAGAAGCCTTGTTTTGTATATAAACCTGCAATTTTTGAATGACTGTGTATAATTACCACTCACTAAAGTGTCTGAGGAATTCCTTTTTTGTATATGTGAGATATCCATACTGTCCTTGTTTCAGGAATCATTGTGTAAACTTCCTCATCAAAAATAGATGAACAAAAGCATGACCTGTACTGATAGCTGTTCTGAACTTACAATTTATTCTAATACTACCTGAGTTGAGAGAAATGGGATTTGAAAGGGCCCTGTGAAAACAGAATAGATCCTTTTTGGAGAGTTATATGGGATACAAGTAGCAGGAACCCTCCATGATTAGAAGCATGACACCCAAGCCCAATTAGAGAATCACAAAGAAATGACCATGGGAAGAATATGGTGCAGTGGACAGGCAATACACAAGAAAAGGAGGGAGGGAGGAGAGGGGAAGAGAGGGAGAGAAGGGGGGGAGGGAAGAAGAAGATAGAGGGACAGGAATGTTACTTAATTTTTCTTGGCCTGAGTTTCCTAACTTACGATGTTGGGTCTATCATAATAGCAGAATAATCAGAATTTTGAAGAAAATTGTTTTGTATTTAACAGATCTTTATTGTATTTTTCCTATAATTTTTTTTTACTTTTTTTATTAATTTGCCAGTCATAGTTACCCAAATATGAAAGCACTAATATGAAAAGATGTATATACTTCTATGTTCACAGCCCCATTATCCTTAATTGTCAAATCATATTAAAAAGATTCTTTTTTAAAAACGATTTATTTATTTATTCAAGAACTGGGGTACAGGGCAGATATGCGGGAGGGTGAGAGGATTCACTCGAGACAGAGTGGGAACAGAACAGGCAGACTGACTGAAATACACTGCTGAGGGGAGCAGAGGGTGAGACAGGAAAGGTCTGCTGTGCCATGTGGGTATCTTGCCGGACGGCTGGGATGGAACCCGCACTGCAGAGGCTGCGGAGTCTGGACAGCTTCACAGCACTGCTCTCAACTGCCTGTGCCACCAGGGAAACCCTGAAAAAGATTCTATGGACACACACTCATAGTTCTCAATTCAGAGATTCTGGTTTAGAAGGTCTGAGATTAGATTGAGAATCTCCATGCTTCAAGCAGTTGCCCGGGTGATTCTATGGTCACACAAAGAGACTGTGTGGTAACCACACACAATGTTCTATGCTTCAATGCTTAAGTGGACTTTTAGTGTGACCCCACTCAGCCTACTCCCCCACCCCCTTTAAAATCCCTGTCACAAGGAGGGGAGCGCCAACATCCCAGCTGCAAGTCTCTCATTTAAGGTTCTTGCTGCAGCCAGCAGTGTCCTTGGAGTCTAGTTCAAAGCTGTGAGAGTGAACCGTGGATCCGGGAGCCATTGGTGGAGGGGCTAGCCTAAAGGAAGTGAAGTGTTTCAGCCAGAATGTACTGACGCACGACTAGGAAACCACAAGACTGGTGAAAACCTTTCCAAGCCTGAGACCTATGATCAAAAGAGGTACAGGAAGCAGCTCTGCCAAGAGTCCTTTCTGCAGCTGGCTGGAACCCCAAACTTCTGGGGCTCTCTGCGTCAACTCCCTGAACAGATGCGGTCACCCAAGGAGCCATGGCTAAAGCATTTTCTTACCTTGCTCTGTGGTGACCCCGTTGGTGAGTGGGAGTTGCTGTCTCTTGTTCTCTTTCTCACTTTTTTCTTTTGGGAGAGGCTGCCCTCTGATTGCTTACTCTGATTTTTCAGAAGTCACAGATTACTGACCTTTTACCCTTTGCCACTGCCTATTGTTTGGTGCTCAGGGCCTGTGTACAAGCAACATGTCCTCCAACTCTTAACAATACCGAGATCATGAAGTCAGTATATTTCAATCACCTGGACTTCAATGAAAATGACTTCCTTTATTGATTGAGTCATAACCATCTTCCCTTCTCCCAGGCTAATCTTTCTTTTGTTCCTTGTGAGAATAGACTCAACCAGGAATTGTATTCAGATCCCTGTAACAAATACAGATCATGTCTGGATATATAAGGTCAAAATAATTTCTTGTGAATTCTCTTTCCTTGGCCAGAGTAACTGCCAGCTGCCATGTAATAAATCACATCATCATATAGCAGATCCAGTAAATAGCTGAGACTAGCAGGATAACTGAACTATGTCTTGAGAGCTAAGTGACAGAGAAATTGGACGGACTATGGGGCACTTTAAATTGATTACTAAGTAACGGGGTATTTTTCCTGGAGAGACAACAGAATCATTCTGAACTATTGATTCTGTCATGGGTACAGTCTCCCATGTAGAGGAAAATAAGCAAATGTGATGAATTTTGCACTTGGCTTTCTGCCTGCGTTCTTCCCTTTTTGCCTTGCATGGTGTGCTTCCATTTTTATTCTTTAAACCCTGATTAGATGACCCAGAAATATTTCTCATGTAGCATAAAATCCACAATCTTAATCTGCTTGTTACCAATCAGCAAGTTTGAGCTGGCCAATAGCTTTTTTGGATACAATGTTGTGAGTTTTTACTTAGGTTTCAATCAGTTTAGGAGACATGAAAAATTCATGGAGGGGGAGTCCTTATACCCTCCACAAAGATTTCAGAGGTCAAGATCTGGGAGACTATAAAGACAAACTACACCATGGCAATCAAGTATTTTCTGAATTACTCCTCTGCTGGGACTGTTATGTAAAGTGGAGACGTTGCAAACACATTGTGCTTCACTGCATTTTGAGAAAAGCCTTTTTTGGGGAAATGCTAACTTTGTACACTGCTGACACCAAACATTTGAAAATAAAACCATTTTCCCCTCTCTTTTTCCTCCACTTTTGGCTCAGTTTATTCTACCAAAACACACTTCAAAAGACTTCTTTATAGAAAGAATGTTTCAAAAATATAATATTTCCATCTGTTATTTCAATAATACATGCTCTGGGACTCTCTTTATGAACCATTTTCTTTTCTTTGCTCCCATTTAGATGTATAAATATGTGATTCAAAAACCCTGAGGAATAGTCAGTCAATTGGGTCGTCAAATTGTGAACATTCCTAACCCTGTAATTTTGTCTGTAGTGGGCACCTCCTGCTGTGGAACTAACTGCTAAGGGATTATAGCAATGTAATCCTTAGACTGTTCCATCTCAACGTTACTCTGAAGTGGAGAGAAGGAAACAGTTTTAATTTTGATAAAATAAACTTTATTTTGTAACTTTATTATTTGTTTTTCTTTCTCCTTTCAACACTTCATAATAGACGTCTCTGGTAATTTGAAGTCAGCCTCCCTGGTTGAGGTGCCCTAGGCCACCCCATATTCTTGTAGCTTTTTTAAGAGGTAGTCACACAATGTTTGGTCCTGTCATTTTAAAGTGCAGAACCTGATTTTTTTCATCCTCACATGAACCAAAACAAGTCATATAGTGACTCTTATTAAACACACTCAAATCGTTCTTTCCCAATGGGTGGCAACAAAAGACTCATGGACATTGTTCTGCCACCCATATGCATTGGAAATGTCAAGCCATGTGCAAAATTTTAAGTTACTTAAATGTGTTAGCCTTTGCTCCCTAAACCTCGATTTCAGCAATTATTAAAGCATGAATTTCATGGGAAACCTCTCTTTCATATAAACTCGAATATGTTGCTCAGAATAAAAAATCTTTATGGGTGAAATTTAATATAGTTTGAATCAAACTCAAAGAGATCCCTTGTTGTGTGGGGAGAATAGAATAAAAAATCTTTATATAAAATTTTATGGTTGGATGAGTAGAGAAAAATATTTTTCAAGATAAAAAATATTTTCCTGTTTCTTCTTTAAAAAGATTTAGATACAGACTTAAAGCTAACTATTAAAATGTATTAGCCAAATATTTCTGGAGACAATGGGACAAAGGTGGAACAGAACTGTAAGAATGTCTACAACATTAACCAAGAATTTATGCTTTTAGAAACTTACTTGGGAAATAATGAGGCAAACATGACAGAAAAGTATATATTCCAAGATATTTATCATTGCATTATTTAAAAGAGTGAAAGAATTTAAATTGGAAAGAAAAAACCCGTTGACAGTCTGAGTAAGATATCGCAAATGTTTAATGTTGCTTTAAATATATATTTTCCTAAGTATTAATTTGAATCTTGATATTCTTTAGTGTTAAGGAGGTAAACTATATTTTAAAAATATATGCATATATTTTACATCATTGTTCATTTTTTGTACAATGTTTGCTTTCTTCTCTCAGGTGTAGTCCCCATAAAAGTCCCACATCAATTCACCCCTGAATCATCACCATAGTCCCTGTGTTCTTCCCACTTGCTGTTTTGATCCTTCTCCCGCTCCCTCCCCTGCTAGTTTTTATACTTACCTGCTAGTTTCTATCATTATTATTATTTTTTCCTTGGTCTTTATTTGATTCCCCTATATTCCTCCTATAAGTGAAACTATCCAATATTTTTCTTTTTACTTCTGACTTATTTCACTGAACATAATCCCTCCCTGCTCCCTCCATGTTGTGGCAAATGGCATGAGTTTATCTTTTTTGATTGCTTAATAGTATTCCATTGTGTATATATACCACATCTTCTTGATCCAGTCATCTATTTGAGTCGTTTCCATATCTTACCTATTGTAAATAGTGTAGCAATAAACATAGGGGTGCAGGTATCCTTTTGAATTAATGTTTTTGTGTCCTTTGGGTATATCCCTAGCAGTGGAACTGCTGGGTAATATGGTATCTCCATTTTCAGTAGTTTGAGGGTCCTTTACAAACTTTTTCATGGGGGTTGGATCAGTTTGCATTCCAGTCTGCAGCAGGAGGGTTCCTTTTTCTCCACATCCTCACCAGCATTTGTTGTTGCCAGTTTTTTGTTTTTTTTTTTTATATGTACCATTCTTACTGGTATAAGGTGGTATACCATTGTGGTTTTGATTTGCATTTCCCAGATTGTAAGTGATGAACATTTTTTCATATACCTTTTGACTATTTTCATTTCCTGTTTGGAGAAGTGTCTTTTAAGCTCTTCTGCCCATTTTTTTTTGACTGGACTGAGGTAAACAATATTTTTTTTAAAAGATTTATTTATTTATTTATTTATTTATACAAGAACCAGGGTACAGGCCAGATGTGCGGGAGGGTGAGAGGCTTCACCAGAGACAGAGCGGGGAACAGAACAGGCAGACTGACGAAATACACTGCTGAGGGGAGCAGCGAGCAAGACAGGAGAGGTCTGCCGCACCATGTGGGACCCTCGCCACCCAGCTGGGATTGAACCTGTGCTGCCAAGGCTGCGGACAGCTTCACAGCGCTGCGGACAGCTTCACAGCGCTGCGCTTTCTCCGCCGCCATGTTGATCCCTCTCCCCTGAAGGAAATTCTATGGGAACTATACCTGAGGGGTTGGGGGGAAGCAAATATTGTTTAAAAATGAACAATGATGTAAAAAATTTAAAAATTAAAAAAAATATTAGTGTTATCAGACATGAACTTTTAAGCTATGATTGGTATTTTCAAGAATGAGGAACAAGTTGAAAAGTTTGAACAGAGAAGTGAAATCTATAAAAAAAATAGTTGAACTGAATTCTAAATAAATTCCAAAATAAAAATCACAATAACTGAATTTTAAAAACCCATAGATGGATTTCAAAGCAGATTAGATGGAGCCAAAAATTAATGAATTTGCAGATAAGTCAGTAAAAAATAGCCAGAATAGAATATAGTCAGACAAAGGAAATACAGATGACAAGAGACACAAAAAACATAGTGAAAAAGTATAGCAAATTTGTAATTGCAGCCCTAGAAGGAGAAAGAATGTGGTAAAAGCAATATTTGAAGAAATAGATATAGCTGATAATTTGGCAGAAACAACAGTTAAAAAGATGTGGCTGGTAATTTCCCAAAACTGATGTAAAACATCAAGCCATAGAGTCAATAAGTGCAATGAATGTCAAGTATAAAAAATATGAAGAAAATCACAATAAGGACAATTATAGTCAAGCTACTAAAAACCAAAGCGAAGAAGAAAAATGTTCAAAGCAGCCAGACAAGTGACACACTTTAAATATAAGTATATGAATGATTGAAAGAGACCCAAACATACATGCATATGTAAGTTGTTCTACATGTGTCTTTAAGTTCTTTCTCTACTTGAAATAAATTAGAAGTTAAAATCATAGACAATACTTGGTTTAGGGAGGGGGTGGTGGTAATATGAAATTTTAAAATTCTGGTAATAAATATTAAATCAAAATAAAGGCCTTGGACTTCTTTCAAAAGTTTTTAACAAACAGCAAGTACTAGAGAGGATGTGGAGAAAGAACCCTATTCCACTGTTGACGGGAAGGTAAACTGGGGCAACCATTATGAAAGGTAATATGGACTTAACTTAAAAAACTACAACTGGAAATACTGTATGGCCCTACAATTCCACTCTTGGGTATCTGTCCAAATAACATGAAATCATCAACACATACACAATATATTCTATAATATTCAGAGAAGCATTATTTACAATAGCTGGGATATGGAAGCAACTAACTCCTCACCAAAGACTATAAGTCAAGAAGATATGGTATACCTACATATGGAATACCTACATATGGAATACTATTGGGAAAGATGAAAAACACAGCCATGTGTAGCAAAATGAAGGGAATGGGGCAGTTATGCGTAGTAAAGCAAGTCAGAATGACAAAAACAAATAGTGGACATTTACATAGTAGATTTGATGAAGTAAAATGCTTACAAAACTAGTGGACATTAACAACAATGAGGATGACTCTAAGGGAAGAGAGAGGAGGAAGGGAGAAAGGGACAAGGGATATATAGTGGAGATGCATAATGGATAGTGGTGGTGAATTTAAAGATTTTTAAGTAAATGAAATTTAAAGTTTTGACTTAAAAGGAAACATAATGTTCTAGTTTGTTAAAGCTCTCATAGCAAAAGCAGTTTTTGGAGATATCTGTGATTTCTGCTGGTTTCTGTTCGCAGGAATTAATAAGAGTGTTGATTTTGCTTTGGATGCAGAGCGAGGAGTTAGATGTAAAAGCAAAAACCAGGGTGAACAAGAATGGCCAGAAGAGTGACATGATATCCATTTTCCCATCTGGCATCATTAACTGCTTTTTAGCCTTTTTGTAGAGTTATTATAGTCCAAAGTTCTAAGATCTGCTTTCCAGACATATTTTAGGGGACTCTGAGCAAACACAGAATTTCTATGGGGCTCAATGGCAAAATGCAACCCAGAATAAGAGTACATATATTTGATGACCAAAAGACATTACAAAAAACATTTATATTAGAACTATTCAAGTCAAAACTGAAAATAAATCAAATGCCCATCAATCAGGAAATGGATAAAGAAATTTGTCCTACCTATATAATGCACTACTAATAGCAGCAACAATAACCAAATTATAATTAAATACATGCAAATATCACTCAACATTATATTGAGTAAAAGAAGCAAGGCACCAAAGAGTGAATGTAGAACAGGGACATGTTTCAAAACAAGTTCAAAATATGTTTGCTATTGAAATTCAGAACCACTGTTACCCTTGGTGGGAGGGTATAGTAACTGAAAGAAAGCACAAAGGGGCTCCTAGGAGTTGTGGTGATTTCTTATTTTTCTCTTGAGTCCCCACTATGTGAGCAAGTTTATTTTGAGAATATTCATTAAGTTGTACAATGATGATTCATACACACTTCCATAAAGGGAGGAGAAAAGTCCTCTAGAAGGAGTTTTGTTCACATTACGGAAAAAATACATCTTTTTTTACCTGTGAAGGAATGAGAAAGAAGTAAAGAAATAGCTCATTTGAAATTAAATTTCTTAAAAAGGATTTTTAATAATTTGGGTCCTATTTCATGGAATTCTAGGGTTTTTTTAAAAATCAAAACCTAAGAATTACAACCTTTTGGAATCTTTCTATAATTAGTATTTAATCATGTCTTTTGATTCTTGAGAATTTTGGGCATATACAGTTTTCTTATATGGGAGAGTGTACTCATTAATCTAGACTAATGAAGAAAAATATGGCCATTTATGCATGGCCCACTGTAGACTGTGATTTAGAGCACTAGAGAGTCCCAAGGATGGATCATTTTTTGATAAATGGGATGGTTATTTAACACTTCATCTGTCTCATGATACACAGGCCCAGAGGAAAAGATGCAGGTGGTGGGTAGACATTAAACTTTTTAACAAACTAACAAAGTGAAAAATGGAATAAAAGCTTTCAGAGATACTGGATTACTATGAGAATGAAGGGGGCTAAAGAGATAAACCTCTGGAAGGAGACCCCAAAGGGGGAAGACTGAAAGCTAGAATATTCCATCTTTAGAAGATCCATTTAGATGAAAGTGATTCTATAACAGACCAGTTTTTCCTACCTTTTGGTTTTGAACATGCATGTAAAAGTTGAGAAAATATCTTAGCTGAAAAACTGCTATATATAGCATGGTTAAGGAGGGAATGATTTAGTCTGAATTAGAGATTTCTATTCAAGCCAATAGAAAAGTAACCATTAAGGGTATCTATACCCTAACTTCTCTAAGTCAGAGACTGAATCACCAATGAAATGCAAGACTGAATGTCTCTATTGTTTCTTCAGTGACATTTGTTTATCCTAAAAACTAACATGGTCAAATGCCTACTTCTCAGATTATAATAATGCACCATAAATGTTTTAATGTTTTCAATGATTGCTTCCAATCATTTTGGCATGGTTGTTGTCTTTGCAAAAAAGAAATTCTACAATAGTAGAACTATTCTATTTTCAAGTAATTTATGCTTTCTTTAGAATCTTTTTTGTGATGGTGGCAAAAAATTATTTCAGGAAATGAGAACACAGAACTAAATTGCCTTTGGATTAACCTGTATGCTTTTGTCTCCAGTAGATGAAATCAATGAGATAACTCAAAGATGCTTTCATGGTACTTGTTTCCTTAGCACTCTTCATGTGACTCATGTGTCACATCTAAAGAACTTCTAGCCACCTCAAGGTAATGAAGTGTATTTCTTTTTTTTTTAATTGAACTACCATTATTTTACATCCTTTTATTTTTTATTTTCATAATGAGGTCTATTTCTTTACGTAACTATTTTGATAACAATTATAAGAAATCACTTAGAGAATTACCCCATCTTCTTTGTTGATTGACTTGAACTCTAGGAGTTCCTAGATAACCTACAAATCCACTTGGTTCATAGAATCTTGGAAAGTTTTATAATCCTCAAGTTGGAGGTGACATCCTGGAAGTGATCAATGAAAGCAATGTACACAGTCTGGCTCAAAAGAGGACATTATATAAATTGATATGATTCTTTCATTTCAACAATTTCACTTTTTCTCCCAATTTGGACTCTGTCTCTCTCTTTTTATATTTTGGTAGCTCTTTTTTAAAAATTTATTTATTATTATTATTTTTAAAATTTTATATATTTTTACATCATTTTTCTTTTTTTTTAAATTTTTTTTTAAAGGTCAACAAAAGGTTTATTTACAAGGAAAGGGGAATGAGGAAATGTACAACTCAGGGAGAAAAGAGGGAGATAAATCCTTGAATGTGTCCTATCTGTTCCACAGAGCTGGAATCCCAAATGACCTGCCGAGACCAAACCTGCCTGACCAAGAGCACGAGCCAAGTGTGCCTGACCCCACTAACATGGCTAGTTTTTATTTACAAAAAGAGAAAATGACTGCTTAACTCTGCCCTTAGGTCCTCACAACTTCCCTTTGGGGATCCTGGGATTTGTAGTTCCTGGTGTCTTGATGGAGTGGGGGTGGCATCCACATAACCTGTATGGAATTAGCTCAGGACATCTTTCCCCTTAACAATTTTCCCCTTTCACTTTTTGCCACCGTTTCCATGGTGTTGAAGATCAAATGTGTGGATGCTGGGGTACAGTCTCAGATGGAAATTTTTCTCAGGGTTCCCATTGGAAAGCAAACCAGTCTCTCCAGGTATTGTTCATTGTGGAAAGCAAAAGTCCTCCATTTCTGGGAAATAGTTTATCAGTCCAAGCCAAAAAAAAAAAAAAAATCTGGAGGCATTAGCCAAAATAAAACAACAAAGATATCAAATCACAGGAAAAATATTAAAATTGATTCAACTTAGGCAAAAACAGATTCTCTCAACCTTGATCCCAAATTGCTTCAACAGCGTAGCAAAAGTTTGCAAACCAAATCTACTTTTAAACCATATTACCTGTTTTTGCATAAAATCACAGGGCAGAATAACTAAACAGCAATTTTAGCTGGCTTCGTTGGAATACTCCATAAAGGATCGGAGCCAACTCTTGACATCCGGTCCATGTAGGCTTCAAGAACAAAGTTGGTCTCATCAGACTCCACCTGGGCTTCCTCTTCTTGAGGGTACCAGGGCTTTTTCTTTTTCCAGGTTGTCCAGTCCTGCCCATGGAGGCAGCTTCCTTACCTCCCTTGGAGGTCTCTGGAACCTACGGACAAAGCAGCAGGTTCTCCTCTTCTTGGTCCAGCTCTGTTTCAACTTCCTGGAAGATTCCATTCAAAGACACACAATGACACTCATGTCCAGTTGTTTTAGTTTAGGCAAATAAAAATCCCTATGGAAGTTGTGCAAAAACAGACTCTGAGGTAAGTAGTAAAAAAAAATACTACCACTATTTTTATGCTTTGTTGGTATCAAGGGGAGAGAAAATGTGAACAAAAGTTAGCTTTGCTGGAAAATAAATACAACCTTGCTGCAGATCCTGGTCACTCAAAACAAGAAAACTTTATGAATTCAGAACAAAATGCAAAAAAAAAAAAATTACCAGTATTATGTCAAAGAAAACTTAGTAAAAATCAGGTGTATTTCCAGGTCTATTCAGTTCTTTTTTGTAGGAAATTTTTACTCTCAACAGTTCCATCAAAAGGAATCTGTTGAGGCCTTTTTTTCCTATTTTCTCCAGAAACAATTCCTGTACTAGACCATATTGCAAGGCAACAATCACCATTGACAATTTACATACATGTCAGGTATTGAGAGTTTGTATACACGTTTTAGAAAATCAATGTGAACATTACTGTACATGTCAAAGTGTTACCCTTTTCCCAAGTGACAATACTTCCCTTCTAGTTTTACTTTACTAAGTAAGCCAAACAGGACAAATTCATCTAATGCCTTTCCCGAGAGGAAAGGGAGAAATCTTGTAGAGTGTCTCAGGAGCTCTCCTGAGTTTCTACAAAGTTTCCTTCTATCAACCAAATGACAGACTACCAAATTTTTACTTGAATTTAGATTTCTGGAATGTTTTGCCATAAATATCAGAAAACAGCAGAAACAACATTCAATCTCTATGAAGGCACCGGCTTAGTTCTGTGTTACAATTTTGACAATCAAAACATAACCTTTAATGTTTTTTTTCTTTTTCTTTTTTTTTTCCCCTCTGGCTTGACTTTATTTGTTTTCATCTTTTTAATTTTTTAAAAAAATTTTACATCATTTTTCATTTTAAAACAATATTTTCTCCCCCCCACCCCCTCAGGTGTAGTCCCCAGAGTTTCATTCACCAGTGTACCCGTGCACCATCACCTCAGCCCCCTGTGCTCCACCCTCCCTCCTTCCCTCCCTCCCTCTGATCCCTCTCCCTCCTTCTCTGCTGCAGGATGTCTCTGATTTATAATTGTCCATTTTTGCTTTGTTGTGTTTTGTACTGTTATTTTTTTTTCCGCTGATGTCTTATTGGGTTCCCCTATATTCCTGCTATAAATGAACCATCCGATATTTTCTTTTTTCTTCTGGCTTATTTCACTGAGCATAATTCCTTCTTGTTCCATCCACATTTCTACGAATGGCATGAGTTTATCCTTTTTGATGCAATTATAATTCTTAAGTGCTGATGGAAAATAACTGCCTATCTAACATTCTGTTCTAAATTATTCATTGAAGAGTGAATGCAAAATAAAGTTTCAACCAATAACAAAGTATTCATCACTCAGTAACTTTCATTAAAAAATGTCTAAGACAGGGCCTACCCAGTAGCGCAGCGGTTGAGCGCTGGGTTGCGAAGCTGCCCACAGCCTCTGCGGCGCTGGTTCGATCCCCGGCTGCTCCCCGGCCACCGGAGGAGGGTCCCACATGGCACGCAGACCTCTCCTGTCGCCTGCTGCTCCCCTCAGCAGTGTACTTCGGTCCTTCTGCCTGCTCTGCTCCCTGCTCTGGCTCTGGTGAATTCTCTCACCCTCCTGCGCTTCTGACTGTACCCAGTGCTCATATAAATAAATAAATCTTTAAAAAAAAAAAAGTCTAAGACAGTTTAGTAATGATGTCAAGCAGACATTATGCAAATTGAAATGATTCCTTCATTTTAACAATTTCACATTTTTCTCCCAATTTGAACTCTCTCTCTTTTTTTTATATTTTGGTAGCTCTTTTTGTAAAATTTATTTATTATTGTTATTATTTTAATTTTATATATGTTTTACATCATTTTTCATTTTTGAAGAATGTATGTATTTTCATCTTGATTATAGTCCCCATACAATTCCCACCGCCCCTTGTTTTGATCCTACTCCCTCCTTCCACCCCCCGTAGTGTGTGTCTGGTTTATAGTTGATTCTTGATTTTGATTTTTACTTTATTATAATTAGTCTTTTTCCTGGTCCCTTATTTAGGTTTTCTGAATTCCTGCTATGGGTGAGACCATCCAGTATTTTTCTTTTTTTTCTGGATTATTTCGCTGAGCATGATCCCTTCCAGCTCCATCCATGTTGCTGCAAATTGCATGTGTTTATCTTTTTTGATTGCTGAGTAATATTCCATTGGGTATATGTACCACATCTTCCTGATCCAGTCATCTATTTTTGGGCATTTGGATTGTTTCCATAGCTTAGCTATTGTAAATAGTGCTGCTATAAACATAGTGGTGCAGGTGCCCTTTTGAATTAATGTTTCTGTATCCTTTGGGTAAATACATAGGAGTAGAATTGCTGGATCTCCATCTTTAGCAGGTTGAGGAATCTCCACACAGCTTTCCATAGTGGTTGGACCAGTTGGCACGCCTACCAGCAGTGCAGGAGAGTTCCTTTTTCTCCACATCCTTGCCAACATTTGTTGTTGCTAGTTTTTTTAATATGTGCCATTCTCACTGGTGTGAGATGGTATCTCATGGTAGTTTTGATTTGCATTTCCCTGATTACAAGTGATGCTGAACATTTTTTCATATGCTTGTTGGCCATTTGCATTTCCTCTTTGGAGAAGTTTCTTTTTAGCTCTTCTGCCCATTTTTTTGACTGGATTATTATTTTGTTTTTGTTGAGTCTCATCAGCTCTTTGTAGATTTTTGTGATCAGTCCTTTATCATTAGCGTTGGATACAAAAATTTTCTCCCAGTCAGTGGGGTGTCTCTTTGTTTTGGTTACTATCTCTTTTGCTATACAGAAGCTCTTTAATTTGATACAGTCCCAGCTGCTTATCTTTGCCTTCACTATCACTGCTTTGGGTGATGTGTCTTTAAAGATGTTACTGAGGTATATGTCATGTAGTGTTTCGGCCATTGCACCCTGAACGCGCCTGATCTCGTCTGATCTTGGAAGCTAATTTGGACTCTCTTACACATTACTCAACAACACAAGGCACATGCACACTAGACTGTAATTGTTATCTTTCTTGGAACCATGAACTATCTTTCCTCCTCTACTCTTACAACCTTTGTCCCCTAGTCACAGGGTAGAAGGCTGGGTATCTCAGGTCCACCTCTCATTGGTTTCAGTAATTGCATCAAGGGTTAGTATATAATCTAAGAAAACGTCATCTTAATTTCTCCCTAAGACTAATATATTTTCTCAACTTTCCAAGATAGGATAGGTGCCTGGGGCTGCTAGCAGATATGTAGAGAAAGTGTACATGGTCAATGAAGCCAAGAGATGGCAAAAGACAGAGAGGGAAGGAATCTCGTGGCTTTGAATTTCTGGCTATAAAGACCCTGAGGCTGTAATTTTTGTCTCTCTCTTTTTTTTTTTTCAGTTCTGTGAATTGCTCATATATGCTACAGAACTTTATGCATGAAAGTCTTCTCTTTTTGCACAAGTCATTTAGAGTTGATATCTGTCCCTGGTGATGGAAAAAAATCCTGATGAATAAAAAAATGAAAGGCCATTATCAAGTCTAATAGGAGGGCCAAAAATTTGGAGCTATTTATTTCCAGTATCTTATCCAAATATGATTTCTTCTTTGTATGGGTCCTTATCCTTTGGGCATTAAATATATGCTATATTTTGTTATGATTTACAAATAGTCCAGCACTCCTTATAGCTTTTGTCTGAGGGCAGTGCTTTTCAAATTTCAATGTGCTCTCAGGAGCTAAAAAATTACTTTTTGAACATCAAATATGACAAGATATCTACATTATGACCTTGATTGACACAGAGACAATAACATCTGTTGTATTCTGGGTACTGTACTAAGCAGAAGTTTAAAATGGTTGTAGAACTCAAATTATACTCGGAGGTCTTTATAATATAACTTGATCTTATTAAAGGAACAACAGCTGCTACAAACTGTAAATAATTTGGGAAGTAAGAAGGATCAATCACTATGGGTGAAGAAAAGTAAAGAGATGTGGGATTTGAGCAGGGTCCTGAAGGACAGGTTGTGCAGAAGGAGCAGGGATTTTTCAGGAAGAAGAAACAGTTGGGCAAAGACGGAAAAAAATATTTTTAACGTCAAACTATGTGCTGGAATGGAAGCTTGAGAAGGAAGAAGAATTTTATCTCATAACATAAACCACTGCATCCTGTCTATCTCTTTGCTCACTATCTTTTCCAATTTTAATTTCTTGATGAATTTTGATCTGAGGGTGAGAAGGAGTTAACTACCCCATCTGGAGCTCTCCTTGACACATGGTCCCTAAAAGCACTTTGTACACTCCTGTTCTCTGTGGCATCCCTGGGCTTTCCTTCTGATCATTCATCAAAGTGAGTGGCCATCTGCTCTGTGCTCGGTCAACTCCATGAATGGAATGAAGGCATGTGTTATGTGGCTCCATTCCAGCTTCCCGTTCTCTACATCTGCTGTGCCCCTTTGAACAGCCCATGGGGCATAACTGCTGTCTCACCTTACTGCAAGGTGCATGACCCCTTTGCTCCCAGTCCTACTTCACTTTGAAAAATACCTGCACCTCATGCTGTTCAGGTGTTATTGTAGAAACCCTCACCGAACACTAAACCACCAGTTTTTTAGATTTCTTTGGCAGTAACCCATTTTACCAATAAAAGTTCTTAAAACCTTTCATTAAAGGAAATTCAACATTTCAATCATTTCTTCTATTACAGGAAGAATAACAGCTTTCCATTTATATACCTTAATTCCTTTGAAGTACAATATTGACATTTGCTAACCAACCTCCTGTATATCCTTGGGTTCCTCACCTCACAGGGAGGGTTTGAAACTGCAGAGTCTAAAATAGGCTAGGGAATGAAATGACAGAAAAGAATATTGCAAAAGCATCTAAAGATTGTGTGTGAATGAATATGTATTAACAAATGTTCTTTTTTTCCAAATCAGAAAATCCGAGAAAGGCCTATAGAAGATTTTTTTCAATTTTGTATTTGTAGGAAAGAAAAATCATTTTTCCAAAATTTTCTGTGACCTAGATAAATAAAATTGGGAAAGTATTTAACCTCTCTGACCATCACTTTGCTAATCTGTAAGTTGAAGATTATAAGTACCTATATTAAGGAATCTTTTTTTAGAGAACTAAATATTGAACATGATGCCTAACAAATAATCCCAGAGCCTAGACCACAGTAGGAATTTCAATAATTATTCTGTTTTTAAAAGAATAAATGGATGAATGATAATAATATGTAGAAAGTTTTTTGTCTTTCAAGCACATAGTTGGAATAATTTGGTGACTGTTATGCTTCAAGAGGGATATACTCCCACCATAATTTTAATAGTGATTTATTTATAGCTCTTTGCTTAGCTTGACACAAAAACTCTATAAGACATAAAATGTACTACAAAAATTAGCTCTAACAGCTAAGTGGAACTAGTAACATCCCTAAGACCTTTGTGAATTGGGGTCATTTGTTTTTAGAATTTTAAACACAAAGTCAGTCTGTGAGAGAGATTAGGGAAATGAAAGCAGCGGTTTATTGAAGGATGAATTTTGGGCAATGAAAAAAAGACGTAAACAGATTGAAAAGAGAAACATGATATTTTTAATAGCTTTATTGAGATATAGTTGACACACAACAAACTACATTATTTAAACCGTATGATTTGATAGGTTTTTTAAAAATATTTATTTATGCATACAAGAACTGGGATGTAAGCCAAAGGTGTGTGTGTGTGGGGGGTGAGAGGATTCACCAGAGAGAGTGGGAGCAGAACAGGCAGATTTACACTGCTGAGGGGAGAAGTGGGCGAGACAGGAAAGGTCTGGTGTGCCTTGTGGGTTGCTCCCTGGCTGGCTGGGGATGGAACTTGTGCTCCAGTGGCTGGCAATAGCTTGATAGTGCTGTCTTTAACCCCTATGCTACCAGGAAGGCCCCCAGGTTTGATAGGTTTTAACATGTCTAGATGCATGAAATCTACAACACAAACAACAGGGTTTGATCAAGTGTCTCCATCACCCATGAACACATCCTCATTCCTCTCTGTAGTTCCTACTCTCCCTCTCCCCTTCCTCTGACAATCTTCCCCAGAGTTTTTCTTGTCGTATTACTACAGATTAGTTACAATTTCTGAGGTTTTATATAAATAGAAATATAAAGCCCATGATCTTATTGTCTGGTTTATTTCATACATCATTATTTTGAGATGCATTCATCCTTTTTATTTCTGAACAATATTCCAATGTATGGCTACAACACAAGTTGTCCATTCACCTGGTGATAGACATTTGGGTTGTTTCCCCTTTGGGCTATTGCACTTATTTGTGTACAAGTCTCTGTATGTGTATTTGCTTTCATTTCTGCCTAGGAGTAGAATGCCTGGATAATGATAGTTGTGCATTTAACTTTTTAACATCTGCCAAATAGTCTTATAAAGTGTTTCCACATTTCACTATCCATCAGTAGTTTCACTTCTACATCTTCACCAATACTATGATCACTTTTTTTCAGTTTTAGCCATTCTAATAGGTGTCTATGTGTGTAGTGATATGGTTTTAATCTGCAGTTCCCTGATAACTAATGATGTTGAACATCTTCTCATGTGCTTGTTTGCCATCTATCTAGCTATCTAAATTCATATCTAAATTCAATATATAAATCATTTGTTACCAGTATATGTTTGTGTAGTGTTTGTACTTTATAGCTTCAGTATACAAGTTCTTTCCAAGATTTATGATTTGCAAACATGTGCTCTACTTCAGAACTTGTCTTTCCACATTTTCTCAAAGAGTAGAAGTATTTCAATAAAGTACAGTTTACCAGTTTGTTTGTTTGTTTGTTTGTTTGTTTCACAGATCATGTTTTTGAAGTCTTATCTAAGATTTTTTTTCTTTCAGAAAGTTCTGTGGTTTTTAGGATTTACATTTTAGGGGTATGATTCTTTTTTGAATTTATGCATATGTTACAAGGCATAGATGACATCCATGCTTTGTATTGAGAATCCAGTCTCTCCAGCACCAACTGGTGAATAATAGCCTTTCTCCACAGTATTACTTTGGCATCTTCATAGAAAATCAGCTGTCTATATGTGTGTGGGCCTCTTTCTGGACTCTGTTCTTCTTCACTGATCTATTTTTCTATCTTTGTGCCAGTATCACACTGTCATGATTAATGAAGCTGTAAAATAAATCTTTGGTTTAAAGATTTTATTCCCTTCCAAAGATGTATTGGTTACTTTGTTTTACATAATACCATATGAATTTATGACTAACTTGCCAAATTCTTTTTAAAAATATTGCTGGTATTTTGAATCTTTTGAATCTATAGACTAATTTGGGGGCGGGGTATCAGCATCCTAACTATACTGAATCTACCCACAAACTATATGTTTCTCAATGTAATTGGGTTTTCTTTCATTTCACTTAGCAATGTCTTCTCATTTTAATGTATAGGTTTTATAAATCTTTTGTCGGTTTTATCCAAAAGCAGTTCACTTTTTCTGATGCTATTTTAAATGATATTTTTTATAAATTTCAATTTCTGATTTTTTTCTTTCTAGTGCACAGAAATGAAATTGATTATTAATCTTGTGTCCTATAGTTTTTCTAAACTTACTTATTATTCTAATATAACTTTTAGATAGATTCCATTAGATTGCCTACATAGAGAACATATCTGTAAAGTTCTATTTCTTCCTTCCCAATCTTTATGCCTTTTATTTATTTTTCTTACAATGTTTTTGCTGACCAGAACCTCTGGTATAATGATGAATATTACATGATATATATGCTTGGATCTCTTTACTTTCAATATGTATACTTAAATTTAAAGTGTATCATTTATAAACAGCATCCAGTTGTGTGTTAAGACTAATTCTGTAGTCTGGCTTTTATGTCTCATAGAGATTTTGTGTCAAACTAAGCAAAGAGCTATAAATAAATCACTATAAAAATGATAGCAGCATATCTCTCCTGGTACATAACAGTTACCAAATTATTCCAACTATGTGCTTGAAAATATAAAGCTTTCTTCATATTATTTTCATTTGCCCATTTATTGTTTAAAAAACAGACTAATTATTGAATTCCTACTGTATTCTAGGCTCTGTGATCATTATTTAAGTGCCTATTACATATTAGTCATCATGCTTACAAATATTCTTTAATATAGGTATTTATTATCATATGATTTATTAAATAAATAAATTTATTTATTATAGTATTTATTACTGCCAACTTAGAGATTAGCAAAGTGATGATCAGAGAGATTAAATGCTTTTCAAATTTTACTTTTCTAGGTCACAGACCAATTAGTGGCTTCTAGAAGGGAATGGGTACATGTGTAAGTTGGGGGAGAAGGCACAATGAAGGAAAGATTTGGAATTTTAGGGTGAATTTTGTCTCATATATACATGTTGATTAATCTTTGTCACCATGAAACTCTTCTGTTGCAGATAGTTTATTCAACTTAATGGTCACCAAGATTGGTGTTGACTTACAAGACCTAAATGGTTAGTATTTGTGGCTCCAAAATTTAGGAATGTATCCTGGCAAAGGTGTAGAGTATGAATAGCATTTATACTCTATGTAGATAATGTAAATACGCAGGCATATGTACATATATTTACATATTATATACCTATAACTAGATGTATTTATAAATAAGTCTAAGTGTAGGCATTAAAGGCTTTTTTTAATGATATTTACTCATTCAATAAATGAAAACATTGACTGAACATATATTTTTACTGGTAAACAAAATAGAAACATAAGTAGATCCATACATTCCAAACATATTTTCCTGCAAAAGGGATTTCTTTCAACCCTGAAATATAAATTCATACTTTGCCTGCATTATAACTTTATATGGACACAGTCCTAATTTCTCTAATTTATGACAAGTAAACATTTCATCCCATCATAACATGTTATGTTTGTGTTTACATTCAGAATAAATCATATATTGTTTGCAAATAATGCTTGCATTTATGTTCTTCAGACCCACAGATGCAAGATAAAATCATTTCTTCTCATGATTTAAACTAAAATGTTTAGGGCATCTGTCCCTGCCTATATTAATTTTCCAGGGCAGTTTCCCATGTAAGAAAGCCCTTCATGTGTCCATTACAATCTTCTCATTTATCTCAGGTCACAGTCCAGGAGCACAGAGATACTGCATTCCGAGCACCTAAAGCAGTGCTTATTACATATTAATAATAGTATTAATAGTAGTGGATACCCAATAAAAATATTATATTACAATGAATTAAATATACTCAGAAGTAATGCATAAAGTCACATCACTAAATAGCCTAAAAATTTTACCAAGGGAAAAAGCAAAACAGATCATTACCCAGACCAATATTTTTTTCAAATATGGAAACATCACTAGCCTCCCTTCTGCAAAATTTCAAAAGTCTCAGATCATATGTCCCATTTTTATCATGGCCTCACAGTTCACCCAATTTAAAAATCACAGTTCTCCTCCCCAGTGAGTCTCCCACATACTTCTTCCTTGCTACATTGTTTCACAATACTCTTACCTTTTAGAAGATTGTATAATATGCTTATCATACTGCTTTTTATGGGCCTCCTGGTGGTGCAGGGGTTAAAGTCAGCACTATCAAGCTATAGGCTACCACTGTGGCATGAGTTCGATCCCTGGTCAAGGAGATGACCTGCAAGGCAGATCTCTCCTCTTTCTCCTGCTGTTCCCCTTAGCAGTGTATTTCAGTAACTCTGCCTATTTTGCTCCCCAATCTGTCTCTGGTGAATCCTCTCACCCCCTCCCACCTCTGACCTACACCCCAGTTCTTGTATGCATAAATAAATAAATAAATAAATAAATAAATAAATAAATAAATAAAAGTGACTTTCTCCCTTCCAGTAGAGAAATCTGGTTCATCCAGGTAGGCCAAGAATCTAGAATAGTTTCTCACTCACAGTATAATCTCAATGAATATTTGTAGGTGACTGAATAGAATGAACTGCCTTGTCCTTTCTAATTTGTTTGAGCACTGTGAACATGCTTTAGAAACTCCAGATTAGAGAAAAGAGAACAGAAACAACAGGGCATGGATGCCGCAGTGCTTTTATCCAGAATCTGCCTGTCTTTGCTACCATCCCACAACAGTGGGTGCTCACATATTAAAACTCCTTTTGGGCTGAGGGAATCCCACTGGGGCCTGCAGGTCCTGGCCTCCAGACATCACTTGCTTTACATGGAATTGAGGTCCCTACACTCTAGGCAGAGGGATTGGTACTCAGAGAATGATCTCTGGATAGGCCCAGTGCATTCCTTTTTCTTAACCAACATGAAAGGCCTCCCAACAGTCCAGACCGACCTTTGTCTTAATGGAGTCTGGAGTTCACTCGTCTGTTTATGATGTGTAACAATTGAAGTGGGAGATATAAAGTTTGCAGCTATTATGTAATCAAAACCATTTGTGTTTTCCAAAAGAGGATGGAGGAGGCAAGAAAGGGATGGGGAGGTAAGGAGGAGGAAGAAAAGGACAAATCCCAGAAATTGGAAGCTTAGAGCCTGTGCAGTGAGCAGGAAGTTGAAACTCATCCAAATGTCACATAACAACAGAAAAAAAATGCTTTATGTATTCAATCATTATTAAGTGTTCTGCATGTCTATTTCCCACATTATTTGCCAGCATATATTGGTTTTCAAATGCTAGCATTTTAAGAGCAGGAGAAATATTTGCTTTTAAGATAAAAAATTGTTTCATTTTTGAAGGCCATAAAAACAAAAATTCCATGTGGTGAAACGGGAAAAAAATGTGATTCCCTCACCTTCAAGCATTCTTCACTGAAACCAAAAAGGCTTCTATTGCCTTTAACTTTTTTTTTAAGATTTATTTATGCATACAAGAACTGGGATGCAAGCCAGAGGTGTGGGGGATGAAAGGATTCACCAGAGACAGAGTAGGAAGCAGAACAGGCAGATCTACCAAAATACACTGCTAAGGGGAGCAGTGGGCAAGGCAGGAGAGGTCTGCTGTGCCATGTGGTTTGCTCCCTGTGGTTGTTGCGAACTATTGCTGCAGTGTCTGGGGATAGCTTGACAACCCTGTCTTTAACCCCTGTGCCATCAGGGAGGCCCTGCCTTTAATTTGAAATGCACTTTCTAGGTGCAGGGCCATTCCAGGCTGAGTCAGGCGTGTGCCAGTTGCACAAGTAAAGTTAGGAGTGAAATGTCCAATGTTCAGTAGTGGAATAGCAGTCGACAGGACTTCAAAGCAAGAAGATGATGCTCAGTTAGATGCCAACACATGGCTTTCCCAGAGAGAACAGATAGAAAACGGGAGAATTTTTTTTTAATTTTATTTTTATATTCCCCAATTGCAACCCCCTTATTTTGACCCCAGTCCTAAAGTCTTTGTGAACTATTAGAAAGGCTCCCAGGAAGTGGGCTAAACAGAGAAATCTCAATTTGAATTGAATCAGTGATTTAATGAGTCTTCGCATTGTGTAGTGTTAATACTAGAAAATGGTGAAAAATGTGGAGACCCCCCCCAAATGTAGAGTTCCAGCTTTCTATCTACAAATAAAAAAACTGGAGCACAAATGGGATGATTTCACAAGGTTATGTGTCTATTCATATTTATTTATACCCATTATATAGTTGTTTGAAAGATAAACATTAAATATAGATATTCTGGTTTGATCATTTCCCCCCCTCTCTGGTCATCTAATAAATGCCCCTCTAATGTTCTTGAAAACCTTACTAAAAAGAATGCCTTACAACTTTGAGAGATGGAGGCTCACATATCACTTTTTAGTACATTTACTTCATCCCTATAAAAGACCATACAGAGAACATGTTTTATACACTCCAGGTCCACACACACATAAAATTTGATCCCTTGTGAATCAAAACGTTTGTGGTGGATTCTCAAAGGGCAACAGAGTTTAGATGCAGCTTTCTCACTGGAGGAGTTCCCAAATTCCCTTTAGTGAAGCTCATTTCTCCTGGAATTAAGGCTTTGTTTACTTCACCCTTACTCTTTGCCTTTTTTTTTCTTTCTGCTTATTCACTTCCTCTGTCTAAGTCCAGTCAGTTATCATCATTAGCTTTCTGGTTGGCTGCAGATCTAACACCTCCTTTCTGTCCTTGGTCTCTGGTTGGCTTGCTTTTATTTACCTACTCCCCTGCTAAGCATGGTACCCTGCTAAGTTCCCCCAAACTTGCCTTCTATTATACATCCTAAGTTTGTTTTCATTAATTGTGTATTTACTGAGGTAACATTGGTTTACAACACTGTGTAGGTTCACACCACACCACCACCAAGACACCAATCACCTTCCACCGTATCCACTGGGCCCCTCCCCACTTATCTCACTCTTCATCTTGTCTGTCTGGTAACTTCAGTTCTGCAAGAAAATTTCTAGGGCTTGTTTTGGTTTAGTTTGTTCCTTTGATTTGTTTCTTATATTCCACTTATCAGTGAAATCGTCTACTATTTGTCCTTCTCCTTTGGACTTATTTCACTTTGTGTAATCACCTCCAGTTTCACACATGTTGTTGCAAATGGCAAGAGTCGATCATTTTTTTTTTTAGATTTATTTATTTATTTAATTTATTTGTACAAGCACTGGGTACAGTCAGAAGCACGGGAGGGTGAGAGAATTCACCAGAGCCAGAGCGGGGAGCAGAGCAGGCAGAAGGACTGAAGTACACTGCTGAGGGGAGCAGCGGGCGGCAGGAGAGGTCTGCGCGCCATGTGGGACCCTCCTCTGGTGGCCGGGGAGCAGCCGGGGATCGAACCGGCGCTGCAGAGGCTGTGGGCAGCTTCGCAACCCAGCGCTCAACCGCTGCGCCACCGGGGAAGTCCGAGTCGATCTTTTTTTATATAAGAGAATAGTTATTCCATTGTTTTATAGGCCACGTCTTCCTAATGCACTCATCTTTCCTTAGGCATTTAGTCAGTTTCCATAAATTGGTTGTTGTAAACAGAGCTGCAATAAACATAGGAGTGCATATATTTCTTCTGTGAGTGTTTCTATCTTCATTGGGTAGAAACCTAGGAATGGAATTGCTGGATCACATGGTAGATCTATTTTTAATATTTTGAGAAGCCTCTATATTGTTTCCATAGGGGCAGGACCAGTCTACATTCTTACCAACAGTGTGCAAGGGTTCCTTTTCCTCCACACCCTCACCAGCACTTGTTTCTGTCTTTTGATATGGGTCATTCTCCCAGATGTGAGGTGGTATCTTTTTGTGATTTTGATTTGCATTTCCCTGATGATAAGTAACGATGAGTTTCTCTTCATATGCCTGTTGGCTATCTGTATGTCTTCTTTGTGGAAGTGTCTACTTAGCTCTCTGCCCATTTCTGGAAGCGGTTCTTTTTGTTGTTGTTGTTGTTGGATTATATAGATTCTTTCTAGATCTTAGATATTATCCCCTTGTCAGATGTATGATGTACAAATATTTTCTCCCATTTGGAAGGGTGTTTTTTCATTTTTATGATAGTTTTTTTCATTTTACTGTGCAGAAGATTTTTGGTTTGAATACATTATAAATTTTTGATATTTTTTCCTTCTCTTACATTCCATCTTTTTTATATTTGAAGTAGATGGATATAAAGTTGTATATGCCAAACAATTTATTTCATTTCTATAGCTCATGAATATATGATGTATGCACTGTCAAAAGAAATAAAACACTTGTGTGTACATCATCAAACTTACAAAGATTATTGTTAATATTGTTGAAGCACTTGTAGGCTCCTCTTAATTGTATCTGTTTCCCTATTCCTTCAAAATGTTTGTTAGTCCATTGTTTTTCTTTATAATTTCACTTATGCATATACTTCTATGAAATGTTCAGTTTTGCTTTGGCTAAGATTTATAAGAAAGGCATCATATGTTTATAGCCTTCTGTGACTTGCATTTCTGGCTTCTATTTTAAAAAATTAATGCTGATCAATACATGTTCTTAATTTTCATTGCTGTGAGGAGTACATTATAATGATACTACAATTTATCCATTCTTTCTAATTTTGATTGACAGGTATTTGGATTATTTCCAATTATTTGCTACTACAAAAATTGCTGTTATTAGCACATTTATGCTATTTTCTGTTTCAGTTATTAAGGAATTTCTCTAGGATGTAAAATTAAGAGGAAAATTGCTAGGCCATAGGCTATGCATACTTTTCAACATTACTAGATATCAGATTATTTCCTGTAATATTTTCAAGCCAATTTACATTCCCATTTGCTCAATATTCTCACCAACACTTGGATTTGTCAAAATCTTGTTTGTGTGTGCTAGTTGGGTACATTTGAAATTTTATCTCAGTTTTGATGTTAATAAGCATTTTCCTATTTATTAAGGAAATTAAGCACTTTTTAAAAGTAGGCATATTGTATCATTCCTGTTTCATTTTTTTAAAATATCTGTTCATGTATTTTATTTACTCTTTAAGATTAGATTGCATGCCTTTTTCTTATTATTTATTTATAAGCACTCTTTACATATTCTAGCCCATAATGTCTTATAAAGATCCTCTCCCAATTTGTACTTGTCTTATTTTTCTAACGGTATCTTTGATAATCTTAATTTTGGAGGTATTCCTAATTTTATTGTAGTTATATATTTTTTCTGTTTGATTTACATCCTTGTTTTTTGATATTTTGTTAAATAAATCGTTCTCTACCCTGAACTTATAATTATATTCTGCTTTCTTTTCCTAAAATTTTACTCAATCCTTATGTATGTTGTGTAAGTAGTGTGAAAATGAGTCCTAATTCATTTATTTTTTTAAAGATGTATTTATTTATGCATACAAGAGCTGGGGTACAGGCCAGAGGTGTGTGTGTGGGGGGTAAGAGGATTCACCAGAACAGAGTGGGGAACAGAACAGGCAGACTGACTGAAGTACACTGCTGTGGGGAGCAGCAGGTGAGTCAGGAGAGGTCTGCTGCCCCATGTGGGTTGCTCCCTGGCTTGCCGGGATCTAACTTGTGCTGCATTGGCTGGCAATAGCTTGATAGTGCTGTCTTTAACCCCTGCGCCACCAGGGAGGCCCCCTAATTCATTTATTCCTTATAAATAACTAAATGGATCAGTACCACTTACTGAAATGTCTAATCTTTTCTCATAAATCTGCAATGGCAACTCTGCTTTATATCAAGTTTCCATATTTGGATGAATTTACATTTGATCTTTTTACCACCACTGGACTATGGTTTATCCCTGCAACAATATCATGCTTTTAGTTACCAGAGCTTTTATATTAAGGAAAAGTACCTGATAAGATGAATCTTTTCACTGTAGTTCTCCCATAATATGTTGGCTTCATTCACATCAGAAAATGAGGTGGATATTTTCCCCTTTTTTCTCTGATCTGAAAAAGTTTAGTGTTTAAGATTGAAATTATGTTTCTTGAGAGTTTTACAGACTTGTTTGTGAGATATCTTCACCTGGTACTTTATTTGTGGAATTATTAAATATGGATTAAATTTGCTTGATAGTAAAACACTATTACAGATTTTAATTTCATCTGAGGTATTTTTTGTTATTTTTACCTAATATTGTGAACATATCACCTAACTCCTCAAATTTGTTGTCTTTTAGCTTTTAGTAATATTCTTTTTCATATTTTAAACAGATACTTGTACAGTCGTGTTCTCTTTTCTAAATAATATTCATTCGTGCCTTTTTTTTCCATTTGAATTATACTGCTAAAAGTAGATCAATTTTGCTAGACTTTTAGAAAAAATTATTTTACTTTTTAAATTCTATTTGCATCTTTGCTTTCTCTATTAACTAATTACTATCTAGTCAATGGTATATTTCTTTCTGATATTGACCTAAAAGTAGATCGATTTTGCTAGACTTTTAGAAAAAAATTATTTTATTTTTTAAATTCTATTTGCATCCTTGCTTTCTCTTCTATTAACTAATCACTATCTAGTCAATGGTATATTTCTTTCTGATATTGACCTAACTCATTACCAAAGAACTTCATATATGATTACAAGGTTTTCTGGTTTATCTTACAGAGCTAAATCAACAGAGTGGCAGGTTTGGTGAATTATACCCCATTCCCTTTTTTACTTTAGCAGAAATTAATCATTTAGGTAGAATATAGCTTTGGATTTCTGAGGGTGATTTGAGGTATTAGGGATATCCATTGCCTCAGAGGAGGAATCTGAGGAGGATGTATGTTTATCTCTGACAGCCCTAGTTACACTTACCACATAATTTAGCCAGGATTTTCTTACTTCTTTAAGCTGCATGCTGTGAGTTTCCAAACATGCTAATCCTCACCTTTGTGAGATATCCTTTCCCAATGAGTAGATATTTTTAGAAGGTAGGATAATGGTGATGGAAGGCAAGGAGATATATTTGGCTGAGCGTGGAATGGCATTTTGAAAAATAGACACTTGACTAGGAAATAACATAAAAGAATAGAAAAAGAAAGAAATATTGGTGATGAACTATCACTCATAAGATAGTTTACTGTTTTCTTTCTAAAACATCTAAATAAACAAAACCTCATCTGATCTTCACATAGCCTCAAATATAGAAGAGTAAGACAGATATTCTGGTGACTATAGAATGAGAAGTAAGTGGTTGGGGGTTGTTTCATGGGGAAAGGAAGTCATCAGCTTGACTGAAGACAGCCTAAATAATGAAACAACTGATAATAGATTTTTAAAGCTTTTCATTGAATTCCTGTGATGCATAGAGCTGCTTGAATAGATTCTGAGATGAACTTATGAGGCAAGTAGATTCCATAGGTGTGGCCTTCCTGGAAGTTGTCTTTATTCTTTACATTGATTTCCTTTTCAAGACCCAAGCTATAATATACATCTTTAATTTATCTCATCACTTTTGTGGGGCATTTTCCAGCATATGCAACTGAATTTGTTAAATGAAGGCATATCTCTATTTTGTAATCTATGAAAGCTGGTATTAAAGACAAAATAAATACACTTCAGGAAAGATAACATTTTCACAACAGATGTGAGAGCAAAGGAACTGCTGACATGTTTATTAGCAATGGATAAACTGAACGTTTCAGTTTGGCCCAGCACCCAGAAAATGCAGATGTGTATCCAGATGCAAAGCTCTAGAGCCTACAAAAGAAAATTTGTATTGGACAGCCTACAAGATTTCTGGCACTTCCTGCTTGACAAGAAGTACCCCTGAGAGCCACCTATCTCATGATATTTTGTCAGTTTTTCCCCTGCTCTGATAAAAGCCAAGAAGTGCAGCAGGGCACAGCAAAAAAATAAATAAATAAATAAATAAAAAGGAGAAAAGGAGAAATGAGAAATATACTAAACTATTTTTGACCTTCAGTTTTGAATTAAAAAATCAATCTGGCTTAGAATATAGGATGTCTGAGTCAACTTTCTGCACCCTAGGTTATTTTTACTGATTGTGAATAAACTGAGCATTTTTGCTTTGCATAAATTTATTTAAGTGCATAAAACCTCTGTTTGATTTTTGATGGTCTCTTGCCTGGTGGGAAAGTATTTGATTTAAGTCTTAATAAATTTCAGCATTGCTTTTTGCATATGAATAAATCACAACAAGAGAGTCAAGTTCAACACAGGAATCCATGCTTTTAATTATATTTATTTAGGATTAAAAATGCATTAGGCAGTCTGCAAATACTAAGAATTTAGATTTGTTTCTACTCTGGTTGTTTATGATCATTGACTCAATTAAATTTTTGATTAAAGTATTATTCTAACTGTTTTTTCTGTAAGATTCTTTTTTAAATAGCTGTGTTAATATTTATCTTTTATTCAAACACATATACCAAGTGCTATGTCAGTTGATTTTGCAAGATAATGTTATAATAACAATAGCTAGCATTCTTGAGAACTTAATGTGCTGTACTTTATGCTAAGATTTTTACTTAAACTATTTCATTTAATTCTTTCAAATTTCCTTCAAGTCGATTTCACTGTTCTGTATTTTATACATATGACAAAACTAAGGCTTAGTAAATTTAAATGACTCAGTAAGATTTTAAAAGTTAATTTAGCTGGTGGAAAATGGTTTTGCAGTTTTTTGTTTGTTTGGAGGCTTTTGAGATTTTTTTTTACAAACTTGTTTAGAACTCAAAAGGCCTTAACTGTTGAAATGACATTTTAACTCATTAATCTAATAAATTGTATATTGACTTGCTTGTGACTAGCTATTGTTTTTCTCTCATTGGTGCCAAGAATGTGATTTTGCAGTCAGCTGCTGAGATAACTGAGCTTATTGGAGGCAGCAGGACTCTGAAATCAAGAATCTAGGTCAGGACTTGGGGATAAAAAAGCAAACTTTTTAAAAATTAATTAATTTATTTTTTACATCATTGTTCATTTTTAAACAAATATTTAAAATAACAGATATATTGATCTGATCAAGCAACACTAGCATTCTCAACAATTGAGAATGAAGTTCTCATGGGTTCTTTCAAGTCTGACTTCTAGCTCTTTTTAATCTTACTCTTAAAACTGCATCTGAAAACATCTGTGCTGAAAAGTCATCAATGTGGGTGGAATTTGAGGCATCAGTTTGAATCAGTGTCCATGTGTTCATGTTTTTGTCATCTGTTATAATATCAATTCATAAATATATTTTCAGCAATGTTTACAAGCAGGGAATTTTAAAAATTTGGTTCTATAAGCCAAATGCAATATTTTAAAAATGTTCATTATATTTAAATATAGTGATTGTAAAAATGTGCATTGTTTCTGTTTATTCATCTTTGTATTTCGTGAATCACCAAAAAAACTAGCTTAATTTGCTTATAATTATACCCTGATTAGTACCCCAAGCATGTAACCTTGCTTGGTCATTTACCTCATTCACCAGGGTGATTCTGAATGTGATGACTATTGCTAACATTCAAATCTACTTTTTAACAGTGTAGATTTACAGCATTGAGTAGATACCAGAGACTGTTTGAGAGACCGCTATGGCAACACAAAGCATATACACCCAAAAAATATTTGGACTGAGAAACAGCAACATCTTAGGAATAAATACATTGTTTCCAAAGGCAACTGCTTTCTTAAAAATGTAAAGTGAGGAGAATTTCCTTGGAATATGTCAAACCTTATACAGTTAGAGCAGTTGTTCTCAAACCTCAGTGTACGTAGACTAATGTAGGAATTTTAGTAAAATGAAGTTTCAGATACTCTTGGATTTAAAGCCTAATTAATGCAGTGGTCTGCTATGGGGCTTAAGAATGTGCATTTTAACAAGTCCTGCCAAGGGCTTCAGGCTCACATGACCAACAGTCTGTTTTCTACAACATACTCATCTGGACACATTACGACATAGCCACACATGATACACCCAGCAATGTAACTTGACTATTCCTCATTTTCTTTCCTCAAACCATCTTGACATGGCTTAATACCATGTTTGGACTGTCACGGCTATTTTCAGTTTCAATTCAAGTATGATAGTCAAGCTCTCATTATGCACTTAAGTTAGAAATTCTTATTGGATTACAAGGGAAATCCCACAGATCAGAATTTTAATCTCTCAAGAAGTATCCAGGACTAAAGGATGATAACTTTGCCTGTATCTGTATTTTTTTAATAGCCCTTGGGAAGGAAGCACTGTTTCATGGATACACTATATTGGACAAAGTGTTGGCTTTGAGGGCATTTCTATTCTAAGAGGGATAAAGGCATATATGCAAGCAAATAAAATTTGATACAGTGTAAAAGTCAAACGAATACTGAATATCATTTCTTAAATCATGTTCTACATAGCATCCATGCCCTCTGAGATGTTAACAGGGATTACAAATAAAACATATTTCATGCCCCTAACATCCAAGATATACTGAATTAAACTTTACTGTATTGTGGGACTTATCCCAGCCATTAACTTGCTAATATGTACGATCACTTTGTGTAAGTAGTTATGATACAATATTTCTATTTTATTTTGGTTTGGAAATTATTTTGATTAACCATATGTTATTTGGGGCTTCCTTGGTGGCACAAGGAGTTATGTCTCAGCATTATGAAGCTATAGCAGTCACTGCAACATGAGTTTGATCCCCGGCCAGGGATCTAACCCATTTGGTGCAGCAGACTTCTGTCTCGCCTGTTACTCCCCTCAGCAGTGTATTTCAGTAGATCTGCCTGTTCTGCTCCCCACTCTGTCTCTGGTGAATCCTCTCATCCCCTACACCTCTGGCCTACACCCAGCTCTTATATGCATAAATAAATAAATCTTTAAAAAATATATGTTATTTAAGTTAGTAGTCAACAAAGATGGGGCTGTACAAAGGCATCAACATTGTAGAGGAGAGACATACTCCACTGAGCACCATCAGTGTAGCTATCTACCATAATTCTATGTGCAGGCAATGTGCGGTAGACACAGATATTTACACCTCTAAAATATAACAAATCTTTTCATCTATATGAGAACAGGCTTGATGGTCCAAGGATGGCCCCACCTGAAGGTAAGAGGGTGGATAGATGGTTTACATGATAACTATGTCCCTCCCCCCATTTATGATTTTGATACTTGTAGTATGTCACACATTTCTTTTTTGCATGATCACTGGCCAAAAAACCTAGTAAACAAATTGAGTGTTAAAGAAAAAACAAACTATTGCTAAACCTGCCTTTCCATCAGCACATTGACAAGGCCGTGGTCATCTGCAAACAATTAGAATAATCATCAGTGATGTTGTTTTTTGTTGGTTTTTAGACTCAGAAGTTAATACCAACTTCATTTGACTTTCTTTAGGCAGAAAGTCCTCATAATGATAATGCAATAATGACTTGTACCCGGCTGGAAGAGATCATAAGCGTCAAATACACATCAGTTTTTGGCTCCACTCTGTGAGTGCACCAGTACATCCTGAGGGCGGCGTCCTGGAGTACGTGGCTCTTGACTGTGCCACATGAGACTTTGTGTAAGACACAAAGCAGGCAGGGAGGATCCTTGAAAAGAAAGATTCTGCCAACAAGCATGCTGATCAAATAGCTTTGGAATTTTTTTAAGCAATTTGGCTGAAAGCCGGCTCTAGTTTTGCATTTCTTGTAAGCAATTATGTAGTAGTCCTTTTCCTATTGGACCGTAAGCTCTCCGGGGACAGGGACCAGATAGTTGGCTTTGTTTGTAACTTCTTCTAGAACCCTGAACTCACTTACACTGTACCCAGTCTGTACTTAATCACAGTTGTTAATGGCAGACCCAAATCGCAAAATTAGGAGGCAATAGGGACTTGTTTAATCAAATATTTTTGGAGATTGAAAGAGGTCATATTTTGAGTTTGAGGTAGAGGCCCATGACTTCTCCTTTATTCCAACTAGTCCTGTGTCTCCAACAGGAATTCTGCTAACCTATATTTACAAAAGTTTCTGCTTAGCATATATGACAGACCCTTCCACTCAGACTCTCTCCAGTCCTTGAGAACTCTCCACAGAAGGAGCAATTCAGTCTATCGATTTGATGATGTTTTCTTCCAAACCTGGAGATGATTAAACTCCTACATGATTACTGAGAAGTTCTAGAATGTAAATAACAGAATTCTAGAGCATTGGCTGAAACATGTATCTATATGCTAAAGACCTTTTAATTTCCCTGTTTATTTATTTTGATCATTTTCTCTAAATATAGCCCCAACTAGTGACTTACATCCAGACTTTCCTGTTTGAAATGTAGTTAATGATCCACCAATAAACAATATTGAAATACTTTTGAATGAATACTGGATACTTCAGACAGAAGGGCAATCATTTACGTGTCTAACAGGTGTCTATCATACTGTTGTTCTCAGTATCAGAATAGAATAATCTATGATTATAAAGCTGGTCCTTTCCTGGCATATGCCTCCCTTGAAGTCTATCACATTTTCCTATCCCCCTCTGTCTTTTTTGTTTTTCTTAAAGAGAAATAGAGTGATGAGATTGAAAATCTTTTTCCTTTGACTAAGTAGGAATCTCATAGGAATGACTTTAATTTCTTACCACTTATTTCCTTTCTTAAATCTAACATCCCTTTAATAAAGTTTTAATGGATCCTTTATACAGAACCATGAAAATAACTTCTGAGGGTAGAGACAACCCCAAATCCAGTTCTATTAAGAATGGTGTTAGGAGGCCTCCCCAGTGGCTCAGTGGATTGAGCACAGCACTATGAAGCTGTCCACAGCCTCTGCAGTGTGGGTTCGATTCAGGCCAGCCAGGGAGATATACACATAGCATGGCAGACCACTCCTGTAATGCCCGCTGCTCACCTCAGCAGTGCTTTCAGTCTGCCTGCCTGTTCTGTTCCCCACTCTGTATCTGGTGAATCCTCTCACCCTCCCGCACCTCTGGTCTGTACCCCAGCTATTGTATAAATAAAAAAATAAATCTTAGAAAAAAAAAAAAAAGAATGGTGTTAGGATTGCTATCATTCTTCCAGGAGGATTTTCCTGGTGACCATGCCAGATTTTCCACTGCCTTCATGCAGGGCATCGTTTGCTCCCTGCATAGTTAATTCTCTGCATATATGACCACAGTTGATTGATTAATTAAAGTCTTTTGCTTACCAATATGAGAGCCTTGGCCAGTTATGAGAGGGGAAGTTCTCCAGCTTTGTAGTCTCAGAATTGTTCTGCACATTATTCACATGGTGGAAAGTTACCAGAAAGATGCTTTCAATCCTATGTTCTCTCCCCAGGGCACCTGGTTGGCCTGAAGATTGGTGCAAGAGCCTTAGGCTTCTCTCTTCAGGCAGGCTCCAGCCGACCAGAATGAAGATGGATTCTATCTTCCTCCACATTAGTGCCAGCCTCCCTTTTAGTTTCTTCTAACCACCTTTATTATCAAGATTTTAAAAGCCACTTTTACTTTCCATCCAGGGTATTTGGGAGCTTGAGACAACTTTGTTCAGTAAGTCTAATGGTCAAAGCCCATACTAATTTCAGGTAAGTGCTTACTTCTTGGCCTAAACTGAGAAGATATATTAGAGGAAATGTAGGTATCTTGTGGTTGACAACTGTGTGGTGAGTAAGGCTATATTTCTTTCAAACTTCTTATATTTTCTGTTTCTTTTTAATCCTGAGAAATAAGAGCAATCCATGCTCTCAATATTCCATGTTCTAAAATTTTAATTTTAATGTTAACAAAAACCTAATGGACTGTGGTGATGAATCATGGGTGCAATAAAGGTAGGAGACCATCACAGGGTACTTCACTGAGGGAAGAAATCAAATACTGTACAAAAATGAACAACGATGTAAGAAAATAAATAAATAAATTTAATATTTTTAAAAAACCCTAATATTTAAATATGTTTTAAAAATTTGACTAATGACAGGAAAAATAAAACAGACTACCTTACCCAATACAAAATGCTAATTAAATGGATTCTGGTTAGCCAATATGCTCACTTCTCTCTACATACCTCAGTATTAACCAATATGTGCCTGGTTGTGTTCCTGCTAATAGTAAAACTAGTTTCCTAAGTGTCCCTGCACGAAAAGTTTGCACAAACATGTTTATTTACCATCCCTCAGCCAAGGTCAAACAGCACTTAACCCATCCTAAAGGAGCAGTGAGCATGAATTCCTTCTTCTAGCAATCTGCCCCCTTAAATAGCAATGGTATCAAACGACTAAGCAACAGACCAGCATTCTCAAAGGGCATCTAAAGATGCAATCAAGCCAGGACAGATCATATTTCATAGGAATACTTTTTTTTTTTTTGTGGGACCCTAGCCTGCGGCCCAGGAACGAACCGGCGCTGCAGAGGCTGCAGGCAGCCTCACAGCCCAGCGCTCAACCGCTGTACCACCAGGGGAGGCCCTCATCAGAATATTTTTTTAATCTTTTTTTTATTTAAATATTTTATTTTATATAATTCTTACATCTTTTTTCATCTTTGCACAGTGTATGCATTTTCATTTTGGTTATATTCCCCATACAATTGCACCCCCCTCCGTTATTTTGACTCCAGTCCTTCCTTTCCCTGTCCTTCTCTCCTCCCCCTCCTCCCATAGTGTGTCTCTGGTTTGTAGTTGCTTGTTCATTTTGATTTTTACTTTGTATTGATTAGTCTTTTTCCTGGTCTCTTATTTAGGTTTTCTAGATTCCTGCTATGAGTAAGACCAGCTGGTATTTTTCTTTTTCTTTCTGGCTTATTTCGCTGAGCATGATCCCTTCCAGCGCCATCCATGTTGCTGCAAATTGCATGTGTTTATCTTTTTTGATTGCTGAGTAATATTCCATGGTGTATATAGACCACATCTTCTTGATCCAGGCATCTACTTTGGGACATTTGGGTTGCTTCCATAGCTGAGCTATTGTAAATAGTGCTGCTATCATCGGAATACTTTTAATCTTGGAAGTTTTGAGAATCTTCATTGTCAAAAGCTTCCCTGACAGAGTTAAGAAAGAACATGGAAATTTTGTGCTTTAAAAGAAAAAGAAAAATACTGGATGGTCTCACTCACAGCAGGAATTTAGAAAACCTAAATAAGGGACCAGGAAAAAAACTAATTATAATAAAGTAAAAATCAAAATCAACAAACAGCTATAAACCAGAGACACACTACATGGGGGAGGAGGGAGTAGGATCAAAACAAGGAGGTGGGAATTGTATGGGGACTATAACGAAGATGAAAATGCATACATTGTGCAAAAATGAAAAATTATGTAAAAAATATATAAAATTTAAATAATAATAATAAAATTTAAAAAAACTTAAGGGGTAGGATTTCTTTTGCCCTTTAATTCAAAGGAAAGTGAAAAAAAAAAAAAAACATTTCCTTGTGATAATCCAGACTGAAGGGTGGAGAAGAGGAAATTTCCAGAAAAAATAAAATATTTTTCCACAGTTGTGAGTCAATGTTTTGTGCATGTTGATTTTTCAAAGGAGAGAGGTTTTGATGTGAGAATCATGGTGGAGGAAAGGGACTGTGTGTGCCAAGGAGCAGAGAAGCGTTTGTGAATCTGCCTCAGATTAGAGGAGCAGCAACAGGGAGGAGCTATTTTTAGTTGGTGAGAACTTGAGGCAAGGAATTCCACAGACGTGGATTCAAACCTTGACTTCACCACTGGTTATCTATAAAACTTGGACGAGGGCCTCCCTGGTGGCGCAAGGGGTTAAGCACCGCACTGTGAAGCAGTTCACAGCCTCTGCAGCACGATTTCGATCCCTATCCGGCCAGGGAGCAACCCACATGGTGTGGCAGATCTCTCCTGTCTCGCCTGCTGCTCCCCTCAGCAGTGTATTTCAGTGGATCTGCCTGTTCTGTTCCATACTCTGTCTCTGGTGAATCCTCTCAACCCCTGCCCTGGCCTGTATCTCAGCTCTTGTATGCATAAATAAATAAATCTTTTAAAAAAATAAAACTTGGGCAGGTTATTTAACCCCTTTGTTTTCACTTTCTCAACTATAGTATATGCATAGTAATATGAAGTCTATAATACGTCACTTTTAAAATTGAACAAGCTTATGACTTGTTCAAAGCTCGTACTAATTTTAGGAACATGCTTACTTCTTGGCCTAAACTGAGAAGATATATTAATGGAAAGATAAGTAACTTGTGGATGACAACTGAGTAGTGAGTAAAGCACCTAACACAGTGCCTGGCATAGTTTAAAATGCTGTTCGAGTTTTTATTTTTCTCTCATGGCAACTTAATTTTCTAGCAGTTTAACCCCACATCTCTACCATGTTCCAGAAGAGAATTTTCCATCCCTGCCCCTCTTAAGCACACCCTACTTTAATCATGAACTAGATTTCAACATCATTCCTGGATGATGACCACCCACTATAGATTTTTTTCAGTATAGTTTTAAATTTCACTGCAACCATAAATGCTAAAAGCAATCTATCTATCAAAGTGATACTTATCACTTCTTATTAAGGGATGTACATTTAGGCCACAATAAACTAGAAAGAAAAAAAAGTGTGTTTTAGACATAATGAAAGTAAGGAGCTTCATAAAAGCCCTCAGTTTCAATGGCTTCAAGACAATACTTCACATTTTATGCAAGGAAGGGAGAGTTTGTGCCTTGTAAGGCCATACTCTAAGGGCTTCAATCAATACCCTTGAATACCCAAACTCAATAGCCCCAATTAAGCATCTCTCTCTCTCTCTCTCTCAATCGCCTATCTATCTAATCTCTCTATCATCTATCTATCATTCATCTATCATCTCTCTACCATCTATTTATCTATCTCTCTATTTATCAATCAATGATTTATCCATCCATCTTCCAAAGTATTTTACAAAGTAGTTTCAATGATGTTACACTATAGGTTTTTTTTAATTTCTCCCCAAACTTAATTGTTTTTTTATTATTTTTATTTCAGACTTCAATTTTGCTTGTGAAACATACCACACCCAGTTTATAATGTAATTATCCCCAGAACATTGGGAACTTTAATTTTGGAATAGATTTTGACGATTCAGTTTTTCTCCATCTGTGTTGGCTCCCTCTTGTGCAATAGTGGAAAACTAACTAAATTTGGCTTAAGTGAAAAAAAAAGGAGGGGGATGGAGGAAATATTTTTGGTTCTCCTACCCCGAAAGAGTGGGGGTAGAACAAGGTTGAGATACAGATAACTACAGGGACTCAGCAGAAGTTAATAGATCTTAATTGCTCTACATCTTTCATTTCTAACTTTAAATGTGGCTTCATTATTAGATTCCATGAGATGGCAAGGTGGTAAGGTGTGCCAAGCACTGTTGACCCTAGGTTTATATCCAACAGAAAAGTAACTTTCTTTTTCTCCCCACCTCTCTTTCTCTCAAGATCTAGTGAAAGGCTTACTGGATATGAGAATTCCATGAACAATGAAGATTGGATACTAGGTGCCCAAAACAAGATAATTGCTAGATAATTCTCCTTACATGGAATTTCACTAATTAGAGAGCAATGGTTATTTGAATTGAAATATCTGCTAGAATATTTGGAATAACCCAGTCCTACATGAACATTTCAAAATATTTCATCACATACTGAACTGCTTCTCACTGTGTTGGTAGGCAAGCTGTAGGGGTTGATGAATCAGATATCCGCACCACCAACTTCCTCTTCATGCAAGCCACCAGACACTGCAGCTTAGCATTGGGAAAATAACAAGGAAATTGAAACCTCATTTGGATTGTGTGTGTGTGTGCATGTGTGTGGGTATGTTGTACATATATGAAGTTTTAAATAAAACCGTCACCCCCAAACTGCAACTGTTCTTTGAGATAGGTTGTATTCATGAAGATTATGCTCTCTTAAGTCCAAATTTATCCAGACCCAGGCCAAGAAAATGATTTGGGACATTAGTGCTTCCTTTTGTTGAGAGGGCTTGGAGATTGTGGAATTGGTATCAATTTACCATCAGAGGGTTTGTGGAAATGCTTCCTGTCACTTCAGTGAATCTTACCCAATCCAGAGATTTTCCTGAAGACAGTCCATTTTGGAGTATGTTATCTTCAGCCAGCACTAATTCTTTCATTGTTTTAGTCACGGTGATTAGCTGCTGTCATTTTTTCCAACTCTGATATACAGTTATGAAAGCCCTAGATTTAATTGGCTCAAATTCTAAGCCCTCACAGGGTTTGGTTTGGTTTGGTGTAGGACAGGGACAACAACATCATTTAATCAGTTCCACAATTTAAACAAATATTGGAAGAAGCTGCAAGTCTTATAAAGCATCAACCTCAAATATTTTTCTCTGTGTGCTTGTATTGGGTAACCCATGACAGAGTAGCTTCTCAAAGTTCCCCCAAGCCAGAAAAGACAGAATTGTTGTGGCTCCAGCTCCCCATGTGTCTTACATCCACCTGTAGACATCATTGGCGAGGGATCTGGGCCAGTGAAACCTGGTCTGGACACTGAAATCATACCCTGTCTAATTTCAGCAAGGAAATGCTTGTTTTCCAGATGACAGGAAAATCAACATTGAAAAGTTCTTATAAAGTGTGGTCACACTGCATAAGGCATATGAAATCCATGACTTTGATTTTTACAGACTGGACAGAGTTACTCCTTATAGCTCGGCAGGGTTGGCAGAACTGGTTTTACCATCACAGGGTCATTTTGACATAGATTAATTTTGAGGCTGTTTGTAGCATCTTTGTTTTTTTCCCAGACAATACAGATTAGAGGAGGGTAAACTGCCTATATCTTTCTGGTTTCTACTTTAAATAACTGTAGTAGTTTTTTTAGTGAAGATTTATCACATTGGAAATCAATAACGAGGCAAAAATTATCATCTTTGCAAAGGCAATTTATAAAGCATTTTTAAATCAGAATTTCATATTTTTAGAGAAAAGACTATCTGATATATTATTTGGTATTTTTTCAAAGAATTTAAGGCAACAAGTTCTCTGTGTGTATCTATGTGCCTGTGTGTGAGAACACACTGTGTATGTGTGTGTGTGTGTGTGTGTGTGTGTGTATACTACACTCCCTATGCTCACATTAACTGGAGACTTTGACTGCCTTATGAGAGACTGACTTAGAGAAGAAGCAAAAGTTGACTTGATTATGGGATTAGATTAGGGGCAAAAGGGACTGAATTTTAATCTAGTATAGGGACAGTTGGTTAAAAAAAAATTGAAAACTATATAAACCCTATTTCTGGTAGTGTGTCCAGCGACTAACTAATTTGGACCTGCCTCTACACAGAATGTCATCATATTCTTCCTTGTTCATTTAGCTCACATTTATGTTCCCGAGGAAATGTTCTTCAACAATCGCCCACTTTTCAAGTCTTTGAAGTGTCGTCAACTACTTGTTCTCTTCTTTAATGTCATCATGTTGGGTTTGCCCACATAGGCAATTTTCTCGGTAAGAAGCCACACCTAACTTGCTCATTGTCCTGTCCTGTCTTCCAGAACAGTAGAAGATGGCAGGTAGTATATCAGGGATACCTTTAACTCCTCAAACCAACATCAGTGTTCTATATGAGAGCTATCAAAACATAGTCAAAATTAAATTTTTCAGTTATTTATTGAACAAATATTAATGCTGACACTATTCCAGGTGACAGGGCTATAGCACTGGACTATAGCAATAGTCTATAGGGCTATAGCAATGAATTCTGCCCTTGTGGAGCTTATAATCAAGTGTGGGAGACTATAGAGTCTCCCACTATATAGAGTATGTTAGGTACTAATATATGTTAAAGAGAGAAGTAACAATGGGGAGAGGGTCTGGGAGTGCTGAGGGTAAGGAGGTTTTAAATTTTTGAAGAAGTGACCTGGAAGACTTCATACAGGCGACTTTAATGTAGGTTCCAGTTTTACACAGTCCAGGAACAATACTTAATGAAAGTTCATGGAACATAATCATGATAGATACTATTTCAGGAAAATGTAGAATGCCTTAATTTATAACTGATGAATCATTGGATAGGAACTTACATAGTTTAAGTTCCTTGGGGTGAGGAGGAAGAGCTTGTTAAAATAATTCTTGGCTTTAAAAAGATTGTAAATAGAATATTTAAGTGAAAAAAATGTTTCCAAACATTTTACAGCTGCAATCTAAATATAAATATTTGGCATGTATAATTAAAATCATTTTCTGCATTCACTAAATAGGTCTCCTGAGTGTTTAGCAAACAACCTTAGTTTACCTCCAATTATTTTAAGTGTAGAAAAGTTATAAAATGCCACTACTAAAATAATTTAATTCAGATTTTTCCTTAATGCAAAGAAGCTTTTTATGAGATAAGTAGTGTTATTTCCCTGTGTGGTACAAAACACACATTATAAAAGGCATATTTTTCTTGTGCTCCATAGTCTAGCTAAAATTCACAAAATAGGTTTTTGCTAGAAACCAAAATATTCATACCTTCCAGCCTCCTGATGATGAGATTTATGAAGTATGTGTAGAAGCAGGAACCATGTCATTTTTTTAACCTTTCTTTAAAAGACTTAAATGGACATCTCATTTGATGTCTGCTTCTGAGTGAGCACACATCTTTACTGTTAATCATTATCTAGCAGAACTTAATGGCAATTGAATCTCTTTGGTAGATAAATATGATGTATATATGATTTGAGACTTCCCACTTTATTTTATTATTTTAAAAATTGACAATTGTTTTAATTGAGATACCACTGTATACCACTGTATACCATTTGTATACCTGTAGTATACCCACCCCTAAATCGCCCATATTCCATCATGATAGTCCATTGTGCTTCCTTCTAGCTCCATCCATGTTGCCACAAATGGCATGAGTTTATCTTTTTTCATTGCTGAGTAATATTCCATTGTGTATATATACCACGTGTTCTTGAGCTACTCTGTTTTGGGGTATTTAGGTTGTTTCTGTAATTCAGCACTAGTCAATAGAGCTGCAATATACATGGGAGTGCAAGTTTCCTTTCAAATTAGCATTTTTAAATTTTGGGGGTAGATACTCAGGAATTACTGGGTTGAATGGCAGTTCTGTATTTAATATTTTGAGACAAACCACTTTCTGTAAGGGCTGCACCAATTTGCATTCATATGAGCAGTGTGCCAGTGTTCCCTTTGATCTGCATTTTTGCTAGCAAAATGTCATTCTTGTTTCTGGTCTTTTTGATATGGACCATTCTCACAGGTGTGAGATGATATCTCATTGTGGTCTTGATTTGCATTCCCCTAATAATAAGTGATAGTGAGCATTTTTTCATGTGCCTTTTTGCCGACTGTTTGTCTTCTTTGGAGAAGTTTTTGTTTAATTCTACTAATTTTTTTATTAATTTATTTGTTTTGTATTTGTAGAGTTTTATGAGTTCTTTGTATATCATTAATATTAGTCCTTTCTCAGATGCATTGTGTGCAAATATTTTCTCTTATTCAGTATGGTGTCTTTTCATTTTAGTTATGGCTCTTATCATTGGGCAGAAGCTTTTTAGTTTGATGTGGTCCCCATTGTTTATGTTCTCTTTTATTGTCTTTGCTATTGGGAACAAATCACTAAAGGCATCATTAAAGCTTATGCCTTGAAATTTTTTTTTAAAGATTTGTTTATTTATACAAGCACTGGGTACAGTCAGAAGCACGGGAGGGTAAGAGAATTCACCAGAGCCAGAGCAGGGAGCAGAACAGGCAGACTAACAGAATACACTGCTGATGGGAGCGGCGGGCGCAACAAGAAAGGTCTGTGAGCCATGGGGGACCCTCGCCGGCAGCTGGGGATGGAACCGGCGCTGCAGAGGCTGCGGGCAGCTTCACAGCCCAGCGCTCAACCGCTGCGCCACCAGGGGAGGCCCTGCTTTGAAAAGTTTAGCCTGTGTTTTCTTCTATGTGTTTTATGGTTTCAGTTTTTACATCCAAATCTTTTATCCATTTTGAATTGATTTTTGTGTGTGGTATGAAATAGTGATCTAGTTTCATTCTTTTGCATATGCTGGTGTTTTCCCAACACTATTTATTGACGAGACTGTTTTTGTTCCTGAGTATGTTCTTGGCTCCTTTGTCACAGATTTGCTATCTGTGTATGTATGGGTTTATTTCTAGGTTCTCAATTCTATTCCATTTGTCTGTATATCTGTTTTTGTTCCAATAGCAAGCAATTTTAATTATTATGGTTTTATAATATAATTTGAGGTCTAGAAGTGTTATATCTCTGTTCTCATTCTTTTTTGTCAGGATTGTTTTTGCTATTCGGGGCCAGTTGAGGTCCCATGTGAATTTCAGTAATGTTTGTTCCATTTTTTTTTTAAATTACATTGATATTTTTATTGGAATTGCATATTATATCTGTATTGAATTGCATATTGAATCTGTATATTGCTTTAGGTAGGATGCTCATTTTGACAATGTTGATTCTTCCAGTCCATGAGCAAGGGATGTTTTTCCATTTCTTTGTCTTCTTCTAATTCAACATTGTCTTATGGTGTTGTTGTTTTTTTTATTTCAGCTTCTGTATTTCTCTTTTTAAATTTTGAATGCCCATTTTTATCTTATTTAGAGCTTCATTTTCTGTCTTCAGTTTATTTCTAAAGGACATTCATTGATTTTTCTAAATTTTCATCCATTTCTTTGAATTACTTTTTTCAAGATTTGTTTATCTATGCATACAAGAACAGGGGTATAGGCCAGAGGTTTGGATGGTAAGAGGATTCACCAGAGACAGAGTGGGGAGCAGAACAGGCAGACTGACTGAAATACACTGCTGAGGGGGGCAGCAGGTGAGTCAGGAGAGGTCTGCTGTGCCATGTGGGTAGCTCCCTGGCTGAGGATTGAACTCGTGCTGCAGTGGCTGCAGATAGCTTCACAGGTTGTGTCTTAACCCCTTGTGCCACCAGGGAGGCCCCTCTATGAATTTCTTTATCATTGCAATTTTAAACTTTGTATCTGATAGATCATAGGTTCTATGTCTTTCAAGTTGAGTTCTGGGGATTTATTCTCTTTCTGTGTTGTAGTATTCCCTTAAGGAATCCTATTGCTATTTGTTGTATTTATCTCCCCATTATTAGCTTTGGGACCCAGCTGCTGCATGTGGGGCTTCCTCTGGGCATGGCTCTTCCTCTCTCACTGGTCAGGGATTCATCTGTTTGTTTGAGCAGCTGGTGTGGTCTCAGAGGCAGTCACCAGACCCTGGCTGCTCTCGCACATCCCCCAGTGTGGGCCTGCAGTCTCCTATTGACATGTAATTGACACATAAAATTATTTTAGTTTTAGGTATTCATCATAATAATTCAGTATTTGTATAAATTGCAAAATGATTGCCACAAAAAATCTAGTTAATATCCTTCATCATACTCAGTTAATTTTTTTTCTTGAGATAAAAACAAGTAAGGTCTGCTATTTTAGCAACTTTCAAATATGTGATACATTTTTTTTAAAGATTTATTTATTTATTTATACAAGAATGGGGTACAGGCTAGATGCGCTGGAGGGTGAGAGGATTCACCTGAGACAGAGAGGGGAACAGAACAGGCAGACTGACGAAATACACTGTTGAGGGGAGCAGAGGCACAACAGGAGAGGTCTGTGGGCTATATGGGACCCTCGCTGGCTGGCCGGCAGGGATTGAACCACCGTTGCAGAAGCTGCAGACAGCTTCACAGCGCTGCACTCAACTGCCTGCGCCAGATACAGTATTATTGACAGTGGTCACCATGCTGTACATTATATTCCTATGACTTAGTTATTTTGTAACTGGAAGATTGTATCTTTTGACCCTCTTCATTAATTTTGCCCATCCCCATCTGTGCTTTCTCTGTATCTGTGAGTTTGGTTGTTTTATTTTTGTTTTTGATTCCACATAAAGTGAAATCATATGGTGTTTGTCTTTTTCTGTCTGATTTATTTTGTCTTTTTCTGTCTGATTTATTTTGCCTAGCATAATGCCCTCAAGATCCACCCATGTTGTCACAAATGGCATGGTTATTTTTTATGGCTGAATTATATTCCATTGTAAATGCACTCCACAATTCCTTTATTTGTTCATCCATTGATGGATTCTTAGGTTGTTTCTATGTCTTTCCTGTTGTAAAAAATGTTGCAATGAACACATGGGAGTATGAGTATCTTTTTAAAAAAATGTTTTGTTTCCATTTTATAAACACTCAGGTGGAATTGCTGACTCATATGGTAGTTTTATTTTACATTTTTTGAGAAACTTCCATACTGTTTTCCATAGTGGCTATGCTAGTTTACCTTCCCACCAACAGAGCACAAGTGTTCTGTTTTCTCATTAAACTTTCCAACATTTTTTTTATTTCTTATATTTTTTAAAATACCCATTCTAATAGATGGTTAGATATTGACTTGCGTGTGTGGTTTTCATTTGCATTTAGTGATGTTGAACATTTTTTCATATGCTGTTGTTTCTCTGTATGTCTCTTTTGGCAAAATGTCTATTCAGATGTTTTGCCCATTTTTAATCATATTATTTATTGTTATTTTTGTTATTGAGTTGTATTAAGTCTTTATATATTTTAGATAGTAACTCTTTATCAGGTAAATTATTCACAAATGTTTTCTTCTATTCAGTAGTTTTAATTTCATTTGTGAAATTCATTCATTTCTTTGCTGTACAGAAGCTTTTCAGTTTGATGTAGTACTATTTGTTTGTTCTTGCTTTGTTGCCTTTGTTTTTGAAGTCAGATCCAAGAAACCTGATAACTAGATGGCTATGCAAGAATCAGAATAATTCCTCAAGTTAATATGTATGGAACTTTTTGCCGTTATTCTGCTATTTTGTACAAAGAATTTATTAACTTTGCTAAAGAGGGTTTAGCAAACCCTTCATTGAGGGTTGCTTCTTGGCTTGCTTAGCTGCATGCAGCAGAGAAGGTCTATGTGTAAGACCATGGCACTCTTCACCCCAGGTCTGAGACTTTTCCCTGCATGGAAGTAAAGAACAAGTCCCCCTATGTAGTTTAGGAAATAAGCCTTCAGCACCAACTAACTTTCTTCATTGGATCAATTAAAATGGTTTTTACATATGACAACTTTGTGTTCAAGGAAGTGTTCATGTTTGTGTGTGTGTGTGTGTGTTAGAAGATGGATATTTCCCCTATGCCAGATACTGATACCAGATTTTAATACTAACACATACTAGCCCTGCTTCCCCACTCTCATGTTTTCTTCTAGTTGGTTTTTTTTAATTAATATTTTATTTTATATTTTATGTAATTCTTACATCATTTTTCATTTTTGCACAATGTATGCATTCTCATTTTGGTTATATTCCCCATACAATTGCACCCACACTTATTTTGACCCTAGTCCTTCCTCTCTCCTTCCCTTTCCTCCCCTCCTCGGCTGTAGTATGTCTCTGGTTTATAGTTGCTTGTTGATTTTGATTTTTACTTTGTATTAATTAGTCTTTTTCCTGGTCCCTTATTTAGGTTTTCTAAATTCCTGCTATGAGTGAGACCACCCAGTATTTTTCTTTTTCTTTCTGACTTATTTCACTGAGCATGATCCCTTCTAGCTCCATCCATGTTGCTGCAAATTGCATGTGTTTATCTTTTTTGATTGCTGAGTAATATTCCATTGTGTATACGTACCACATATTTGTGATCCAGTTATCTATTTTTGGGCATTTGGGTTGTTTCCATAGCTTAGCTATTGTAGATAGTGCTGCTATAAACACGGGGATGCAGGTGCCCTTTGGAATTAATGTTTCTGTGTCATTTGGGTAAATACCTAGGAGTGGAATTGCTGGATCATATGGAAGCTCTGTCTTTAGTAGGTCAAGAAATCTCCACACAGCTCTCCATAGTGGTTAGACCAGTTTGCACTCCCACGAGCAATGCAGGAGAGTTCCTTTTTCTCCACATCCTCACCAACATTTGTTGTTGCTAGTTTTTTTAATATGTGCCATTCTCAAACAGTGATAGTGAAGGCAAAGATAAACAGCTGGGACTACATCAAATTAAAGAGCTTCTGCACAGCAAAAGAGACAATAACCAAAACAAAGAGAAACCCCGCAGACTGGGAGAAAATTTTTGCACACAACGCTAATAATAAAGGACTGTTCACAAAAATCTACAAAGAGCTGATGAGACTCAACAAAAACAAAGAAAATAATCCAGTCAAAAAATGGGCAGAAGAACTAAAAAGAAACTTCTAGTTGGCTTTTCATCAAGATGATTCAGAAAATGTTGCTGAACTGTATGCACAAACTAGGACATAGGGTACTGGTGACTCAAACCTGTCATTTAAGCTGATGTTCTCTGCAGAGCCCAGGGAATGTGTGTCCTAGAAAAGACTCCCTCCTATCAAGACATGTAGAGAGACACATGGCAAAGCCTAGTCATGAAAACAGAAGTAAGATTGCATTTGTTTGGAGATATCCTTTTCTTTTAAATTTATTCTTTTAATTGAGGTAACATTAGGATCCTCTCTAACAGGTATCCCCACTGTAGTACACCCACCGCCAAATCACCCATAATCTCCACCACAGTCCATTGTGCTTCCTTTTCTCTTGCTTCACACTCCTCCCCCACCCTGCCTCTTCTAGGTTTAGTTTTTAAGTTTGTCTTTATCTAACCCTTTGTTTGGTTTCTCTATATTCCACATATTAGTGACACCCTCCAGTATTTGTCTTTCCTCCTTCTGACTTATTTCAGTTATATTATCCCTTTGAGTTCCATCCATATTGCTACAAATGGCATCATTGTAAAGCTGGTTTCAGTTTTGTGCTGTGTGTATGGTGATTACTGAGGGGGTAAAACCCAGGGTGGCAGCCTCATTATCCTCCTCTTTATAAGAATGGTATTAATGAACCCTAGAGGAACATCTACATTTTAGTAAAAAATAAATACATAAAAAAAGCTCTGAATTGATCATTAAAATAGTTGGATATGACTACAAACTCAGAGAAAAACTTGTGATTATAGGCTTTCCAGTCAGATCAGATCATGCTTGCTTGTTTTTCAAAATTGGATCTGATTTAAAATATTTCTAGCTGATGGAAAATTGGGTTGTTTCCAGTTTGGGGTTATTATAAATAAAATTGCTATAAACATTTGAGTACAAATCTTTGGGTGGACTTATGTTTTTATTTCTCTTGGGTAAAGGCAAGGAGTAGAATTGATGGGATATGTGGTGAGTATGTATATATTTAACTTCATAAGTTATTTGTGTCATTAAAGCACAGAACTGTTTGAACAATTTTGTATTCCCACCAGCAATGTTTATGAGCTCCACTTGCTCCATGTTCTTGCCAACATTTGGTATGGATCTTTTTTTTTTTTCCGTGTTCTAATGGGGATGCATTGGTATCTTGTTGTGGTTTAAATTGCATTACCCTAATGAATAACTTGAGCATTTTTAATCTGTGCTTATTTATCATCTACATATCTATTTTGGTGAAATGTCTTTTAAGATGGTTTTCTTATTTTTTAGTACTGTTTGTCTTTCCATTATTGAAATGTAAGTGTTCTTTATGTATTTTTGTATAGGTTCTTTGTCTGATACATCTTTTGGCAATATTTCCCCCTAATCTGATGCTTGCCTTTTCATTTTCTTAATAGTTTTTAATGAGCAAACTTTTAAAATATTGATGGGCTCCAATGTATTAATTGTTTTTTATAGTTTGTGGATTTTTTTGTCCAATCTAGGATATCTTTGTTTACTTAAAGGACATAGAGAACTGGGCCTCCCCGGTGGCGCAGCGGTTGAGCGCTGGGTTGCGAAACTGCGCGCGGCCTCTGCGGCGCCGGTTCGATCCCCGGCTGCTCCCCGGCCACCAGAGGAGGGTCCCACATGGTGTGCAGACCTCTCCTGCCGCCCGCTGCTCCCCTCAGCAGTGTACTTCGGTCCTTCTGCCTGCTCTGCTCCCCACTCTGGCTCTGGTGAATTCTCTCACCCTCCCGCGCTTCTGACTGTACCCAGTGCATGTATAAACAAAACAAACAAACAAACCAGCAAACAAATAAATAAAGCATGCCTCTATTAAAAAAAAAAAAAAAAGAAAAAAAAAAAAAAAAAAAAAAGGACATAGAGAACTGTTTCACATGTTCTTCCAGAAGGACTTTAGTTTTAGCACTAAAACGAAAACTAAATCCACTTGAGTTCACTTTTCTTTATGTTGAAGGTAAGCAACAAGGCTCATCTTTTTGCATGTGACTATCTAATTGTTTCAGCACTATTTGTTGATAAAAGTATCCTTTCCCATTGAAATACCTTCACACCTTTGTCAAAAAATCATTGATCAAATGTGTGTTTATCCATTTTGGTCTACCCTTTTGCCAACACCACTCTATCTTGAATGTCATTTTATAGGTTTATAAATAGATAGTATCCAACATGATTTTTCTATCTAAAAAAATTTAGAGACTATTTTAGGTCTTTTGAATTTCCATATATATTTTTATTATTTTTTAAGATTTTATTTTATTTATTTATACATGCACTGGGTACAGTCAGAAGCGCGGGAGGGTGTGAGAATTCACCAGAGGTAGAGCGGAGAGCAGAGCAGGAAGATTGATGAAGTACACTGCTGAGGGGAGCAGCAGGTGGCAGGAAAGGTCTGCGCGCCATGTGGGACCCTCACCTGGTGGCCGGGGATCGAACTGGCATTGCAGAGCTATGGGCAGCTTCGCAACCCAGTGTTCAACCGCTGTGCCTCTGGGGAGGCCCGTATATATTTTTATTTTTTTTTTTTTAATTTTTTTTTTATTGTTTTTATTTATAGAGGCATGTTTTATTTATTTATTTGTTTGTTTGTTTGTTTTGTTTATACATGCACTGGGTACAGTCAGAAGCACGGGAGGGTGAGAGAATTCACCAGAGCCAGAGCGGGGAGCAGAGCAGGCAGAAGGACCGAAGTACACTGCTGAGGGGAGCAGCGGGCGGCAGGAGAGGTCTGCGCGCCATGTGGGACCCTCCTCCGGTGGCAGGGGAGCAGCCGGGGATCGAACCAGCGCTGCAGAGGCTTCGGGCAGCTTCGCAACCCAGCGCTCAACCACTGCACCACCGGGGAGGCCCAAGGCCCGTATATATTTTTAAATAAACTTTTTAATTTATACCATAAAAGGTTTTTTGGTGTCTTTTGTGGTTCCATATAAATTTTGAAACCACAAAAGACACCAAAAAACCTTTTATGTTTGCTCTATTTCTTTGAAGAATGTATTGAAACTTTGACAGGGATTGTGTTAAATCTGTCTATTGCTTTGGATAGGATAATCATTTTGATGTTAATTGTTCCAATCCATGAGCAGGGAATATCTATCCATTTCTTTCTGTCTTCTTTTGCTTTTAATGTCTTGCAGTTTTCTTTATACAGGTTTTTGTGTTATGTTTATTCCTGGTTTCAATTCTTGTTGATGTAGATTTATCATCTACATAGATATGTAGATGATAAATAAGCACAGATTAAAAATGCTCAAGTTATTCATTAGGGTAATGCAATTTAAACCACAACAAGATACCAATGCATCCCCATTAGAACACAGGGATTTGAACACATCAAATTCTTTTGATGTGTTTCAATTCTTTTTTCCTTGATTTATTTCTCTTCTAGTTCACTACTAGCAGATAGGAACACAACAGGTTTTATATATTGATTTTATTGCCTGCCATTTCACCATACTGATTTATTGCTTCTAATAGTCTTTTAGTAGAATCAATCCTGACAATAAAGAACAGAGGCGTCATACTCGCAGGTGTCAAACTATAGTGCAAAGCAGTATGGTATTATAATAAAAATAGACACTCATTAGTGGAATAGAATTGAGAGCCCAGAAAGAAGCCCAAATTTATATGAACAGTTAATTTATAACAAAGGGACCAACAGTATACAATGGAAAAATGAAAGTCTCCTCAACAAGTTGTGTTGGGGAAGTTGGAAAGTCACCTACAAACAAATGAAACTAGACCATTATCTCACATCACACAAAGATTAACTTAATATAGATTTTAAAAACTTGGGTATAAGACCTGAAACCATAAAATACATAGAAGAAAACATAAGCAAAATGCTTCAAGACATTTGGATTTAGTGATGTCTTTGGAGACTATCTTATAAAAAGAAGGGAAACAAAATCAAAACTAAAAAAGTAGGACATCAAACTGAAAAATTCTGCCCAGTGGAAGAAACTCATTAAAACAAAGAAATCCTACCAGGAAATAAAATGTTTGCACATCATACATTCAAAAGGAGCTCGTGTCCAAGATCTACAAAAACTTCACACAGCTCTATAAAAAGAAAATTAAAACCTGATCTAAAAAAGGACAGGAGAGATAAAAGTCTTTATAAAGACTTCTGACTTTATTTCTATAAATGGAAGGTATTTATGTAATGACACATCATTATAAATGATTATAATTAGAAATCATTATAAATGATTATATTATAAACCATTGTGAATGATTTTTACAGTTTTATAAATATGCTTCATTTAATTATTTTAAAACCCTCAGTTGGACTTTGTCACCATGTAAGAGTTCTCATATGTTTTGATAGTTTTTTAATTTAAATATATATTTTACATTGTTGTTCATTTTTGTGCAATGCTTGATTTCTCCTCTCAGGTGTAGTCCCCAAAAAAATCCCACCACCAATTCACCCGTGAACAATCACCATGGTCCCTTGTGCTCTTCCCGCCCCTATTTTGATCCTTTTCATTCCCCTTCCCCTGAAGAATATCTCTGATTTATACTTGCCTGCTAGTTTTTATCATTATTATTATTATTATTATTATTATTTCTTGGTCCTTTATTTGGTTCCCCTATATTCCTTCTATAAATGAAACTATCCAATATTTTCTTTTTCCTTCTGATTTATTTCACTGAGTATAATCCCTTCCAGCTCCTTCCATGTTGCTGCAAATGGCATGAGTTTATATTTTTGATCGCTTAATAGTATTCCATAGTGTATATATACCACATCTTCTTGATCCAGTCATCTATTTTTGGCCATTTGGGTTGTTTCCACATCTTGCCTATTGCAAATAGTGCTGCAATAAACATAGGGTTGCAGGTATCCTTTTGAATAAATGTTTTGTGAATTCTTTTGAGAGTTTTTAAGTGAAAGGTGTTGTGTTAGATGTGCTCATGGCTGCTTTAAGTGTTTGAAACTTGTCTGCAGATGAAAGATAGGAAGACATTAAACCTTTCTCTTGTTGTGAATGAGCAAACTGTTTTAAGTAAATCTTTGTTGACCTGTAACAATCCACTTATTCATGAAGAAACTTCCACTAACAATTGAAATGGTCAAGAAGCTCTTATTGAAAAAAGATTTATTATTCTATATACAAATGTATTCTTAAAAATTCTGTATGATTTGAAATTTGATTAAGTCCAAAATTGATCTGCTTTTTCTTAGTCTTGGCAGAAAAAAAATGCACTAAAGTTACACTTAACTTTATGGTAACCAAAAACGAATGCTTTTCTTACGACTATTTATCCCATTCAAGGCTAAACACAGCCTTGTTAAATGAATATCATGGAATGCTGACAAGATCTACATTTTCATAATGTGGAAATGCCTAGAAGACAGCCCTTTGACTTTGTTTTCTCCTTATAAAGAATTTGGTCAGATAACTAACGATAAATATATTTAGAGTTCATGGTTCTTGGGTCCATTGGAGTGATTTGATTTAATGAATATTCCACATAAAATCCAAGTAGCTAAGAAACTGACTAGCTAAGGTAATGTGGGTGATGGAAAACTAGAGGGTAATTTTCAAGGTGATTAACTTACAGAGTGAATAAACTTCAAAGTGGTAATAGAGAAACCATGTCTGCAAGATTGGTGCCTGGGTCGACTTCTATCCAACCTGACCAAGGCAATCAATTCAGAGCATTACCAGAAACCTACATATTCTGAATGAATTGGCAGCCACCCAGTACTTCAGGGAATGAAAGAAAATTTGGACATTTTTAAATTAAAACCCATCAGAACTATCCTGGTTGTATTATATCTCATGCAAGGGATGTTTTCAGAATGGATAGATGGAAGCTTTTCCACCACTATTTTAGAGAACATTTTAGAAGCTAAGTTTACCCTGAAGAACCAAAAATAAATCTATAATCAGGCTACAGCTGAGGCAATGTACATTTTTACCTTGAAATTAAAACATGTCAACCATTTTGGCTATGGATGGAATTCTTTAGACTCCTATTTTTAAGTGTCAGACTTGAAAAATACAAGGAAACTTTAAAGAGAGGAGCCATCAATTAATCAGCCTGTGTTAAAATACCAAATTAAATCTAATGAGTTGATGAAGTCGGTTTTAAGTTCAACTCAACAGATATTTAAGGAGAGTCTGCTATGTGTAAGAGACACAGTGTTGAGTAGTTTTCAAGTTGTGGTCACTACTACTTTGGGGAAGTTTTACTCTAGAAGAAAAGATATATGTATTTTATTTTTTCAGTTTTCATACTGAAATTTAGTTATTTATCATTTTTATTTGAGGTGGCATTGTTTTCAATATATATCTTAGAAGTACAGAAGAGGCATAAGCCTCTTCAAATTCATGTGACCATACCATCCCACCACCAAAGTACCAATAACCCTCCACCACACTCCACCCTTAGGGTCCACCTCTCCTACACCTCTGGTAGTCTCAATTCTGTAGATGGATTCCAAGGGCTTGGTTTGGGTTAGTTTTGCCTGTTCCTTTGCTTTGTTTCTTTATATTCCACTTATGAGTGAAGTTATCTGCTGTTTATCTTTCTCCTTCTAACTTATTTCACTTAGCATAATCCCCTAAAGTTCCATTCGCATTGCCACAAATGGCAAGATTTTTTCATGGCCAAGTAATATTCCATTGTGTATATCACCTCAGAGGTAGATTTTAAAAGGGCTACTTAGTGTGATATAAATTAGAAGAGCATACAACACAACCTGTAGGAATATTTTACAGAGTGGAATCTGAAATTTTCATGCTTATCTGTCAGCTTCAGAAGAATGTGGACAATTCAATGACTACTTCTAAGAGGGTGGTCTATGCAAAGTTATGAGGCAGGGGTGAGCTAACATTATCAAAATTACTTTCTTTGTCACCAATACCATGGATTATGAAATGAAAAGCTACTTGAATCCCCATGTATTTAAAAGTGTTCAAGAGAAAGCCAGTATATGGATCAGTATTAAACACATGTAATAGCAAGAACACAACTAGAAAATAATGGGTCTAGAAAGAGACCCTGAAGGTTTAGCCAGTCCTAAAAGGAAAGGAGAGATAAATGGCAATGGAATTTTGCCTGAAGTCTTTGAAGGCTTAAGTTTTAAGTAAAACATAAACCTTGAAGACAAAGTTCCACTTGCAGAAATCTTATCTTGTGGTAAGGCCCTGTCCTGGACCCAGAAAGCTTAACCAGTCACTGACTGACATGCTAAGGAGACTTTCTGGCAGAGTGTGACAATCTAGAGGCAGCAATGAAAGCCCTGGTATGTTTATATAGTCATGTCCAGTTTACCTGTGTCAGACAAGATTTTGACAGGCCAAAGAGAAGGAACTACACAGGGTCGCCAGTTATCCATGCTGCTGGAAACGCCACTAGCCTGGCCAGCCAAAGAAAAACATGTGTGCCTGCCAGAAGCAACAAAGTAATGGACTTTCCATGAGAAGCTATCAGTTCTGGATGATTTGGTATTTTTAGAGAAAAGACTCATGGGTGGTAGGTACCATGGTCATTCAGTCTTGGACTGATGTGACTCATGTATTCAGGATGAGGTGAAGAAATGAAGCATCAATTCAGAGAATTTGCGATCTCAAAGGAGTAGTAAGGCACAAATATTTCAGAAATATACAAAAAACTACACTTTTAAGTATGGGATGTCAAAGTCAAGGATTCCTTTTGCAACTAACAACCTGGTGTGAACACAGTGCTTGGAATGAGAAACAAGGACTTAAGAAATGTAAATAATCTATAGCTAAGATCTACACCTGCACTATTTGTGCATTAGAAATGGAAAGACAGTAAAAAGAATTTTCACACATGTTAATAATCCCTGAGGGTGTTTGACTAAACAATCTCCAGTTGGGGACTATAGTTAATGGCCCCCTACATTTCCAGAAATTTCCTTAGAGCCAATTTAACATCTAGATCTTAGATGTTAAATCATAAAACTTCAGATACTCAATATTTGGAATAGTGTGTAGGGTTTACAAATAAAGCTTTCTAAAAACTGGTATCAGTACAGGGTTGCCATTAAATTTCATATTTCTCCAGCCCTTAGTATAATACCTTACACAAGGTTATTGCCTAGAAAAAATTTGTCAGGCTAATATAGAATGAGCTTTTCATTAATTAGTGTGATCTGTGTAAAAGCTAGTATTCTTAGTAGTAATCTATTTTATTTCCTCTAGAAGTAGAGGCATCATTTAATCTAGAAGTCCAGATGTCATCATTCAATAAAGTATTCAGCACTCTATCTATCTGAATATTCATGAACCCAGATGCGTAGGAAATGTCAGATTACCCATACTTCTGTGAAACTGTGTAGCGGAAACAGTTCAATGTACATTTTGGGGAAAACTAGTTCCAGGCTTGAGTGTCTGATTTTACTCAGTACTTAGCTGTAGGTCCATTGCCTTACTTAGCACATATTTCTTATTAACTCTGGAAAGTTTGGGCTGGAATTCCAATTTGTTTTTCTCACATAAGACTATTTTCTCATAGCAGAACAAGAGAGCTATCACCCACCCCTTTCTCAACAAGACACCCTTTATAGTCTTCCCATCATAGATAACTGAGAAATATAAAATCTACCTCCAGAAGCCATTCATCTGAACTACTGTGTATTTTTTTGGCCAGCATAAGATGCCAAGTTAGGAGAAGTTATGAAGTAAGATATGCCAAACAGGAGAACAGACCCTTACCATCAAAAGCCATTAGTGAAGAACTTGCAATTCTATATTTTTAGTTCAATTTTGTATACTTGTAGTTTTATTTCGTACTCTCAAAAATTAGGATTTGAGATCCTTTATGTAGCTATCAAACTGTCATATGCAAATTCAGAAGAAAAGACTTTTACATTGAGGTGAAGGAAGTTGAATGTGGGTTTTGTAACATCACTGCTCAAAAAATTCTATTGCATTCAGGATAAAATCTTAACTCTTTACCATGGCCTACTGCCCTACATGATGTGACTTCTTTTGGCTTCTCCAGGTTCTTCTGTTCTGTTTCTTCCCTTTTTCATGATGCTGCAGCCACAAGGCCTCAGTTTGGACACATTGTTCCTTAGGTCCTGCCTTAAGACTATTGCATGTAGTATTCTTCTTCCTCCAAATGTTCTCTGCGATCACGCTCCTTCTCCCAGATCTTCCTGTGGCTGGCCCAGTCTCATCTTTAAAGTCTTAGCTTCATTTTCCACCACCTTCCACAGTGGGGGGCCTCTCCTGAAGAACCAGCTGAAAGTGACTTTCTAGCATTCCAATCACTCTTTCTAGTATCGCTTCCTGTTGAATTCCTTTATGTTTCTTTATAGCACTTATTATGATCTAAAGCAAACTCATTTATTTGTCAGTTTTCTGTTCCACCAACAGGACTCATACTGTAGGGATGTCAGAGCCTTCTTAATCTTTTTCTTTACTTTTTTCTGGAACTTGGTGTCTGTGACACACAAGGTGATCAATAAGTATCTCTAGACAAATAAAAAGCAAAATGGATCAAATAAAGTTCTGTTGTACATAACTGGATCCAAAGGTTGAGGCTATGAAGACAGGGCATCAGAAATACAAGTAAGGACAGTCTATATTCATGCCACAGAGGATACATTTCTCAGCTTTAATGTCCACAATTTACTTTCTGACAAGTTCATCCAGCCTAAGCTGTCTCTATTTTTCTCACTCCTATTTATCACTCATGCAAAGCCTTTCATCTGACCTCTACTATAATGCCTCTTGGATATTCTGGGAATGACAAATGGAAAAATGAGCTCTGTCCATGGGAACCAACACACCATTAACCACCCTTTCACTGAAGCTCCATTTGGTCTCCAGTGTGTTTGGACTGGCTGTTTATCATGAGGCAGGTTGTCACTCTCAGAACAGGAGCTTTGTGTCCAATTGTTAAGTGGTATATCTTAATCAGTGGTTTTGTTGTAAGTGGTTTGAGTTGCATAATATTTGGCTTAAATCACAGGCATCCCTGGATGGAAAGTGGGAAGACAGGAGGTTAGTCAATTGGTGGTTGGGATCAAAAGACCTAGGTCCAGTGGGGGCTGATCTAGGGAAGGCTGGGCAGGTGCTGTGCATGCAGAGTAGCGGGGAAGAAGAGGAGATAATGGTTCTGATGCTTTGGTAACAATCAAGGAAAGAAAAAGAAAAGTATACAGAATGGGTGAAAGAAACAAGGATCAGCTAACTGAAAATCACAACTTGATGAATCTATTACTTCATTGTATTGGAAACTACTTTAGGGCAAACAAGTCTTGAAGGGAGAATTGTTCATTTTTTATTCTCTTCAATCAAAACCTTTTGACAATATGTCCACAAAGGCTTGGAATGACCCCAGCTGCTGTATATCACCGACTTTCAGGATCATGAAGGTTACCCTTCACACGTCCATGCATCTTTCAGAGGTAATATTAGCATGCAACTGGTGATTCAGCAATCAGGAGACATTGGGGACAAAGAAAAAAATAATATTGTTAGTTTTCGTTTGTTCTATTAGAGGCCTCCTTCTTTCCCTCTTCTTCTTTTTCCCCCACCCACATTCTCTCCTCTCCTTTCTCCCTCTTTCTCAGTCAGTCCGTCTCTTCTTTAAGGGAATATGATTATTTGAACCTCAGCTGTGCTTGTTCAATTATTGTGAGGTGTTTCTTTTTTTCTGTTAAAGGATAGAGGAGAGTGTTAAGACATGAAGGACATTTTTGTTTCTAACATCAACATGGACTCCCTGTACCCTCCTTACTGTGTGCTGTGGTACATGAGGGGAAAACCATCTGTTCCTAATCCAATCATCATATCTTCCTGATCTGCCTTTTAAAATTACAGTTATTGGAAGACTCTGTCATTCATTTCCTGTTGCCAAGACACCTGCCATATGAGTTTTGCTTTCAGAATCAATAACTGCTAGACTGTGGAAACACTCACACAATTCTTCTGGGTCATTCCTAAAGACCATTCCTAAAGGAATCAACCTCAAACTGGATTCTCGTCTTGTCTTTTTCACTCATGTTCCATGATCTTTAAAATGATAGTATGATCATCCAACTTGAGGGGTTGTTGTGTGGATCAAGTTCATAATGTGTATTTGGAAAATAATAGGCAATACTATGAATATAAGCTAGAATTAAAGAAAATGCTGAGTTATGAATGGGGTAGTCTCTACTAGAGCTTCCCAAAGGGTTTCATATAGTCCCATTGATTAATTAATAAGCATCTTCATGTGTTGGTTAATCACACAAATTTTATAGGTCAAAAATTATATATTGATTTTGTAATAAGTATGAACTTTAGTTCAAATGCCAAATGCAATAAATGGCTCATAAATCTAACTTACTCTAACCCTGTCAGGATGATAAGAGATTAAAATTCAGGCATTTGCAATGTTGTTAGGAAATTTTGTCAGGGTTAGCATTGGTCATAATTGATATATTTGTTTTCCAAGACCACTTGTGCCATTGAAAGTGTATAGCCCTGTTTCTTCCATGTAAGCCAGGGGCATTAGGGTTTTCTGTGGGGGCCAAGTACCTCCACTTATCTCAAACCCACACACATATGTTTCAAACCTACCATGCAACCAATGCTCTCTAAGTTAATACCACCTCTCCAGGCCACTGGGAAGGAAGAGAGAGGTCACTTATGATAGCAACAGCTGTCTAAATTGAACATAAATAAATAGAAATCTTGTATTTGAGTATGAAGTTATCCTAGTTCCCCCACATCACAAACTTATTAAGCACTTTCTCAGGTGTTGTGGGAAAGTTCAGAAAGTCACCTGATTCACAGTTATCAAATCCAGTTAGGGAAATTCTGGAAGTACATCCAAAATTCCATTTCAATAACATTATATTACTACACTCTGATTCTGAGTCCCAGGGATTTCTTCAGAAAGAAACTTCAGACTAAATCCTAATTTGGTCTATCAGTCAGCAGGTGGGAACCATTTGAATTTGGGGGATCCTTTACTAAAAGGATAAAATAAAGAGGTTGCCCATCTTCACACCTTTGTAAATGTGGCATGCCAGGATCATTGTCTGGTGTGAGGAGACACAATCAAGGGGTGTGTAAGGTGTGTAAGGAGCTCACGCTCTGGACTAGACAGATCTCATTTCAAACGCTACCCCTCAGTAGTTCAAATGGCACATTCATCTCCATGTGCCTTCATCTTGTGAGAAGTTCTGATGACCTTGCAGGACTGGTGGAAGGAGAGTGTGAGTGGCTCACACACTCTATATAGGTGTCTGGCTCCCTGGCCCAGAAGAGGTACTCCAATAACAATATTTCCACCCACACCATCCATCCATCCATACACACACACATACACACACACACACACGCACTTCACTTGGTTTGTGCCTTCAATAGGCAAGTATTTATCAAACTCTTACTATATGGTAACCTGATTGCTGGGAAATAGGGATACATATGTGGATAACACCCAATCCCTGCTTGAAGACTTTGGCTTCTTTTGACTTGACTCCACCTATAATCTTTCATTTGGAGGAAGCAAAGGAAGCTTGGGAGACTGAGAATGGCAAGCAATCTTTCTCCATTGCCACTTTAGGCAGTGTTGAGGAAATTGGGCTAAATTCTCTTTTGGATTTCACTCCCATGGGCTAAGTGGTGGGTTTGTCGCAGGGAATGGAATTTTGTATTACTCTTTACAGATGCAAGTGAGAAAGCTGCATCCAAAGGGAACTCTTATTTCCTATGTCTTTTGTTCCCTGACATCTTCAATTTTCATCACAAGAGTCTTTGCCAGTCATCTCCTTTGCCTTCATCCCAAAATTAATTTCCTGGGAAGGTGCAAGATGCCGGGAACATCTGGCCAGAAGGCTCCAGGCTGTCCTTCTCAATTGGGTGTTCCTCATATGACTCTGTTGAGTGGCAGTGCTATCTTTGCCCTGAGATACAGTGAAGGCGCTGGACCCAACATGGTCCATGTCTGCCCAAGTTCCCTTCTCTTTCTCCAAAAAAGGGAGCATTCATACTTCCCTTGCCATTGTGTTTTAAATAAAAACTAACCAGGCTTTTATAGAAGAAAGGTCAGCACTTTTCTTCTGAGTCCTTTCTCTTTCTTTGACTGGGAATCAAGTGGACCAATTTCCAATTAATTTTGTGCACCCCAAAGTACAAACAACAAAACATCAAAGAATAAATATGGGGTGTGTGTGTGTGCGTGTGTGTGTGTGTGTGTGTGTGAGAGAGAGAGAGAGAGAGAGAGAGAGGTGACACTATTGTCTGGTTCAGAGTAGAAACATTTTTACTTAGGAAATTTCCAAATGCACTCCAAAATAAATGTGAACACATACACTCTGAGTAAGCAGAAGAATTTTCTCAGACTAGGTGTCTCCTGAGGAATACGTGAAGTTTCTGCTCCTGGCCAGACTGGAACCTGTTCCTATGCCCACCTAAGCCTGCCAACGCTTTGATCCTAAAGAAACACTTCAGTATTTCAAACTCAGACCCACAATAGCAGACTTTGTGGTAGATGTATTCCACATTCATGATATTCCTAAGTCACACCAACTCTTTCAACCACACTCAGCATGAGGTACATGCCTCATGCCCATTCCCATTTTCCTGACCACTATCTCCAGCTCCCACCATGCACATCAGACTGATATTAAATCAAGCTTATTCCAAATTCCCATGCCTCAAGAGCTCCCCAAATTACATATTTCCTTCAAAACATTTCTTACTTCAACTGGAAGTGAGATGGCATTTTTCTCCAGCCTGAGTTGCAAAATGAAACTGACATCTTCAACTACACTGGAATGACAATTTGGGATTGAAATGTTATCTTTCTTAGATTCTGCAACATGTTTAAAGATCATCATATTGTGTTGGAGTAGCAGTCTACTAGGTAATAAGAGGAAGGGACTGTTTTCTCATTGAGCAAATAGCAAAATTGGGATACAATCTAGGTAGTATACCTAAGATTCCTCAGCATGACACCAGAAAAGGCAGAGCAGGAAGAGAACTTGTGGATTCTCAAAAAAATACTATTCCAAATTCCAAGTGTCCTTAGACTCTATGGTATCTCAGCTCTTACTGCTCTTTATGACCATGCAGTTTTCTTTGCTCTTATTCTCAGATGTATGTTAAAGTTATTTTTAAAATGCCTCCTCTTCCCAATTGCATACTCATTTATCTCCCTCCAAACACGTAACTGAGCCCCACCGGATTCTTAGGGCTATGCCTGACACTCAAGACATTGGGCTGGGAGGTAAAAGGACCCTCCTGTTTTCCCTTTCTCTACTCTCTTACTCTTTATCTGGGAGTAAAAGAAACTGATAATTATTAATTATCTAGTACACAATGTATTTGATCTCATTTAGTATTTATAGCAAACATACTTATTATCTCCCCTCAGAAGGATTAAGTGACTTCTCCATTTTCTTATAGCTTGCATGATGCAGGGCTGGAGTATAAACCCCAAAAGTCTCATCATTTCCAAAATCTATATTTTGTTTCTGCTTCTTTTCTCCCAAGTTTGTCCCTGATGCTTATTTTAAAGGTATTTAGGCTATACTAGCTTACTTTGGATTGTTTATCCCTCTCCAAAAAGGGATCAATGTGTATCTTTATCCTTATTATAGACACTGAGGTTTTAAAGTTTTATTTCCCCTCTTTTTTTGAGTTTTGTTTTTTTCTCTTTTGGTTTTCCTAAGGATTAAGTTGGCTGAGTTAACATTCTTATTCCAGAGACTGGGAATAAAATAAAAGCCAAAGGTCTGCTTTATTTCTTCAAAAAAGCATACAAATCTTACAAAGCTAGTCATTGACTTGGCCTTTCCTTCCCAAAGACCTTAATTTAGAGTGGTTTGATTTCATTACTGGTGATTGGGAGAGTTTATTGCATAGAAACAAACTATAAAATCTTTTGGAGAAATATGAAAGCTGACATGACCCATGAATAAAATGGTTGAAAAGCATTCTAGAGAGGAAGAATCCATAAAAGATTATTTTTAGAAGAAAAAATAAGATTGTTGGAGATAATAATATGTCTTAAACTAGACAGGTTTTTTTAATGCCTTAGGTATCTTCTATAGGATGGCATTTACACATGAATTTTGATTATTCTTAATTTGACCATAACAGCAAAAATATATTTAGGTTAAAAGACAAAATAGACACACATAACTCTACCTACTGACAATATATACCTTCTCAATAAACACCTTGATGTATGCATTTCCAGTCATTTTCTCTGCATATATAACAACATAAATTGCATAATAACATAAATTTTACAATACATCTTTATATTATTTTTTTAATTTAAACACTTGTAACACAATGATTAAATAATTAAAGACCTTATAGTATGATATTGTATGCTGAACCATAGCTCACTTAATCTGTCCTTTAGGATTAGACAATGAGACTACATTTTATCAGTTTTAAATAAAAATACAATGAATGTCATATAAAAGCTTTTATGTAAGGGAGGGAAGAGATAACAACATGCTTAGAAGTGAAATTATTTATTAGATTAAAGGTATAAACATTTATTACAATTTTTGTTGGAGCAGCACTGCATTATAAGATTTTTTAAGGTTTTTGATGATGGTCCCAAAATTATTTTTCTGAAAATTGTAATAATATTCATAGAAGTGTATGACCATGTTCATTTCTCTAAAGTCACATGATAGAAATAAATGCCATTCCATTGCTTTAATAGGCATTTATTTGATTAGTCATATAATAATCATTTTTGCTGTGTATATTGGCTATATCCATATCTTATTTTGTAAGCTGATCATTTTATTTTCCCACTATTTTCTACATTCGTATTAGTTCTTCTCTTACTGAATTGTATAAACGTTATTTGAAATGTAGTAATACATTGTGTGCTGCAATGTTTTTCCAGTTTGCTTTCTTGCCTCATATTTTTTTCTTATGGGGTTTTGTTGAACAAACTGAAGTTTTACCTTTCATGGTGGTCAGATCTGTCAGCATTCCTTTTTTCTCAAATTTTGTAAATTTTTGATTAGAAATTTTTTTTTCCTAAAGAAATAAAAAACCTCTTCAACAAATAATGATGGGAAACTTGGACAGCCACATGCAAAATAATGAAACGATTTTATACATAAGTATAAAATTTGGGGAGCACAGCTTTATATTTCCATATGTCCACATGCTTCAATCCACTAAAACTCCAGGGTCAATATTCAACCCCCTTCTTTTCTCTATCCCCTTCCTTCTCTCCTCCACCCTCATTCTCTCTGATAATCAGTATATTTTTTGCAGAACCTAAGGATTATAAAATTATATAAAGAAATTTGTAGATTCAAAGCATACCTATAAAAGTCCCAATGACATTTTTTAAGGAAATAGAAGAAAAAATATAAAATGTGTTTTGAACCACAAAGAGCTCCACATAGCCAAAGCAGTCCTGAAAGAAAAGAAGAAAAACGGGGAATCACACTTCCTGACTTCAAACAATACACACCAGTAGTAATCAAAACAGTATGGTATTAGAACAAAAATAGAAACACAGACCAATGGTACAGAATAGAAAACACAGAAATAAACCCACACAAATATGGACAGTTAATCTTTGGCAAATGCACCAAGAGGATACAATAGGAAAAAAAAAAAAAAGCCTCTTAAACAAATAGTGATGGGAAACTTGAACAGCCACATGCAAAATAATAAAACAAGATCCTTACATAACTCCAGACACAAAAATTAAATCAGAAAGGATTAAAGACTAGGATCTAAGTCCTGAAACCATAAAGAACTTAAACCTCAGGGATACATTCCTGTGTCACAGAAACAGATATCAGGTGCAGAGATATATTGGGGAACACAACTTCAAGATAAGATAAATAAAGCACAAATAAACATAAGGGTCAATATCAAGCTAAAAAAATCTTGTTCATCCAAAGAAACTATCAGTATGTCTTGATTTCTTTTTTCTCTTTGGTTTCAAGCTAAGACCATTCTGAGGACTTTAAATCAATTTGAAAAAGTCTAACTTATGATATGTGAACTCTAGAAACTTATTCAGAATTTCCATGCTTCTGTCTATGATACTGGGTCTCAAGCTAGGCTTTGATGGAACACCATTTCCTGCCATTTTAGCTGAAGTGTTCTGCCACTAAATAATAACAGTCTTTCCAGTTTTTCAGGAAAATTAATTTAATGGAATATCTTTCATATATAAGGTTTTCCACCACTTTTTCTTAAATGTTTGGTGCTGCAACTTGTTGCCTATATTACCATCTAATAAAATCTGGTGTCATATTATATATTCTGCTATTTTCAATTTAATATGTCAATATTAAATGGTGTTGTGCAAAGATCACTATTACTTCCAGATGTTCTACTAACTGACAAGTTCAAGGATCTCTAGTGTGTGGTATGTTTGCTACAGTTAAAAACTAAAAGGAAGACAGTACTCACAATGCATAAATATTAGAAATCTGAAGTCTAAGAATTCTGTTATAACTACTAATCACTCCTTACCTTATTAAGATCCATGCCTTGATTAAAAATATCACTGACAAATGCACCCAATGAATCTGATTGTTTTGTTTTGGTGAAATTGTATTTTTCTGTGGGTGGCTGAAATAACTTTCCTAAAGGAAAGATACTGTTTTAAACCACAAAAGTATTTTTCTTGACATTAGAAGTATAAATGGGAAAAGGAAATTTATTCCTTGTTTTTTAATGCTTCCAGAGGCAGTCTTTATTGCTGTACTGCGTCTGTGAAGAACATATACAAAGGCACCTCTCAACTGGCACTCACAACTAGAAGCTTTGAAAATATGCACCTATAAAATGCATGTGTTTCCTGAACTGGTAGCTGCTTTATTCAACAGACCATTAAAAGCCCATTTAGAGGGCTTCTCACAAGCTCATGTGTACTACAGGTACTTAAAACTGGTGAACCCAGCACAGTAAGAAACAAAACAAAACAAAATGTTGAACCAACATCTACTAAAATTTACCGAGGGGGAAAAAAAAAAGCCTCTCCCCTCAAACCTAAATTTCCTCCAACACTAACACTCTTATAAAGAACAGGTAATGTGACAAAATTGCCCCACTTCCAATCCCCCAGCCAAAATGCAGCACCCCTCCTGCCCTCCAAGTATCAATCATCAGCCCAGGCAAGGCAAATGAACTTTTAATCAATAACAGCTACTGTTTCTTGTACCAGGACTGTTTATGATTTAAAAGGGGAAAAATTAAATCAATCCTGATGTGAATGTTTTCCCTCTTGAAGAGAAAAAGCAAAACCCTGTGTCAAAGAAGGGGGTGTAGTTTCGCATGTTTTAAAAGTACATTAAAATAAAACAAATTTGAAAGTGTTTTTACCCTCATTAGGCTATAGACAGAAAAGTAACTGCATTGGATACTATGGATTGATGAGTTATTTTAGAAAAATGGCTCCAATCTCTATCTTCACATCATTGCATTTCCTGTTTACATTTATACAGTGGTATAGATTAATAGAGCTAGAAGGGAATTTAGGGAACATCTGTCCAAAAATGGGTGCCTTGGGACTCCTGTTACTAGAGCTGTTCAGCCATAGACAAGAGGACAAATCAACTGGAAAGTTGTAGAGGGAACAACAGAAGTGTTTTAGAGGATGTTGGTGGGTGAAATGGATCATATGGGAGCCTAATATGTAGAACTTATGAAAATAGGTCTTCTCCTGCCAAAGATTCTCTCTTTCCCCTAGACATATCAAAAAGGCAACCATTGCTTGGGATCTCCATGGTTCTACTAAAAAGATTTGTAAACTCCAGTACCAGAGACCTTTAAGGCTCCTTGGGTGTTCTGGTTCTTTCTTCAGTGATGCTTTCATTCCTCTAGGCTATGTCCTGGCAGGTCTAAGTAAACATCATAAATGCTAATAATACTGGTGGTCAGGTCTTGCTGCATCTTGACTCTCCCTTTAGCCAGAGAGAAATTAAACTGGACTCTTTATGAAGTCTGCTGCATTATTTTGGCATGTTTGCATAAAACCAAAAATAACGTCCTTGAAGATTACTGAAACGAAATCATCTTTCACCTAATTGGGAAAGGCTACACATGCTTTTGCCCAGTTTTAAAGAGAAATGTGATGGGGGGGTGCAGGATGATGATGGGAGTGATTTCTTGACTGTTTTCCTTTACAGTTTGCTGAAATGGAACAAATCAATCCTGTCTTGCTTATTTATAAAACTTTAACACCAATGGGGTGGGGAGAACTAATGAGACCAGGCACAAGGAATGTGGAAATTTTCATTTCTAAATGGCTGGCACACAGACATGCATTAGTGTCTTGCAGTTTTCAAAGGGCGCTGGAGAAATGAGTTTTCTGCTTCTTACAATGTTTGGTAGAGAACAGGCAGTTACACATAATTATTCACTACTATAACTGGCAATCAGGAAAGGGTCCAGCCAAGAAACCCGTGTTTTTTAAGAACCAGGATACTATTCTCACATGTGACTATAGAAGAATACAATAATATCCATCATCTCTCAAAAAAGAGCAAACATGTTGTTAGTAACACAAGAGATGTGGCAGACATACAGGATCTATTTAATCTTCATACAACTTCTGTGAAGTCATTATGTTTCATGTGTTACAGATGAGGAAACTGAGTTTACAAGGGATGAAATGATTTATTCACAGGGGCATAGCTCATAATTGGAAAAGCCAGACTATGAATTCAGGTCTATGTCAAAAACCCAAGTTCTTTTCATTTTCCTCAGAAAAAATTTCTAAGAAATCTTTTTCTAGGAAGTAGAGGGAGAAGTTCAGTCTCTATTGAATACATTTTTTTAATTTAAATTTTATTTTTCTATTCCCCATACAATTACAACCCCCTTATTTTTCCCCAAGCTCTCCTTTCCCCGCCCCCCACCCCCCCATAGAGTGTCTCTTGTTCATAGTTATTTGTTGAATAGTTTATTAACTCAGTGTACAAATTAAGGGTTTGATATCTGTTGGCCACAATTGCCATACATCATCTGCTGAATTTTTCTCCTCTGCAACCTATTTATGAATAGCCGATGCCCTCAAAACTCCTTGAAGCCCTTACCATTATAATCTGTTAGTGTTCATGGTTAGAACACTGATGTCTGTGCTGAAGTTACCACCTCACAAGGTTTCCAAAGCAGGTGAGACTCATGATGGACCTGAAGGTAATGTCTTCTTTGTGATAAAACCATGATATATTTTCTACAAAAGAGAATTGTCCACTAATGGACTATAATGCATTTTGTCTCCCATACCTGAAAGCAAAACTGCTTGCATTGCCTCATGTCATTAAGTGTCACCAGAAAACTTTGTTGGTGGTTCCTCTTCCCACAGGGTTCAGACTTGTGGTTTTGTGTCTAGAACAAGAGATGTACTAGATTCTATACTTTTCCATGTTCCACTTTTGTCCTCTGTGACTGTAGATACTCAAACAGCTCTAACCCCTGCCTGTAGTCTTTATTACTTGGCTGAAAGTTTGTGTGCTGTTTGGGTAGTAATCACCAAGTGATGCTGATTTGGTTGAAGACTCTGAGTTTGTTTTCGTTGTTGTTGTTATATTCTAGTATACTTTATTATACACAGCTGTGTCTAGTGTAATACATTACATTCCATAAGGGTTATATCAGACCAGACATAATGCATTTCCTTCAGTCACTACTCTTTGTTTTTTGTTTGGGTTTTTTTGGAGACTCTGGGTTTAGAAGAAGAAAGCCATTTGACTCATAAGCTTCAGAACCTACAGAGAAAATGATCAATAAGCTCTTTAAAATAAAGAGCTTATATCTCCTTCCTTCAATACCTTCTGAGCCTTGAAAGGTAAACTCAAATGTGTATGTACTCAGACTTCTGTAATAATGTCAAATGATAAATTATTTGGAAATTCAATGATTGTCATGTTGGACTCTAGCAGAGGCATGGAATTTGCCATTATCATATGACATTACTTATCATATTGAGTACCTTGGACATGTAGGTATTTAGAGTCAAGGGGAAGGGCATTTGTCAAAGGGAAAGAGTAATGCCTGCTTTTTGTACCACCATTAGACCTGGCAAGGAAGGTCTTCCACCTTCAGTCTTATTTCTTATGGAGCCCTGTGCTTTGGAATGTCTTCCTTAATATTCTTAGTCCTTCCAGTGTCTGGGAACAGGTAGAACCCATAATGCCATCAAGATAACACAATTCATGCCCAGCCAAAAACCCATATGGAGCTCAATCAATCTAATATTCCACGTGTAGGTCAACCAGAGGCCCCAAGATGCTCTAGGCTTTCAACCTATACATTCATCCCAAGGCTCCAAGGGGCCAGTGTGTCAAGCTGATCACTCCCACTGGTTGGTGTGAAATTTCTTTTGCTGGACCATATGAGATAGGAGCTCCAGGATGGGGCTATCCTGCTGCTTTGGGGTGACTCAAATTGTTAGTACAGAGAGTGGCACCATAAAATGTATTTTATCTTCTCAAAGCTTAGAAAGGTCCTTCCTGTTTTCAGGAAGTAAGACATTCATAAAAATAGATTCCTCCTAGAGAGGATCTTAACCCAATGATTTATAGTCCATCACATTATTATTTTAAATTTCCTACAGATAGAAATCATGATTCTTACTCACTGGCCTTCTAGAAACGGGCACAGTGCTCAACATATCATAGACATAAAAAACTTAATTAATATTGAGATCTCTCCCATTTATCTATTCATTCCCTCAATTATTATTTCTTCTAGTATACTACTTCCTGCTTCCAGGACAGATATATTCCCAGAGTTTTGAAAGCACAGTGAACTGGAGATCAATAACATTATTAAAAGATATGTAGACAAGGGCTAATAAATAAGGAAAACAGTACCTGAGTCAGATCTTTTGTATGTTGTATGAATTGAGAGGTAAGTTACATCCGAGGGCTCTTGTACTAGAGACCCTTGGAAGAATGGATACCTTGATGAGAGGCTGACACAGTTATGTGATTCAAAAGATAGTAGTAACCCACGAAAATGACTTAACACTATCCTTTATTTTTTTTCAAAATAGTGATTCTTTTTTTTTTTAAAGATTTATTTATTTATTTATACAAGCACTGGGTACAGTCAGAGACATGGAAGGGTGAGAGAATTCACCAGAGCCAGAGTGGAAAGTAGAACAGGAAGAGTGATGAAGTACACTGCTGAGGGGAGCAGTGGGTGGCAGGAGAGGTCTGCGCGCCATGTGGGACCCTCACCCGGGTGCCGGGGATCGAACCGGTGGTGCAGAGGCTGTGGGCAGCTTCACAACCCAGCGCTCAACCGCTGCACTACCGGGGAAACCCAACACTACCCTTTAGATAATCAACATAACTCCACCATCAGAGCAGAAAGACTGAGTAAAATCCTAATAATTTCAGGACAGGCAGGATCTTAGGTCATAACTCAGAGTAGAAGCAATAGGTTTTACTCTATAAAATCTGTGTGCAGCCTCCAGAAGGCTAGGGCATTTACATAGAGTGGAGAACACATTACCTTCAAAGATCAGCTTCTCTTTCTGGAAAGATAACATCACAAATTGGAAAAGTCAAACAAAGGATTTGAGCAACATGTATTGCTCCTCCAATATGCGACCAAAAATACCATCAACAAAATCTGATTTGCAAATGGGGCATTTCTTGGAGAACAGGCTGGGACAAAGCTTTTTGGATACCAGAATATGGATATCCATAGACAAGTCTTGGGTTGTTTTTTTCCTGCGCCTCCTTGACCTGAAGACGGTGCTTGATGAGGCAGAGTCAAAAATCCAGACCCATGTAAATCAGCAATTTGCTCTTCTCCCTCTTGAAAAGATCATTTTCTCTTTCCATTCGCTTTCCCTCTCTGCAGAATATTACAGGCAATCTTGTTCTCACTCAGTTTTTGTTTAACAGTGAGAAGTTCTGGTCCATTAACTACTGATCTTTCTTCATTGCAGTAGTTTCTTTCTGCTCCATCACTTCCATTGTCTGCTTCAGCTTCTTCTGGCGATCTTTCTATTCAGTTAAACTGAGAAAGAGCTGACTACTTTATTTTTCACACACTCCCACTGTTCTGTCTTATCTGATCTCCCTGAACAAGCTTTCTCCATTTCTTTCTCTTAAGCTGACAGCTGAACATGAAGCTGACGCTTTCTAACCCCCATCTTCTCATTTTCTGGTTTTGTTCTTTCAGTTGAAGCAGCTCTGTCTCCAAAAAGTCCTCCTACTCTCTTACTTTCTCTTCCAAGTTTTTGTTGATGCCTGTTAGAGTTCATAGCTCCTATTGCTTCCTTTGGAGTTCAGCCTGCATGTCTGAGTTCTGCTTCTGGAGGGTAACTTAGTTGTCATTCATCTCCTGGTTTTCTCTGCAAAGATTCTTGTCCTGTTGCTCAGTCTCTTCTATCTCTACCTAGGTGCTAACAACCAAGATGTTTTCTGGACAGAACTATAAAGGGAAACTTGTTCCCCAGACCACATTGCCCTGATTCAAAACACAGAAATGGTAATACTCATCATAGTTGTGGTGCAGGTAATAAGTTTTGAACTTAGCTTCCTGCTATTTGGTGATTCACCATTTAGGTCAATGGGCAAAGTAATCCACATAAAGGTGTAATAGCCGAGGGCTGTCTTCCATCCCACTCTAAATATGCCAGTCCAATCCTTTTAAGGGACAATGAAATGGTAGGTGAGGGTGTAATGGCATGTGATGTTTCCTCCCAGGACATAGAACTTTTCTACACGTTAAAGATGATTTCAGAGAAATGAGATTGATCCTGCAAGGCGGGTAATGTGGGGTCTCTTCTGCTTTTTCTAAAGGTGTAGGGGGTGGGGGAGGTAGGGACAGCAGCTGGAGGCAAGACAACAGTAACAAGCTGTTTAAAAAGGAAGATTGTTGCCAATCTGGTTGATTCCTTAAGGACAAATATCTCCCTACACATTGGGCTCTTTTCAAATTTGCTGAGGATCAGAAAGATAAGACTTGTGAGGCTCCCAATATTCTATGGAAGAAAGCTCCTTTGTTAGTTTTGAAGCCTCAGTATCTAGGTGGGCTTGAGCACTGGCAATTTCTGGTCTAGTCAAAGGTTAATTTATTATCTAAAACTATTCCTCTTTGCTATCAGAAGTGTCCTACACATTGGCGTGCATTTAAATTATGTTTTATTCTACAACAAAATGTGTTCAGGACAGTTTGATTGTTTGATTGGTTCATTGGCTGGTTGGTTGATTGGTAAGAGGAAAATATCAATAATTTCTTGAAAGTATCCTAGTAATCAAACCATTAGATGACTGACTAATGCATGAGTAAAGTCAGTACTCTGTTGAAAGTCTTCTGGAGAAATAAAAAAAAAATCTTGTGGTAAGAGAAAGGCTGGGTGTTTCCTCTCTTTTCCTTAAAATTTTTCCTTGTTGTACTTCATTATTTTTCTTGGATCAGATCTCTTAGGAAAGATGTGTCTGGTTAAGTAATTGCTTACTTCTGCACACTCCACCAGGTTCAAGGGCAGAGCAATTCAATTGCACACTGTTTAACACTCTGCTCTAAAGAAGCATGGTTCCCAGAGTTATGTTCCTTTCTTCTGGTCTTTGCCACAAGGAGTTTTCCACACAAGAAACAGTCTCTGGATTCCTCTCTATCTGATCTCATTTGCTTCTTATTAAACCCAGAGCTCTTTTGAAAATACTATAATAAGTAACTTTGATCACTCCATGTTTTTCAAGGACTTCTCAGTTTCTTCCAAACACTCAGCTGACAGATTTCTGGGAGCAGCCAGTTCCACTTGGAGACACTTTAAGCTGATGATATCATTTGAACCCCCAGGCAAAAGGCTTTTGGGGGCACCCTTGTGAACATGGGTGATGGGGAGCCACAGTAGTCCTGTTCTTCATTTCCCTGGAAGTGAATCAGGGAAGGCAGGACTTTAAGATCTATGTTGTTATACTTTCATTGTTCTCTCCCAAACAGTGGAATTAACAAAAACATAAGCAATTTCAAGATGCTTATTTTCCCTCAATTCCTGCTCTTCCAAGGATGCTTCTTTCTCACTAGGACAGTCCTTCTTGACTTCTCTGCAGTTTTCTAGATACACACTGAGACTACAGGACCTCTGTTGACCTCTCTGTGGCTAAGAAATTCTCATCATGGGAAGTGGTAAATATGAGTGTGGGTATTGTGGGGAGGACTATAGTAAGACCAGATGAACTCCAGGGTCCCTTCCTGATTTTTGATCAATGTACTGTTATGAATAGTTCTTAAAGGGCAAGAATCTTAACCCTGAGAATATCAGAATGGTTTCAGCAGTTGTCAAAGAAAAGAAAAATATCTTTTTCATTGATTCATATATCCCTCCAAAGACCTTAAATGGATTCATATATATTAGAACAATCTGATCATTCCTAAAATAACCACATAAAAGAATAGACTATTGACTGAAGGGGATTCTAAAAGGTTACTCAGTACAGGGATTACTGTTAAATGCAACACTTTACACATAACTTTTGCACAAGAATCTCTTGGAACAATTTAGCTTTCTGAATATCATCTCTGAAACAAGAGGGTATTATCTGCTTAATTCCAAACAGACCAACAATGTCCAACAGCTCATAATGAAGAGACAAGAATGCCAGTTACTCATCTTCTTGTAATATAGTATAGAACTTGTGGAATTAGTTGGAAAATGAATGGATGTGAAATAAAAGCCATTTTTGTGTACTATGTCAAGATATTTCTGACAATGTTTTATATACAACTTGTGATTAATTTCTTTTGCTAATTTTTATCTTCTTGAGAGATAAAAGAAACTTTTACATAAACCTCATGGAGCAAGTGGTAAACGGCAGTTCTTTCTATCCTGAACATCCCCCAATCCTATTACCTTCCAAAGTTCTTTTTGCATATCTGTGAAGGCTTAGGAAATAAGCAAGAGGAGAGAATTCTTTTTTTTTTTTTTAAATAATGGAATTGCATATGTTGAAACTGCAGCTGGTGAAACGTGAGGCATTATTGCTACAAATAAATGAAGCCAAAGCTCAGAGGAAAATCTAACTATAAATTTCATAGTTCTGCATTTACTAGCCTTGTGACTTTAGACAAGTTATGTAAATTCTTTTAGACTCATTTCTCTACTTACAACTTGGGAATAATAATATGTTGTAGGGTTGTTGAGGATTAAGGGAGATAATATATACATAATGTGTTTAGTAGGTCTAAAAGCACTCCATGGTCTTATTTCTCTCCAACTCTAAGTCATGGAAATGTTGGAGAAATGTTCGTGGTAGACTAGAATTCTATTTCATTAGTGTGGTTAGAGCGTGCATGAAGCCCCAGGCACTGCAACAAACATTGTGAGGAAGAGAGGAAAGCTTAAAAAGTGAATAGAAACTGCTGCCACCTGTAAAAGAATAGTGAATAGTCCAGTCTGGTTCTTTGGTATATGCATGGAGTAGCAGACAGGGCCGGAATGTCTGAATTATGAGGCTAGCAAGGAGTTGGTACTAAAGTGGCAACATGCCATCTCTGAAGCAAAAATTGAGGGTAAAAGAACAGTCAGTTAACCCTCAGGCAACACTCTTACAGAATAAAATTGCAGGTTGGTAGTTACAATCATTTGCTTCAATTCCAGGTGTGGCCCAGATCATCTGCAACTTCCACCCTGAGTGCAAGCAGGGGCTTAGTAAACAGGAATGAAGGGCAAACGTTCTCTCTGTTAACTGAGCAGGAACAGGACAGCCCAGTGGGCAGAACAACAGGATTGGTTTCTTGCTCCTGAGTTATCCCCGCCTTAGGGGACTCATTGGTCAGGGATGTTCAGGAAGCTACTTCATCTCCACCTTTCAGTTTCTGAACCGATAAAGGTTAAGACCATTTGTGAGATCGAGCTGTAATTTTTCCCAACACATAGCAGAATTTAGGGGATTGCTATGTTGCTTTAAGTTTGGGTTTTAGAAACGAGATGATAAAACCACAAAATTATTTCCATTTTAATGTACAGTTGATTCTCATTATTCATAGATTCCATGTTGACAAATATGGTTACTCACTAAAATTTATTTGTAATTTCCAAATAAACATTCGTGGCGCTTTCACAGTCACGGTTATTCTCGGACACGTGCACAGAAAAACATTTGCGTAGCCTAAAGCATGAATTCCCAGTGAGGTCAGACCTCGGAGACCCTCCACCTTCTTGTTTCAACTCTCACACCGTAAATAACCATCCTTATATGGTCTACCGAATGCCACGTTTTTAACATTTTCTACATTTTGTTGGTGATTTCATCTGTTTAAAATGGCCCCCAGTGTAGTGCTGAAATGGTGTGCTCTGCACGACGAGGCTGCCGGCAACATCACAGAGAAAACATGCGTGTTAGATCTTTTGAGTTCAGCACGAGTTATAATGCTTCTGGCCATGAGTTTAATGTCCATAAATCAACAATGGGTCTTAACGAAGTTCTCCTTAAACAGACACGCATAAAACAAGGCAATGAGTTGATCAATTGATGAAAATGGTGCTTGGGGCTGCCAGGAATATCACCCTGTATTTCCCGGGAGAAGGTTCAGAATTTGCTAATTCAGCATTCCATTTACTTTACAGGCCATAACTACTACCAATAATGATAATCAGATGTCTTTATTATTGGTTAGCCTGATTTGTTTTATCAGGTTTTTCTCTAGTCAGGTATACCATAATTTGTCAAACAACATTAACTATTAAATGCTGTTGCAATCACTTTGTCAACAGATTTCAGTCTTCTGAGGAAAAAAAAATGAATTAACACTAGTACTCACTATGATACTCTGCTCCCTTCTGTATGTTATTGTATTTAATTCTGACAGAAAACAGTCCAGGTGGGTATTTTTATGTTCGTTTTATAAGTTAAGAAACTGAAACAAAGAGATTATGTAATTTTTCTAAGGTCACTAAGTATCAGAGCTAGACTTCCTATCTACCAATATCTTGTTCCAAGTATCATCCCCCTTTCAGTGCATCACATGCCATCCCCTTTGTTCATCTGTTTTCCATGTAACACTTGGAGATTCCAGACATTGTTTCTCTCTGTGTGATCCACAGACCATGTGTGTCAGAATCACCTGGAATATTTATTAGTGAGACAAATTTTTGGACTCCATCTCTGAACTGTGGTTCAGAATTTCGGTGGGTGAGATCCAGAATCTGCTCTGTTAACAAGTTTCCAAAGTGCTTTTGGTGCTCTCTGAAGTTCGAGAGACAATGATATACTTCAAAAGGAATGGAGTAATAGAGAATAACATAAAAATAGTGACGTTATAACAGGGTCTTAACCCTGGGTCTTAGCCAGGTGACTCAAGACAGCCAGTTTCAACTGTGTCTGCATGACTTCCTCTGGGATTTCCCCCCAAGTCTTGCATGGGGCTCTGCTAGTGCACATGATAGAGAAGAAAGTGCCAGGGAATTAACTACTCTTACTTCACTGCCCCACCCCCTCATCACACTCAGCTCTTAACTAATGATTGGTTGGAGGTGGTGTCTAAGTCCTCCAGCTTTCTGACTTCTTGGGTGGAAGATTCTGTGGCTTATGTTCTTCACACTGCTTTCTAGAGATTTCCCCACAAGATTCATAGGTCATCTTTTATTTATTGCTTTCTCTTTCTCATCATTTCCCCTATTTTTCTCCCAATGTTTCCTGTTTGTCCTTACATACTATTTATGTCTGAAACTTTTACCTCTATGTGTTAAGCTATCATGGTTTTCTCCCCATCACTTCACTGAAAGAGCTGTTAGGCTCTGAAACTAATTCACCTATCCACACAGATGCATGTTTAGAAAACACATGTCAAATACTGTGTGGAGGCTGCTTGCTGGCTGCTTCTTAGCCGATCAAACCCAGTTATCCCTCAAATTAAGTGAAGAATATAAGATTGTGCATTCTGTTGTGGGTTCAAATTTTACCTCTTCTATTTACTACTTTTGTGACAATGGCAAGGTTCTAATCATTCATGTCCTCATTTATAAAAATAATAACAAAATCTACCTCAAAGAATTGGTGATAGAATTAATCAAGAAAGTAAATGTGAGGAGGTTGACCCATAAAAGGTTGTCAATGAATGTGTGTTTTTGTTCCCTTCCTTCCTCAGTTCTTATTTTCTGGAAGTGTAGTAATCATTCCAGACATTAGTGATTCATTATCCTTTATCTGAACTTGATAGTTCTTACTGATAATTATGTTGACCATTCTTGTTTATCTCTATAAAAAATTACCAATACCTGAGAGTTAATGTCTAAGGCTTTTTGTTGTTTTATTTTTTAAAGATTTATTTATTTATTCATACAAGAACCAGGGTACAGACTAGATATGCGGGAGGGTGAAAGGATTCACCAGAGACAGAGCAGGAAACAGAACAGGCAGACTGATGAAATACACTACTGAGGGGAGCAGCGGGAGAGACAGGAGAGGTCTGCTGCCCCATGTGGGATCCTCGCCGGCTGGCCGGAATCAAACCGGCGCTGCAGAGGCAGAAGACAGCTTCACAGTGCTGCACTCAATTGCCTGCACCACCAGGGGAGGCCCTAATGTCTATGGTTAACTATACTGGATTGTAGATTTCTTGATTGCAACTTTATTTTAATTTATTTATATTCCTCTGGCATTATGCCTTATATAAGAGTATTTGATAAATATTTTTATTGATTTGTTAATACATTAGTGATTAGCAAGTTCAATCTTACGATCCATATTGGCATTATGCCTTATATGACGGTGTTTGATAAATATTTTTATTGATTTTTAATATATTAGTGATTAACAACCTCAAGCTTAATGATCCATGTTTGATCTTTCCACACTATTTCAAGATCATTCAGTTGACACCACTCCTTAGCTGTGCTAAACTTCTCTTGGCCTGGCATTGGGAAATAAAAATAAACACCTCATTCTTCCAAGAAAGGCTGGAATCACCAGAAATGTCAGAGTGCAAGGGGTGTAAGTTTTAGCAAGAGATGATTTTGTAAAACTTCTTACCTGACATGAAGGCCATAGAAGGATGAAGTCCTGGCTAGAATTTTTCCCCAAATTGATAGTTTTTTGGAAAAGGCAAGGAGTTGTGAAGACAGGGTGGTCTCCCTGCAAATAACATCTCTTGGTTCCTCCTTACTCACCCGACACTGCACTCTGATCCAGTAAATAATTGTTTACTTATTTTCCTGCTTTGACCCATCATGCTTAATCGCTACATTTTATTGCTAATACTTAGTACTAAGTCCTGGAAGGCATCCTTAAAGTTCCCTTTTATGTTGTTTTGTAACACATATGATACCTTCTTTTTCAGTCAAATTTCTTTCTGCTTCCTCCAATAAATTATTTTTGTAAAATAATTTCCATGACTGCTATTTCAATTTCAAGTGCTATTGTTTCCTTTTGCAAAGTCAGGTCCATTTGCAACTTTCCAATTTTATTTTATATTCTGTTATTTCTGGAGACACAACTAAACCACAGCCTTCTTTGAGTATATTGAGGCAATCAAGTATTTAAAGTATCACCAATAATAATTATTACCAGCATTATGAAAAGATCTCTTTGATCTTGCCTCCCTTTAGGCCTCCATTTAAAACTCAAGAGCCTTTTTAAAATGTTACCTCTTTTCCTCACATTCCTCTCTTTAAGTATTTTGTGCTTGAAAGTATTCCTACTGCCTGTACTTCAAGTTAAACTCGGAGAAAAGTTCATAGGTGATCTTTATTGTTAGTAGAAAATAGCTGATGGTCAACATTTACTCAGGGACATTCATTTCCCTTTAGCACTTGCAACGTGAAGTGAAATCACCGTTCAGTTTTTAGGATGACATTTGTTTCTGGCCCCAATCACATTCAGGATCTTCTTGTCACAGAGTCACTCTATGTGTTATATTTGTGGATTGTTAAGCAGCTAGACCTAGATAAGGTATATGGACTACTCAAGAGTTCCCCTAAATTGTACATGAGCCACTCAGAGGTAACAAACTATATCATCTTGCTGAGATATCCAAGGCAGTTTTGAAGGGGATGGAAGGATCCATCCATAGTTTTGGCACCCAGCACAACCACAGAAATTGAGTAATATGAATAGTACAGCTCTGAAGGAGATGGGCCTGGTTTCAATATCACACTCTGGTCTTACAGTCCAGCAAAGTGCAATAAGTTGAGGCTCAGGAAAATGAAGTACAATCTGGGAAACATATGAAGAATGATCAGGGAGTGATTTATAATACTCTTCTTGGCAATGAGAAAAGTGTTGGGTGAAGAGCAATATAGAGGGAATCTATCTTGTCCTATTGTGGTCTGTAATTGTGTTTTTCCTTGCAACTTTTTGATATCAAACCCAGGTGTTAAGTATAATGATGACCTCTATGTTCACTTAGTAAAGCTCCAGAACTTCCCTCATTCATTGGGTTCTAGAAGCTGTCAAGGCCAAAGAGTTTTTCCTAAATTAAACTTGTATTACTTTGGTGTTCTATAATTGCAAAGGCCTTTTACCCCCATCCAACTGTTTAAGGTATTGTTCAACCACATTGTCTTAGAAGTTCTTCTCCATTAACTGACTAATGACTCATATTTACCTAATAAATAAAATTCCAAAGATGAGATGGACATTCCCTAAATGATAAAATCCACTTCTGTGGTCACTAGAAGAAAGATTCCTACATGAAACTTTACTTTCTACCTCAATTGCTGGGAAGAATCAGGGTATTTTTAATCAATGATGGAATGAGTTTACAAAAACAAAGTCCTTCTTTCCTTTTAAGTAATAACTTAGAAAAGTAGCATGACATTTAACTACTATGCTTGTTAAAAAAGATAAAATGTATTGCTCTTAGGGAAAACATGTAAATAAGGTTTAAAAACTATCATTTTATAGACTTCCTGGTGGTTAACTCATTGTGTTATATTTGTTTTCTAACTTAGTGCATTTTCTCAAATAACTTGATATAGTGATTGAATCCAAAAGGAAAAAGAAGGGACACAATTCCCCAAGAGAGCTTTTGGTTCTTTGTAGAAATACTGCTTACAACTTGCAGAGGTTATGATGGATACAGCAATAGACATTGATTCCTGGTTGCTTCCTGAAAGTCTCTGCTTTCCCACTGTGTTCTTGCCTGAGATGCCTTCCAACAGTCACATCCCACCATCACAGAATAGTTTCCATCCCAATCTCGGTGATCAATTGATCAACATTGTTTTGAACGCTACAAGGTGGTTCCATTCACTTTATTTTTTTTTTTTTATAAATTTTACTGTTATATTCCCCATACAATTGCAGCCCCCCCATTCTGACCCTAATCCCTCCCCTCCCACCCCCGCCCCCCTAAAAGTGTCTCTGGTTCATAGTTTTTTGTTGATTTTGATTTTCACTTTCTTATAGTTATTCATTTTCCTGGTCCCTTATTTAAGTTTTCTAGATTCCTGCTATGAGTGAGACCATCCGGTATTTTTCTTTTTCTTTGTGGCTCATTTCGCTGAGCATGATCCCTTCCAGTGCCATCCATGTTGCTGCAAATTGCATGTGTTTATCTTTTTTGAATGCTGAGTAATATTCCATGGTATATATGTACCACATCTTCTTGATCCAGTCATCTATTTTTGGGCATTTGGGTTGTTTCCAAAGCTTAGCTATTCACTTTAAAAGAGATGTGTGAGAAAATGTTCTGGATGAATTAGATTCTATTATAAGGAGACAATAGTAAAAAGGGAGGTCAAGAGAGAGGCTGTCACTCATCTGTCTCAAATTGTTCATTTGAAAACTAAATAAATTTGGCAAAATGTTAGACATAAGGCAAATTTTCAACAGATATTGGAAATATTGATTTCTTTACCTTTTTACCCAGAGCTTTGGAGTCTTATTCAAAGATGACAATGACACATGATATTCAGTGTGGATATTTAAAACAAATTTTACATAAGAACAATAATAGTGCCTCCCCGGTGGCACAGTGGTCGAGCGCCGGGTTGCGAAGCTGCCTACAGCCTCTGCAGGAACAGTTCGATCCCCGGCCACTGGGCGAGGGTCCCACATGGCGCGCAGACCTCTCCTGCCACCCGCTGCTCCCCTCAGCAGTGTATTTTGTCAGTCTGCCTGTTCTGCTCTCTGCTCTGACTCTGGTGAATTCTCTCACCCTCCCGCGCTTCTGACTGTACTCAGTGCTTGTATAACTAACTAAATAAATAAATCTTTAAAAAAAAAAAGAACAATAATATTTACATGGGTAGGAATTTTAAAATAGCTTTTTGTCTTATAAAAGTAGTACATGTACAGTGTATAGAATTTTGAAAATAAAGGAAAACATGAAAAGAAACATAAAAATCACCAGAGATACTATAGTTGTTATATTGTTGATAGGGTTTTTGCTGTGCTTTATCTTTTTTATAAAATTGAGATAAGAGTGTTCAACTCCCTGGTTTTTGTACTTACTAATATATCATAAGTATAGTTGGGTCATTTAATATTTTTTCTTATTTTTAACAATTGTATAGTGAATATATCATTTTTTGAATATGTCATTCATTTTGTGAATGTATCATTCTGATACATAGATATTTGTGAATATGACTCATTTGTTGTATCTCCCATTTTTAATTATGTATTTCCCAGCTTTTCTCAATTATAAATAATAATCTGATAAAATCTATTGTTCATGAATCATTTTTGATTATTTACTTAGGATAAATTCCTAAAAGAGGTGTGTTTGTAGCTGAAGAGCAGGCAAATTTTGAGAAGTCAATATAAGTAGGCCAAGTTATATGCACATGTGTGTAAATGCCTGATTGTGATAGATTTCAAAAAATGTTGTACTAATTCTTTCCGACCTACAGTGCATGCAATAAGAAATTCTTGTTTTCCAAGAAGAGAACATTTCAAATAAACAATAACTAGTGAGAATTCAACCCTCGGAATAAAAAATTTGTAAGGCAAATAGGTTTTCTATGCCTACCACATATTTGAATGACTGTAGAAAATGCTGAAGGGAGGGAAGCTAAATAGACATCTTCTACACATATCAAATTTTGGACAAATTCTTGAGAGGAAAAAATAAACAGTGTGTTGGAGGGTTTGTGCTTTAAGAAAGCTGGTAAGATGTAATGGCACAAGAAATGATATGTGATCCTATGCATGCCATCACGTAGCTCCTTCCCTCCCTTCTACCCACAGAAAATGACAGCACTTGGACTGCTTACAACTCTGGATATATGAGAGTGATGTTCCCCACATGGCCGAAGGGAAATGGCTCCGACATGTGCATTCCTGAGGCCAGCTGAATGGCTTGGTCTTGTGAATTCCTGTAAGTTTAAATCAAGGTAGCCACAGGGGTGGTGGTGCAGAAGGTTGATTTGGAATTGCTTATCTCCAAGTTTAGTATGCACAAATAGTTTCGTAAAAAATTGGTTTCCAGGCACATTGGCCATGTTATGTGGGTTTTGTCATATCATCTTTCTTCAAATAATATTTCTGCAGATTATTGAAAAGATACATGTTGCTGTATTTTTTTAAAACAAAAAAGAATACAGGCAAAAGAAAATATAAAAATCTCCCACATGCTCATGGCATAGATAGAGGGTTTACCATTGTTTCCTTTACAGTGTATTTACTTCCAACTTTTTTTTAATGTCCGTATGTTTCTTTTACATAATGAAAGCCATATTGTATATGCAGTTTTACATCTTATTTTTCCACTAAGATACAATATTGTGAACATTTTGTGTCATAAAACATTCTTCAGAAACTTGTCATTTAAGGGTATCTAATATTTCATTGAATCAATATGTGCTAAAGCACTAAAAATGCTCTCATTGTTGAATATTCAATTTACTTCCATTATTTTACTACTCTGAGTAACACAATGATGAACATCATCTGAAGAACTAGTTGCTACATTTCTGATTATTTTTCCAAGGTATGTTTTTCTAGAAAACAAAATTGTTATTTTTGAGAAAAGGAAATTGAGGACTAAAACTGGACCAAAATGCTTATTTTCTTTCATTTCCCTTATGACTGTAAGTTCTAGGGCCATCATTTCTTTATGGATTCTATTTTTTGTTTGTTTGGTTGTTTTAAAATAATGGGCAAGTTTTATTGACCACTGAGCTTCTAGGAGATTGTTTCTACTCAGCTCTCCACCCTGACTGGTCTTTATCTCAAGCCCCCACACTCATTCCCCAGACATAAAATTTTCCCCAAGGACCGGGACCCCATTCAAGGTGACTACCTTCATGTTTCCCCGCTGCATCCTATTTGCATGTTGAGGTCACTTCCAGGAATGCAGGATCTTCTTCAGATCTCAGATTTGGTTCCAGCTTGGTTCACCTGCTGGGAATGGAAAGCCGAAGGAAGGTGTGATGCCTCAGGGCCTCTGTGCTGCACTACTTTATAACCCTGACCAGTGTGGGACTCACACCTGCATCACATTTACATCCAAGTTGAAAAGAAAAGCATCCTAAACCATGTCCAGAGAGCCAGTGATGAGAAAAACCATGAAATTGTTTGAAATTTATGAATTATTACTGTGGAAATGAAACCAAAGGGAAGCGGAGCTACCGTGCACCCAAAGCCCACAGGAATCTCGGTGAGTCACTCTGATGTGAACTGGATGCGTCATTTTCAGACACAGGTTGTTTCACTTGTGTGACCTTATAAAGGCAGTTTTACCTTCTTGGGCTTCCTTCTGCCCAAAGGAAAATAGAAATTAATTTTCCCACCTAAGTGAAACTAGTCAGAAGGAAAATGACAAATGCTGGATGGAGTCACTTATATGTAGAATAAAAAAACAAAACAAAACAAAGGGTCAGATAAAGCAGAACCAAAATCTAACCCTTGGAAGCTGACTATGGATTGGGGGCATCAAAGGTGAGGGAGGGAAATGGGAAGGGGTGAGAACAAAGGGGGTGGGAGTACAGGCTCCATGGTGGTGGACTGTGGGTTCTTTGGTGGTGGAATACTGGCACAACAGCACCTTATGGGGGTCCTACACTCCAATAATGCAAACATTGATGTAAACCAATATTTACACAATAAATTTTTTTTAATAAATTAATATATCCCTTGCCCCTGCTATTACAATGTAATCTATGAAAACATAAAAATTCATACCCACTGCTCTCTATTCCTTAGAGGAAAGGAGTTAACAGATGGCCATTAAGCCTAAAACTAGAACTCAGATAAATCTGGTGCTACATTTGGTGCTATTGCCTCAATACATGACGATAATATATTGTTGGCATAGAAGCTCCTTGATGACATGAGGCATGTCTAGAAAGTACCATCTCCTTCAAGATGTATCCAGCTAGGGTACATCAAACACCCCCTGCTGCTCAGATAATTGGCTTTACTTCCACATTCTTCTGTTTCCTCTTCTGCTTTAGTTCCCCTGCCAGAGTTAGACAACATTATCTCATTATTATTCTATTAGGATTAGGGTCACTAGCACCAATTATTCATTCCCAATAAAGGTAAAAATCTTTGTCTTCACATTGAAGCTTCTGTCAGAATAACAAGCATTTTCTAAGGTCTTGGAGTGTTCAGTGAACTGAGCTGAGCACTTTACAAACATATATAACATCGAACCCACACAGACACCCTTTGAAAAAAGCACATTCCATTTCTAGTTTTACGATGAAAACATTGAGACGGAAGGGATAAGAAATATGCTAAAGCTGAGACTACACCAACCTTATAGAACTTTAGAATCTGAGCCTTTTAGCAGGCTTTGATGACTGCTTCCTAAAAGATCCTATTTCAGTAGGCAGCTTTTTTACTACCCAACTCACCTAAGAATTAAAAACTTAGAAACTTTTAATGAAAAACGTGTTCAATTCTAGGTTATTATCTTCCTTTCCTGTTAGGGAAATTAAACTAACTTGAGCCTTGTTGGGTTGGACAGCTTTTGTTTTGGCTTGTAAAAGGTTGCACATTTGGTATGGAAATTACCCAGGGAGTGACTCTTACTTACCCCGGCCATGCCGGCCATGCTGGAGTCAGGGGTTTGGAACTGTAACCTTTCGTTTCATGATTCAGAACTGGTCTTTCTCTCTGTGGATTTATTTAAAAATTCATTCACTAGAAAAGTATTCTTTTACATTCCTCAGACTGAAAGCAAGAACTCTGCCAGGTGAATTTAATTTATTACTCTGCTGACCACATCACTGCTATGCCTTCTCTCCCTTTTACTTTTAATGGGGTAGAAGTTCCACTAAAATGTTGCTGTGACAAATCTTTCCAAATAAATAATCTTTCATCGAGCGGTGCTTTAAGAAATGTCTTTAAGGAAGAAACTAGTTGGTATCAAAGTGAATCCAAAATATCTATGTATGTGATTCATGTGACTCAAGATTTTTTTCTTTGCTAAAATATTGAAACCAAAAAGATTTACATTTCAATCAAACATTTTTGAAGTATTTTTGGAAGTTTTATGTTGTTTATTTTCTTACAAATTCTATCAGTATAATGCATCTCAATAGAGCTTTGAAATGACACTTCAACATATATGCCCAGAGTTTGCATAAGTCCATGTTGCTGACGAATCAGTTGGGGAGTCACAAGTCTCAAGAAATTTTCAGTCTGATGAGGACCTGTGCCTAAGTAGAAAACAACTCCACATACCCAAGGAAATTAGCCAAAGGAACATTTCAAGTTGTATGTTGAAGAGCAAGACCAGGGTCTTAAACCTAAAACTTTTAGCACTACTGGTATCTTTTCTTTCTATTGCTTTTTTAAAAAATGCACTATACTTAAACAAATTGTTTGAATCATCTGTCCACCTGGTTATTTCATTCATATATTTGGTGACCATAATACAGTAGTCCTCAAAAGTCGGTGTCCTTAGGACTTACGGGAGGGAGATGTTAACCCCAAAATCCCAGGCGACTGCCAGAGATCATCATCCATTTGGTTTGGGGAGATGCCCAGGTATCTGCCTATTAGCAAATCTGCAGGGTGAGCTGATGCAGGCAATCATTTGGATGTACTTTGAGAAGTAATTTTGTTACTTACAAGGCATAGGATAAGATGGCAAACAGTTACAGACTGTTTTGTTCCTCAGAAAACTTCAAGCTAAATATCAATATACATTTTCATATTGATGATAAATAATAATAATATTTAGGTCAGGTATTATATATACTGCATTTTAGTTATCAGTTCATTGACTCTTTACATTTTACTGTTCTAAGAAGTTTCCCATTTTACTGTTCTAAGAAGGTTTTTCAAGATTAAGTAACATGTCCAAGGGCAGGAGTCCAAGCCTTGGCTTTGCCACAGCCCAGCCCTTATTGTTGTCCTGTACTATTGAGTCACAGGGCAAGAGGAGAGCTTCTAGGGTCAGAATAGAATATAAAAAGCCTCTGAGGAATAAGGAAGGCTCCAGAGATAAGGGCAACAAATTCCAAAAGGGATTAATAGAACACCCCAGGTGTAGGGGCAACAGGACATTCTGGAACAAGGACGATAAAGAAAAATAACTCTAAGTAAGGGCTGGGACATAAGACTTAATTCTGGGCACGGAGACATTAAGGCAGAGTGAGTGACACCACTCATATCTTACCAAACACAAAGAGACTGATGGAGCTTTAGACTAAATAGGGAAAGAAGGTATATATTCCCTGAGGCACGACTCCACAGTGGCTTCCTTGCCCCTCCCTGGCCTGGTTGCATGGGCCTGGAGTCCCACTTTATTTCTGTTCCCTTTTTCCTTCATAAACATTCTTTCTCTAAACAAATTTGCCTCTTTTTGCTTACTTGCCTGGTCATCAGTGAAGTTCCTGCTGCGGCTTCATGAGACACCAACCCATGGTGGTCTAGTGGCTGGGACTCAGTGCTGCCACCACAGCCTGGGATCCATTCCTGGCTGGGAGACTAGACCTGAAGACCTGAATTTATGGTATCACTATCTCATTTCTTCTACATAAATAACAGTATAAGGCAGTACATGGTAAATGTTGTGAACATGACACACCCAAGCTGGTTTAATGAGTACAATGGAAAAGAAACTTATGAGTGCCTACTGAATGTCATAACCCATTTTTACCATTCAGTGAGATATAAATTATCCTTGCAGTGTATCTTCAATTTGCTCATATATAAAGGAGGGATAGTAAAACACCTTGTCCCAGAGAGTTCTTAAGAATAATCCATAAAATACATAATGCAAATTACCTAAGATAGTGCTTGGTAGTGAGCACTTACTGAACGTTAGTGAATATTTTCACTCTCAACATTTATTATTGAGAAATCTTAGGCCCACGGAAGTTAGGGAATTTGGTCAAGGTTAACCACTACACTATCTGGAATTCAAACTCTTATCTGTCTGGCTCCTTTTTACATATTTTCAACCACGCAGCTCAGGCTGGGGAGAGCGCCCTTTTTAAATTATTATTTATTTACTCTTAAGATTTATTTCTTCTTTATGCATACAAGATCTGGGGTATAGGCCAGAGGTGCAGGGAGGGTGAGAGTGCCCTTTTAGTGCTGATAACCTGGAAAAGCTCCATGGATGAGCCTGCCCTGAAGCCAGGCTTGCAGGATGGGTAAGTTTTCAAGGGCAGCAATGATGGGCAGGCACTCCAGTTTTTGCCTGGGCTATTTAACCTCACTGAAATTATGTCTATAATTGAACCAAACCCAAATCTCTCAAGACTTCAGCCTTCAGAACTTCTGCCAAAACAAATTTCAGGCAGGTTCAAGAAAAATGTCCCTGGATTCCTTCAAGATACTCACGTGAAATGTACAGAGAAAGCTTGTATATTTAAAGTAGAAATGAAGATTGAACCACAAGATTGCTGCAGCAGAGGGAACACAGTGTCCTAAAGAGGCAGGCCACAGACATCCTCATGAGCTTGGAGTGTTAACATGAGCCTGCAGAGGCCACAGCCCAGTGGCCATGGCCTTGCTCCATGGGGCGGAGTAGTGGAATTTCTGCTGCAATAAGCTTTTCTAGAGGAAACTCATAGGCTAAAAATGTAGCTCCCGAGCCCTTGGAGTTACACCCACAGAGTTTAAATCTCTTATCAACAAATTATTCAATCCATGCCAACCACTACAGAAGAGTGTCAGAGCCCACAGAAACCTAAATTTCTCCACCAGTGAAATCAGCAACCCAGTAATTAGAAAGAACATCCCCAAACTCATGTGGATAGAAGCAGAGGCAGGGGCAGGGCTGGGCACAACTCTATCAGCCCCAGAGTTTCTCCACAGAGGGCTGGCTGACAAGCTAGGTTTATTCCTAACTGGCTTCCTGCTGCCTTCCCTGCGCCCTTCAGTCTTGTCTCTGCTCAATGAGACAAGAGAAGAGAAGTGAAGGGATTTTAGAATATTCCCTTTACTGGCCATATAGAAAACTCATTTACATTCTCTCTCTCTCTGTGGGAAAAAAGATTTTATTTTTCCATGAGCTTGATAGCCCTTTAATTTAATCAGTGCATTCATTTGTGGATTCATTCAACAAATATTTAGAAGCCACTGCAAAGCCAAGTACTGTGCTGGCCCATGGAGAGACAGTGGTGAAAAAGTAGCTAGATCTCTGCCTACCCTAAGCTTACATTTTGAGGGCTGGGGAGGAGCAATGAATAAATAAGATGCATTTGTTACAAATATGGTTCACTGAAAACAAGTTCTAAGGAGGAAGAAACTGGTCTTTGATGGGAGGGGGGCATGGGATTTGGGACACAGTAGCCAGTGAAGGTCTCACTGAGCGATGACACTTGGGAAGTTGCCACCATGACGGCACTTAGCAGAAGAGTATTCCAGAAAGAGAGCAGCAGAACCAGGGCTGAGGTGGAGTGTGCCTGGTACTTTAGAGGAAGAAGGGGACAAAGTGGAGGCACTAAGAGGGAGATGGTTGCTTTTCTTTCTTTTTTTTTTTTAAAGAAAAAAAAATTTATAAAGATTTATTTTTTTATTTATTTATACAAGCACTGGGTACAGTCAGAAGCGCGGGAGGGTGAGAGAATTCACCAGAGCCAGAGCGGGGAACAGAACAGGCAGACTGACGAAATACACTGCTGAGGGGAGCAGCGGGTGGCAGGAGAGGTCTGCGCGCCATGTGGGACCCTCGCCCGGCAGCCGGGGATTGACCCGATGCTGCAGAGGCTGCAGGCAGCTTCGCAACCCAGCGCTCAACCGCTGCGCCACCGGGGAGGCCCGAAATGGTTGCTTTTCTCTGAGTGAGAAGGTATGGCATTGGCGAGTTTTGAGCAGAACACCTTGATGTGCCTTAAGTTTCAACAGGGTCACTTTGGTTGTTGTGCAGAGACAAGAATGAAGGGTGCAGGAAAAAGGCAGCAGGAAGCCAGTTAGGAATAAACCTATCTACTTGGTATTTGCTGTTCTCTTTTGAGGTCCTCTGAATGCTGATGATTGTGCTATAACCTCTCTTGCCTGAGCTCTGTAAGTATTTCTCCCTCAGGACCAGGTGCATGAAACAAACCCCAGGTTTTTGGGTTTTGTTTATTTGTTTGTGTGCTTGTTTGCTTGTTTTGCCACTGCTCCACATCCTGGCTAATTTTGAACAATGACAGCTGTGACAGAGAACCTCAGGTAAAGCTCAGTTGACATACTGGCAAATACTTCATACTGGGTCTCTCATCACCCACTCCAGCTCCCTACTCATGTGTCTTTCTGTGCTTCAGAAGCTGGACAAATGGAAAATAGAAAGATATTTTCCAGACCTCCTGTCGTTATGGTTTCCAAGGTGATAAGAGTCTGCCAAGCAGATATACCACTGAAAGAGGTGGAAAGGAGCAAGTGGAGAAGGTGGGCAAGTAGAGAAAGATACACTCTTCTGGAAAACCTGGTGGTGGAGCCTAAAGGTTCTTTGGGGTGAGTTTTATTTTATTGTCACATGCCAAGTACTGGGCAGTAATGGAACAGCAAAGGAGTGTGCCCCCAAAATATCATTTCTCCTAGATTCATTGTCCTTGGCTAGTACTCCTAAGCTTAGTTCTTTATCACAATAGAAAGTCTGTAATCTTTCTTGTAAGAAAACCTTTCTGATTAAGTCTCAGACAGCTACAGAAGATCCCACAATACAGTGTTTATTTTAGGTTTCAGGAAAGAGGGGGAAGTCAAAGTGATTTTATCAGTTTTCTAACCTCCTTCTAAGGAAATTTCCTGTAAGTCCCTCACTTATACCTCCTTTATCATTAAAACATAGTTACATGGAACATTCTGTGTTCCAAAGGAGGCTGAAAGATGTGGAGGTTTAGATGGGCACATTTCCATCTCCATAATAAAGGATTTCTGTTAGTGAAGAAGAGGAAAATAGATACTCGGTAGTCAGATTTTAAGTCCCTGCCACAAATAGTTTGACTTCTTTTAGATTTCTTTTAATGATTTTTTTAGACTGATTTTCAGAAAAGTTTACACTTTGTTTATCACAAAATACAAAAAATATAACATGGGGAAATATTAAATGGACTTTTCCAAATGTTTAATTATAGTGATAAAATTATCCCTTTGTATCAAAAAATCTCAACAAATACTTAAGTGCCTAAATTATGCCAGACTCTGTTCTAGAGACTGAGAAGAAGGCATGAGATAAAATATGCAAAGATCCTTGCTCTCAAGAGAATCTGGTTTCAAAAAGTGTAATAATAAATGACTGTGATTTTTCATAAAGCATTCTTAGAGTTGGTCAATTTAGTATTGGTGAATGTTGACATAGGTTGCTTGAATAGGAAGTCCAGAGTACAGGCACTGAGAATTTGTGACAATAAAGTTATGTTGCCAACATATGCTAGCATATATATAGGAGGATGTTTATCTTGTTGTTCTCCAAGGTGTGTATGTATTTAGGTACAGGGGCTGGGAGAGTCATGGTGAAACTGTCTCAACTAAGAAAGTGATCTAGTTAATACGGTACAAGAAGATGATGTTGTGGGGAGAGGTGGGTATATGTAGAGGAAGGTGGCAGCATGTCTGAATAATAATAATTTTTATTCCTTGACTATAAGCATCACTCTGGCAGCAGTCTGGAGGATGAGTAGAGCATGATTAATAAAGAGAATTTAGAAAGTTGACAACAGTGGTGAAAAGAAGACAAAAATAAGAGATAGTCCATGAGAAAATAGCAGGAATTACTGAAAGATAATGTAGAAAAAAGATTCTGAAATTCCAACATGGGTGACTGAGTGTGTGGTGGGATTGTTAGGGGGAAATGATGTCCTGAGTTAATCCCATACAGGCTTTGTGGACCCCACCCCCACTCCAGACTAAAGCCATCAAGACATTGGGAAAGACAAATCCCATCACCACCAAAGGGAGGGTGGCTGGGACCTGAGGGTGGAGTTGGGTAGCCAGTTTGGATATAAAAACCAAACACGTGGACCTTGGGCTCTCTGGCTCGCGATTGCTCGCCTCCTGGCTTCACCGCTCCTGGCTGGCGGCCAACTCTGAGAGCGCCATTTTGGGATTCCTGATCGGCGGATTGGGTAGGACTCATTTAAAACTTTGTCTCCCACTTTTCTCCCAGAGCTGTACATTTCCTCATTTCCCCTTCCCTTGTAAATAAACCTTTTTTATTAACCTTTCACGTGTGCCTGCAGTAGAGCATTAATAAGTCCTTTTAAGTGCGCGGGTGAGGACCCACAGTCAGGCACCCCGTTTTGTATCGGGGTTGCTCTACAACAGGATCATTCACTGACAAAAAGCGTATAGACAAGAGAATATATTTGCAAGGGGAAATGAGGAACCTTTGGACACCCAGCTAACCATGTCCCCTTAAACCTCCATGGTCTGGTCCAATCTTTGGCACCAATGATTTTCCAATGCAAGAAACCTACTGGACCCCGTATCTCTATTGGCACAACATGGGGAATAAAATCACTTGTCACCACATCCTCTTCTTGCAATGGGGCCATTATTTATCAGCTTTGAAACCTCATAGCTAAAGTCCAAGAAGAACCATATTTGCTCAGTGCCTTTTAAGACTGCTTGACACATGAAGCCACAGTCCAAAATTGGGCTTATAATCTCATTTTTCCTCTGCTCTAGTTAGAAACCAGGAACTGGTAGAGTGGAAGAGCCATGAAGGCTGTTCCATCACCTCAGTGGACAAGACCAAGCTGGGCCCTCAGAGCTTGGTGTGACCACCGGGACCACTGAAATTCAGAGGTAAGAATGGTGCCCTGCAGGCAAGCTTGTCTGTGAGATTAACACAGAGAAATTGCAACAGGAACAACTTATGTGAGGAATAAACTGGTAGTACACATCCTCCATTAAAACACAAAATAAAAAAAGTGGGAGAGATTCAGAAATTAAGTACACACTAGAAAATTCTGTTTCACTTGCAGCCCATTTATTTTCAGACCCACCGTATTCATTCAGACCTAGAATTTGCTGAGTTTGACTCTGCAACTTAACTTCTTCATGGAGACTCAAGTCCAGGCTGAGACCTTTCTAGCACTCAGTGATAACTGTGCCATTCTTTCTGTAGCCCCTCTCTGACTCTATCCCTCAGCCCCCAGGACATTTGATTATGTCAAGCTTAGTCCAGCCTCCTTTTCCTGCCCCCTACACTGAGGTAACAGCTTTTAGTGTCTTTAGAAATATCAGTGTGCTATCTGACATAGTAAGCCAGATCTGGGCTGGATTCTCACTTCCATTTCTTGGGAAGCTCCAAATTAACTTAATCCTTCTGAGCCTTCAGTTTCCTCCCATGGAATATGGTACTTACCCCAGAGCATTGTTGTAGGATTAAATAACATAACATGATGCATATGAAAGTCACAGCACAACACATGGTATTCTAAAAGTGGTAGAGCTGTTTGTAAATGGCAGAGAGGGTGTGAGCTAGACAAATAGACCAAGTACATGTTTAATATAGTCAGTGCATCCAGGCCACCCTATACAAATTTCCGACAATAAATAACTGAGTCTTAATGAAAAACTTTTAATTAGAGTCAATTTTCCAAACAAAGCAATGATTTTGACCACCTATTATCTTTCTGTGAGGGGAGAAACAATATATAATTATGTTCACAGCAATTCCCATAATTATTTGAAAATACATATACTCATGTTTTCATCAGGCAAATCAATTTACTCATTCCAGGGTCTCTTGTCCAGCAGTAATAATTAAAGCCTAGTAAGAGCCACTGACCATTGCTTCTATCTTTCCAGAACCTTTCCTGCTCCCTGAAAGTTATACCTGTAAAAACTTTAGGACCTAACATGGGAGATTCAGTTACCTCTTTTATTATTCACTTTTCTTATGTTCCCATGTTATTATCCTAGAGGAATTTTAACCACCCAAACACCATCTAAAACCATGTAAATGTAATTTGCAAGAAAACTCCTGACAGGTCCCGTTGGGCCTATTTGATATAAGCTTAGTAACATGATGTATTTTAAGTGAGTATTTTTCTGGCTAAAATTTCACATTTGCTCCATGTTTATGTGAGAATGTGTTTGTTCTCTCCTGGGGGCCGGCTTCTATCTTCCATATTTCCTCTGGGTACAGCTCTATAATGGACCGGTGGTTTTGATGACTTCCTGAAGTTCTCTATCCTAGAACACACAGTCTGAAGAGACTAATTAGGGGGCAAAGAGAAGGAGAAAAATGCTTTGAAGCACTGGTCTTTTCCACGTTAAGCCTCTTAAGAACTGGGAGCAGCAGTACCAAGAAAGATGAACAGATCTGGGAAGAAATAGAAATGAACTACCTTTTCTGATGAGCCAGTGATGTTCTTAAAACCGAACAGCATGCCACACACAGGATGTACTCCAGCCGTTCCCATTTGCAGCTCATCTTTCACTCCTGGGTTTATCCTTCTAAAATACAGCTATGATTGGACCAACGTTCTGCCTGAAATTCGTTAAGTATTGTAATGAAGGCATTAGTCTGGCACATGAGTCTTTAATGCTGTGCCTTTCCAGCCTCATTTGCCACTGTTGTCCCTAATGCCTGAACCACACTGAACTTGGCCTTTCCCTAGTTCACTGTGACTCGCTCTCTCCCATGTCTTTGTGTTCATTGTTTCTTTTACTTGGTGAAATCCCACCCACTGGTCAGGTTCTAGCTTAACTAGTCTTCTTAGGGAAGGATTCCAAATGCTTCACTGACACAGTCACTTTCTCCCTGTGTTGCTGGGCGCTGTGTAAAGGCCTCTCTGCTCTGCATGCACTCATTGATAATTGTTTTTTGGATGCCCCTTTCCACTAATAGATAGTGATATTTTCAAAGAATAGGAAACATGTTTTATGTATTTTGGTATTTTAACATAGTTAATGAATGAATGGATGAACCAACCCAGCCCAAGGATCTAATGGTAGACCAGAGGGAAGATAAGAAGGAGAGATGAGCCCTTTTTCTTCAATCTGTCTTGACTATTCTATCACACAGTTATCTTGTAGAGGATTTACTAGCAGCTGATAACAACAGATCTCCATGGAAAGACCCTCTGGTTATAGAAATGCAGGTGCCCCTTGAGAAGGTGAGAGAAATCTTCCATTTGCCAGCTTTTCCATTGTGAAGATTTCTCAAAGGGAAGACCGCAATTAAAGGTAGGCTCAATAAGAATCAAGGAGAGCCACGTGGGAGAAACCCAGGCACAGAGAGTCCTTGCAGGGAAAAAAAAAAAAAAAAAGCACAGCTTTGTGAGCTGGGAAATTCTTCCCTTTAAGAGTCATACGCACTGGAATGTGCAAGGGGAAATAGTCTCAGTAGGGTCTTGACTCAGCAAGGCCTGGAATTGATGTTTGGGGCCATCCCACAAGGTCCTGGGGCACTGCGATTCACAGCGGTCTGAGCCCAGTTGCACACGCCAGCATGTATCAGTACAAGCCTTAAATCAGAACCACCCGTTACACCCCCTCCCATCTCCCTGGCTCTGAGACCTAGCCCCCACCCTCCCCCTTTACTGCAGGCTCATTAAGGCCTTTCCCAGAGCAGAGACACTGCATTTTGGGGACTGGTGGAGTGTTTGATATTTTCCACTCTGCGTGTCAAGGGCATTTACAGTCGGCGTCAGAATGTTATGTCGGTCTAAGGAGGCACTTTGAAGTGTTTGTGGTAGAGGCCACATGTGCAGGCAAGATGTGCCTCCTCCCATCCCTGAGGTTCCTGCTCAGCTCTTTCCCAGAATCATGTGACAATGAACAACACCACTTAACCCTTTATATTTTGGTGAAGCCAGTTATGATTGCTATGGTTATGGTGATGTTGATGAGGATGATTTGAAAAGGCAATTCATTATCTTCCTATATCTCAGCTCTGGAGCTGGTTTGGAAGCCTCTCTCCTTGCCTTCTGGTTACCCCCTTTTGGGAACTTGTTTCTGCCACCACCCTGCATGAACTTCTGCATAAAAGAGCATTTCCAAAAAGCGAGCACAAATCAAATGCTTACATGTTAGTACTGCACAGACAGTGAAAGCACTGAGGTTCTTGACACTTTCATACCAGTCCAAGGTCACTTCAGAGATGCTCAGCTACCTCTCACAGGAGGGCCCCCCCCAAATGGAGCCATTGATTTTTTTTCACTTTGCTAAATGACAATTCATAGGTGGACCTTCAAAGTCACTTGGCTGATTCCATGAAAGTCTGGGGAGCTGATACCTTGAAGGAAAAAAATAATCCATCTAACACTTTGAGAGAAACTGCTATGAGCTGACCCAAGTGACTGGCTTAACTGCGGTTTGAATCATGCAACAGAGCAGGACTGAGATGGCCTCGAAACTTCTTTCAACTCTGAGGTTCTGCAATACTCAGCTCTCAGCTAGTCTGGAAAGGTCTTCGATTTGGCAGGACGTGCTGGGTGGAAAAAAGGGCTCCTCTTAGAGACAATAGGCACCAGTTTTTCTTGGTATTAATTCATATTCATCAAGCACTGAAAATCCAGTGGGAACAAAATAGATTTTAATAAATACAAGTCACTCTCAGGCATTCAAAGATTGAGACCTTTTGGCAAAGGAGCTTTGGACTCTACTCCACTGGCAAGAAGTGTCTCTAGAGATCTTTATTATATAAGAGGCTATTCCCTGAAATAATAGCTGTGCTTCTTTAATTTAGTGACCTGAAGAAAGGGGCATATGTTACTATGTGCCATGAAATGTGCTAGGCAATATTGTACTATGTAAAAGCATGATCTTATTTAAGGATCATAATAACCCTATGAGGTATGTATATTATCTGTATCTGGAATTCAGAGAAATTAATAATGGCCCAAGTTCGTATTTGAAAATGGAGGATGTGGATGACATGACCCACAATGTTCTAGGTCTAATTAATATCTGTGTTACTAACCTCAGTATCACAATTCTGCATTTTCAAGGTCAGGGTCAATGACTTTTCATCTACTTGTGTAGTGCCTACCTATAATCCACATTTTCCCTGACTATAAGTCAGGACTATTTCATAAATACCTACTGAATGAAGGAATGAGTGAATGGCATGTAACAAGTCTGGGAAAGGAACTAAAACCTAAGGCAGTTTCTCTCAATTTCTGTAATAAAAGCCTGCCCTGTGGCATCCCCAGTACAATCAGCACACTTGTCCAAAGTAGCCAGGGGAGTGACTCCTTTGGAGAGAGGAATCCATGTTTCCCAGTCCAGAAATCCCTCCCAGAGAGCATAAACTCTCACAATTCCAACACTTCTTCCTTCCAATGCCATGGGCTTCAAGCATTTCTGGCCTGCCAACAATTAGCCACAAAGAAAGTGGATTAATGAAAGGAGAAAACTGATTTGCACAGTTTATTACAACACTGAGATGTCTGTATTTGCTATGCAAGGGGTTGAGGTCTTTCTTAATAAATGTGGCATTTGTACTCCAGTGAAAAACCTCACTGAGTGAATTGACCACATGGAGAGTGTTAATATTGATAGTGGTTTTTTTGCAGAGCTGTCTTATCCTGTAAACTCTTCCCTGGAGGGCTGCTACGGACTTAGGGGAGGAGTACATTACATTTTTGATTAGAATAAATACCCTTTCTAGTTACATCCTGGAAATAAAATGTTTGATGTGGAAGAGTGTCCAGGACATGTGAAAGCTCACTTGGTCCAATGCTTGAACCATGTATTCAATCCAGAATTTTCCCTTGCATTGCCTCCGTGCCTTTGACAGTGGACACCCCACTCCAGTCATTGTCTTATAAGACTTTTCCCTTTAAATGTCTTTCTCCTTAATAGTTTATTTAGTTTACCAGAAAGAGATGTTTTTCTGTTGCTGAATGGAATCATCCAAGTATTTTTATTTGTTTTAGAGCTGAGTTGGCAGCTGATTCTCACGGGAAAGGCCATTGGCAACTAAATCAACTTTAAATTAGGCATTTGTCATAATTCAAGATTTAACCTATTCGGAAACCTAACACCCTCCCCTCTCCCTCCCCCCCACCCCACCCTGGACTAAGATCTGCTTGTTGTTTTTTTTTAATAAATAAAAATATTTGGTGGTCCTGTATCTGCTAGTCTATATGACTACTAAGGCATTTAACTTTGTTTTTATTCTTTTGTTGTTCTTCATTTTCCTCTATACTTTTCTATTTGTGTCTTCTCTGGCTTCATATTTCCCCTGGCTCACTAACTCATATCATTCATTCTTTACATCCCTGTTTTCCTCAGTTAATATTGCATGTTTTGTATTTGAAATAGAGCAGAAACCAGAGGCAGATTCAATCATTCATGTCAAATCTCTCTCGGTTGCATTGTTCACTTTTGAATCCAAAAACTCCCAAGAAGCATGCAAGGGTGTGCCAATGTGATTGGGTGTAAAAGGATGGAAAGGAACAGTAGTTTTTCTTATCAGTTGCTGTTCATTTAGACAGTTTTTCATTCTTCCTTTAAATGCAGTGGTCTTGTTTTTTTCAATTTTCTTTTTTTTTTTTTAAATCACATGGACATTCAGGAACCCCCTATATATCTTAGTTATTACCAATTTCAAAGTATAAATTCCTCCTAACCCCATTTTCCTGTACCTAACACTTTTATTCCTTTTTTAATTTTTTTTTATATTTTTAAAGATTTATTTATTTTTTTATGCATACAAGAACTGGGTACAGGCTAGAGGTGTGGGGAGGGGCTGAGAGGATTCACCAGAGACAGAGTGGGGAGCAGGACAGGCAGACTGACTGAAATACATTGCTGAGGGGAGCAGCGGGTGAGTCAGGAGAGGTCTGCTGCACCTTATATGAATTAGCTCCCTGGCTGGGGATAGAACTCATGCCGCAGTGGCTACAGATAGCTTGATAGCGCTGATACTTTAACCCCTGTGCCACCAGGGAGGACCCAGATATACCTTTGACCTAAATGTTCTGTTTATCATGATCTTGCTTTTAAAGATGTGACTTAGAGGTATGCCAAAACAAAAATTATTTAGTTTTATTTGGGCTCATGAAAAAGTAATCACAGAGAATTCTTACATGTTTCAGGTGAGGAATAATTTGGTACAACCACTTAGGGAAACTAATTGGTATTGTCTCATAAAGTTATATGACGGCAAACCCTATAAACAGGAAGCATACTACTTCCAAAAGAAACTTCATAAAATTCATCTCATTCTATGTGTGCTAAAAGATGTTAGTTCATGAAATAATGTTCATGGTAGCAAAAAACTGGAAACAATCCAAGTGTCCACTTTCTTTTTTTTCTTTTTTTAATATTTTATTTATAGAATTCTTACATCATTTTTCATTTTTGCACAATGTATGCATTTTCATTTTGGTTATATTCCCTATATAATTGCAACCCCCACCTTATTTTGACCCTAATCCAAGTGTCCACTTTCAAGGGAATATACTATAGTCACAAAATGTAACACCATATAGTTGTGAAAAAAGAATGAGCTACAGCCATACATGATAAAACAATGTTAGAAAAATTATGAAATAATCCTTTAAATGCAGTTTACCTTCATCCCAGCATTTTAATTTTTCCCTAGGAAATAATTCACTAAAATGAAAATAAAAATACTTTTTATTTGAAAACATTCATTTTTTTAATTAGCCCAGGTACAAACATAAGCTTTGGTATTATCAGTGAAAATCACTTTATTGCTACTAATTCGACAATAAGGCGGTGAATAAGAATGAACTAGCATTTTAATGGTTATTTTAAGTTTAAAGGCATTAGGTCAAACATTATGGAACATGGCAAAATTTAAAATTTTTTTAAAGATTATTTATTTATACAAGAACCGGGGTACAGGCCAGACATGTGGGAGGGTGAGAGGATTCACCAGAGACAGAGTGGGGAGCAGAACAGGCAGACTGATGAAATACACTGCTGAGGGGAACAGTGGGCAAGAAAGGGGAGGTCTGCTGCTCCATGTGGGATCTCGCCAGCCAGCCAGCCAGCCGGGATCGAACCGGCACTGCAGAGGCTATGGACAGCTTCACAGTCGGCACTCAACCACCTGCACCACCAGGGCAGGCCCAAAAGTTAAATCTTAAGTCTAGGAAATATGTAAGGGATCTCCTTCACTGTTATCCCCAGGGTTTCTGGCAATGAAAAACAACTAAACAAAAAATTTTATACACAACCTCCTTTTGGAAAAGTTATGTGGATTGTTGCTTTCCTTTTGCAGATTGGTAATGACTTTGCCTATTAAAGCATAATATTTTCAAAAACTGAATGGTAATGGTAAATTTAGTTTCCTTCCTAGCTTGAAGGAAGTTATGTTCTATGATTTGTATGCTGATAAGAACTGAAGGGGAAAACAAAATTAAAGTTTTCTAAATTAATATCAGTTACCTTTTTTCCAATATTATTATTGTTGTTGTTGTTATTTAGTTTATGAGTACCACATTTTTGCATGCATTAATAACTCCCTTTGTACATTGGTTGAACATGAAGTTTGTGGAATTTTGCAAGAGTTTTCGATGAGAAGCATAGAACTTACGTCTCAAGCAAGTTTAAGATCATCTGGAGGGTCTTCCTTGCTCAAAATGTGACCACCACACATCCCTAAGAATCAGTGGTTAATCACAAAAAGAAAGTTTTGTGGGCAAATGTCATGATAGCAAATAAGACATTGTGTTACAGATGAGATCTGTTTTTGTTTTTTCCTTTCTTGTTCTTTCTTCTTTTTTCCCTATCCCTTTTTCTCCCTATTCCACCATCCTCTTCTTTTATTAGTTTTATGTGTCAACTGAACATGGATGAAATAATAATAAATTTATTTTATAAACAAGGAAAATTTCTATTTCTGTATCTTAATTTGGTTGTGAATATTTTTGCTAGTTCCATCAATTTCAGCTAAACTGAGGATGGTTCACTTTAAGAGGCTCTATTTAATGCAATATATATTGACTTGTGGCCCATTTTAGTTAAATCTATCATTGCTTAATCTTTGGAGTAGAGAAGTGTAAGGTATTACTTCACAGGTCCATCTTTATTAAGAGTGTATTTAATATTTCTTCTTTAGTTTCTAATTATGAGACAACAAAATGCATGAAGGTTCAGAAAATACCATATTCAGCTATATATCACCACAAAAATCATGTTAATTTTTACTATTTACTTCAGCTCTTTTATTTTTAAAAATGTAAGTCATTTTGCACTCCCACCAGCAGTGCAGAAGAGTTCCTTTTTCTCCACATCCTCACCAACATTTGTTGTTGCTAGTTTTTTTTAATATGTTCCATTCTCACTGGTGTAAGATGGTATCTCATTGTAGTTTTGATTTGCATTTCCCTGGTTACAAGTGATACTGAACATTTTTTCGTATACCTGTTGGCCATTTGCATTTCCTCTTCAGAGAACTTTCTTTTTAGCTCTTCTGCCCATTTTGTGACTGGATTATTTACTTTGTTTTTGTTGAGTTTCATCAACTCTTTGTAGATTTTTGGTCCGACTGCTATGGAAAGCTATGTGGAGATTCCATATGATCCAGCAATTCCACTCCTAGGTATTTACCCAAAGGACACAGAAACATCAATTCCAAATAGGGTTGTATCTTTAAATGGGGTAGACTTTTGTTTTCTATGAGATCTTTTATTTATTTATTTAAAGATTTATTGATTTATTTATACAAGCACTGGGTACAGTCAGAAGCGCTGGAGGGTGAGCGAATTCACCAGAGCCAGAGCGGGGAGCAGAGCAGGCAGAAGGACTGAGGTACACTGCTGAGGGGAGCAGTGGGCGGCAGGAGAGATCTGCGCGCCATGCAGGACCCTCCTCCGGTGGCCGGGGAGCAGCCGGGGATCAAACCGGCGCCGCGGAGGCTTCGGGCAGCTTCGCAACCCAGCGCTCAACCACTGCGCCAACGGAGAGGCCCTCTACAAGATCTTTTATACCTGTGAAGTTCTTTATGTTTGCTTTCTGTCAAGCAACCCAGGAATATCATCAACTATGGTTCAAATTTATTTAATATTACTTTCTAGGTTTAGGGTTTTCTAGATCAAGTAGGCCATGCAATTTCAAATTTCAAATACATGACAGAGAAAGTATCACATTTACAAATTATTATGAAAGACTCTACTCTTCAAAGATCCAGAGAGTAAAACATAACCTTTTTGCTATGTCTGTATATATGATAGATTACTTTTCAGTTCATCCTTTAAGTAAAGATACAGCCCTTAAAGATCCTGAATGGATTTGTCTTAACTCCCTGACTTACATGGTCACAAATCATCGTCAGCTGTCTCTGTAACACCAATAGAAACTATGAACTTAGTTTAATTAGAGACACATTCTATACATACACATTCTAGAATTTTTATTTTTCCCACTGGGTTTTAGCCTTCCCTCTGATTCTTGCACCTGTGGGTTGTCCAGTCTGAGCTATGACTTCAAAGAAGTTTGCTATATCTTATCTAGGATTTCCCTTATTTTTGTATTAGGTGGGTTAACATATTATAGAACTTTAAGTGTATTATTCGATATTTTAAAATACTGATTTTAAGTTGAGAATAGAAAAGAAATGAGCATGAATTCCATTTTGTGTTTAGTATAATAACAAAGCAACAGCATCAAACTTCTCTGAGTTACTTGTTTCTGAACATGTTTGTCTTTCATGAAAGCCAAGCAGACGTAGTTAAGCCACTTGATCTCCCACTGTTAAAAGAATTTCCAAAGCTTTTTTTTACCAGTGTGAGGACACTTTCTAGAATACTGATTAGTCACTGAATCTCACTCCATGTTGATATACCTAGGCTGCCTAGGGTTGAATTTTTAAGACCTTCCATTTAGAAGTTATATAATCTGGAATATATAACAACATA